>NC_088804.1:16730486-17065486 GCF_011386835.1 Chrysemys picta bellii | reverse complement strand
AAAGAAGCCTGACTAAACATGTACTCCTTCCAAGTATTCGGTCTTGCAAGTGTTATTAAATAAACAACAAAATAGCCATAGTTTTTAATAGCTGCCTGGGCCCACAGGTCATTCTGGGAACCATCTAGTGCTACAGTGAATAATGAAATTCTATTATTTACTAACATCAGATGAACTGATTCCTCTGTATGGAAGAGGAGCAAGTATTATATCTGCAGCAAATGCTAGCTGCATTGCTCTTCTGATAGAACCTTTGCTCCAAAATAATATTCTGTTGTATGATTAGGCCAGGAAGCTCCTACAATCCAAAAAACCTCCAAAAAACAAAAACCACAAAACCAACCAACCAACAAGAAAAAAGGAAGAAAAAAAGGAGCTCAAAATGTAATAAGAAAATATCACATAATCTCAGTTATTAACAAAAAGAAATAATCCAACTGCCTTTTGTACATTTTCCACCAGTAATTAGTTACTTGTTGAATATCATTTATGTCAAAAGTCGCTTCTATTAGTCTGATTTCTGTCCTGCTTATGCCAGTACAAAGGTATTATGCATCCACATTCACAGGATATAATGAAGCCAAGTTTCCTTATTCAATGACTGCACCAAAAATATATTTGAAATGTTAATTCTTCAGAGTAAGGATGTACTGCATTGACCCTAAACTTTGAAAGAAAGTGTTCTAAAAAAAAAAAAAAAAAATCAAATGTATGTTTCTAAGACATGGATGAAGTTTCTTTTCAAACTACTTTCTATTGACCCTTAACCGTGAATACCTCAGAGTTTCCTAAACTAGAACTCAAAACAGACACGACAAATTTTTGACAGAAACCTGGTTTTTCATTTATTCTCTTAAATATTCCTTCATTTCACATTATTGCAAGTGTTGTTAAAGTAGCAGCGATGCCAAACTTGTCTGATTCCCGAAATTGTAACTGAGCTAACAAACCTGAATTCACTGCATCCAAAAAAAAAAAAAAAAAAAGAAGAGGAATGGGGAATTTGTTTGTTTTGTTTTTTGCAATTTTGAGGCGTATCACGAAAAAATGTTTCGCACCTATCTCAAATGTATCCACTATAAATTTAAGAACTTCTCAAATGCATAAAGCATTCCTTTAATTCACTTCTTTAGGGTTAGTTTTATACTAATATTGCAACAGCATTCTAAATCCTGTAACACTATTACAAAACATACCCTCCAGGCAATGTAGTCAAAACTTATTGTCCAAGCATGTAAAACAGTCATAACCTAAAACATTTACTACTGAAAGGAGGGAAAAGGCTCCTAACAGGGTTTCTAATAACCTACTGCTTTTTCTAGAGAACCAACATTTAAAAAATATATATATACAAAAAAACCTTAATTATTTACTTAGTTAACTTAAGTTACTAGCCAGGAAAACCAAATGAAAGATTATCTAAATGCCATTATTTTAGGTGAAATCCAACTATTTTAAGTACATCATTTAGCAACAGGCAAGAAAGCTTCTCAGTTAACATTCCTTTCTCACACCCCCAGTGTCTTGCATCTGAAAACATGTGCAAAAATCAGATCAAAAGACTAAAAATAGGAAAGAAAAAAAGGGGTGAGAGTGTAGGCAAGATTTTATTAAGATACTTGAAGGTGCTTTTATCAGTGTCCTTTAGCAACAAAATTTTTAAAAATAAAGACTTTGTCAAGAGATGCGATTAAACAAATTGAAGATGTGAAAAATAGCCCTTTGATTCTCCAGCAAGATAAGTTAACTTCCATCTATGCTTTCCCTCTTTGCTTACTTTGTAAAGTTCAGAGCTCTTTTTAGGGCACTGGTGAAAGGATAAATAAAACCTAACCTTTCCCCAACTCACGCTTGAAATTTCAAAGCTGAAGGAAAAAAAACATTTCAAGATAAAATAAGTGTCTTCAAGTGAAATTAAATTCATTGAATTGAACCCGGTGGCAAAATAGCAATGCATCCAAACACATGAAAATTCACCTCACCACCCCAAAAAGGTACAAATAAAAATAAAAAAAAAACAAAACGTTTCCTTCCAGAAATCAAAATACTTCACAGAAACTTTTAAACAGTTACAAGAAATGGGTGCTATTTATTTATTATGATAATGATGATGCAAAGAAAGGTGTCTCAATATTTAAAAAAAAAAAAACTGAATGATAACAAAGCTACCATAACATCCTTCCAGCTTTCCCAGGGAGACCCGATTTACTCTGCAGATCTTGGTATCTTAGGTTACATTTGTTCCCAAACTCCTCATCAGCCCCCGTGCAACTTGGGGGGAGGGAAAGGAAAGGGGGAGCTGATAAATGGAAAATGAATTAGGACAGTTCAGAGATCACAGCTCCCATGTCCCCAAACCTACCTCAGTGGCGACCCTGATATGCATGGTGCTGAAAAGGGGGGTGGGGGGTGGAAGAGGGTTGTTTCCTGGCTGCTGCTTTAATGACTAATGCAGGGGGTTAATGGGGCTGAGGGAGAGCAGCTCCGGGCTCCTCTCCATGACTCACATCGCACACTGGCACCAGCTTCTGGCCAAGTCCCTCCGCAGCCAGCGCTGTGTTCGCTTTAGGAGCGTGGAGGGTTTGAAAAGAGGGACGAGTTAGAGCTTTTCTCGGAGAAGAAAAGGAACCCAGCACACCGAGCGGCTCTGAAAGTTAGCTGGGGAAGCCAAAGGTGCTGCCTAGCCTCGGGGCTGATGAGTGCCATCGTGCCCAGCCCCAGCCAGGGAAAGGAAGGAAAAGGAAACGAGTTATTTATTCAGGGCCAACTCTCTTCATCCCCATCCGATTTGCCCTGAACACCGCATTACCCCCCAGGGCCAGGACAGAGGGAATCGCTCGGCAGATGACCCCTCCAGCTTCTTCTTCTTAAAAAGAAAAGAAGAGATTTTGGCTGAGATCTCAGCCACACTCTCCTACCCACCCAAAACTGCCACAATTTCCAGTCTCAGGAAGTGCCCTGCAGAAATGAAAGACGAGGACCTCCCCCACCCCCTATATTATCCATATCTACAGCCAGCCTCTTGAACGGACACCCGGTAACCGTTTTCATGTAACTTCCTGAATGGCCTGTTTATCCCCCGCCCCCCTCCCATTTCAAAATCGGCCCCCAGGTGCGAGTCCCGCTGGTGCGGGAGCAGAACTGCCCGGCCGGGGAGAAGATCCACAGGGAGCTAAACGGGGGGCAGGATCCCCCCTCCCGGGCTCTCCGGCTGCTCAGCCTTCTCGGGCTCCCTCGCGGCTGGGTCTGAAGTGACCGCATCCGCCGAGGTGCGCTGGGCTGGGGCCGGGCAGGGGAGCGGGCCTGCCTTTGGGACACAGGACGCGGAGACCCACTGCCACCTTCACCCCCTGGCCCTCGAGCCTCATTGATCAGCCAGGCGCGTCCCAGTCGCCCACTTTCTTACTTGGATTGTCCCCTGACCACTTGCCCCTGTCCCCCCACCCACTCTGCCGGTTTATAAAGTGCAAGCAGACACAGGTACAAGCACCCCCCCCCTTCAATAAAACCGCCTTTCCCTGCACCAACGCAGGGCTTCTGGACCGCCTTTAAAACAAAAAATCACAGGCTCTCCAAAGCCAGCTACAGAGCAAGCCACCCGGGTTCCTCCTTTACCGGCCCCAAAGGAAGAAAGGAAACAAACAGCCACCCCACAACTAAAGGCCAGCCGCAGAGCCGCCCTCGCTGGAGCCGCTGCGAGCCCGGATCCCGCAGATGCCAGGCGGCCAGAGCGAAGAGCGAGAAAAGTTACCAGGGGCAGGGAGGGAGCCAGCCAGCGCGTCAGTGTGGCGAGAAAGACTTTTATCTCCAGCACGCAAACTTTCTCCCCCCTTTAAAAGTGGGGTTTCAAATGCTCCGGAGGCGAGGGCTGCCTGGCAGCGCAGGTTTCCCAGCCATAGCGGGACTCCGGGGGAAAGGGGGCAGGCAGAAAAAAAAAGTAGGAAAGGGGCTTTTTCCTTTTTTATGGGGGGTGGGCGCAGAGAATAAGTGCGGTCAGGTCGGTGCATCCTTAGAAAACCCAAACCCAAACCTGACTTTTGTCCCGCTCCTCACTAGCCTCTGGGGTGTGGACTACAGAGGGGGTGTGGGGGAGAAATCCATCTCTTCTGGGGTCAGACTGCCAGATCATCAAAAAAAAAGGGGGGGGGGAAGAGAGACACACAAATGCAACAAACACAGGAAACAGAAGGTTAATAAAATAATACAAACCCATCCTCAACAAGGGCAAAAATAGTAATATTTAAAAAAAAAAACCACAACCAAAAAACTCCGGCAGCTCCAGCGCTCTCTTCCCTTTCCCGGTGCAGTTTCCTAGCTGTCTCTAAGGTAAGTTGATCTATTTTGCGGGTGCGTGTTTGTGTTAAAATGTGTGCGAGAGAGAGATGGGAAGAACTCACCATTTCGCTGGGATAATAAGGCCAGCTCGGGGTCGGACTGGAAATGCTGAGGCTTCGCCTGCTTCCTCCGCGACATGCTGGCTCAAACATCAGCTGGGGCAGAATAAAAAATTACTAAAAAAAAATCTTCTCAAAATTACGGAAATCGAGCCTCCCCCCTCCCCAAGCCACGCCGCACCGCGCATGTGTCCTGCTATAATTATGATTATCAATAATGCATTGCGATTAATCATAGAGGGGCTCTTTGAAAGGCGATTGGCACATGGCCAGCTCTATTCAAACCCGCTCGCCTTAATCAATTAGGCGCTGATTTGCTGGAGACCCTTGTCTCTCTGCCGCTCCCACCCAATGAGTCGATCCATGTGGCAAGAGAGGGGGCTGGATTTCCCCAAAGCTGTTTGGATACAGTTTAACCCTCTTAGCAACCAGCTGGGACTGTTTCACGCCATCCCTGTTACTATAGGAATGTGTCGAAAGCCTCTGCCCGCCCCCCGCTCGCTGCTGTCCCAAGCTCCTGGGTTGTTGTTGGGTTTCTGTTTTTTCTTGTTACAAAAGGGGGCCAAGAGGAAAATGAAATAATGTCTTCTCCGAGCGCACCGGGAGCGGGGAATAATCAGGACGGGTTCCCCAAAGAAGCAAATGCAGAGAGAGAAAAAGGACCCCCGGGAGCGGATCGCCCAGCAGCGGGGGAACGCTCTGTCTCTGCCCGTGCAGCGGGGACACTGGGGCCGGGTGGGGGGGACACTCAGGCCGGGCTTTTCCCGACTACCTTGCCCCGAGCTCAGTCTGTGCCACCGCCTCTGCCTGGGACCGTCCCATCCCGCTCCGCCGGGGCCGCGGCCAAGTTGTGTGTCTTGTTTTAACCTCTGCACCCATCCCAGATGCACCGTCCAGCCTCTCCCCGGCCCCGGGCGGGGGGTGCCGACAGGGGGCCGGGGGGGCCGGGCTGGTTCAGCGGCCGACGGGCTGGTCGCAACCTCACACGTTTCCCAGGACAATTACAGCAAAGTTTGTGCCCGGCTACGTCACAAGCCCGGCCGGGGAGGGGGAGGCGGCTCCGCCCCTGGCGGCGGCGCCGCCGGTTGGCTGAGGCCGGCGTCAATCTGCGGAAGAAGGCGGCCGGAGAAGGCTGGCGGCGGAAACCCGCCGACTCATCTGCCCGGTGGAGGCCGGGGCACGGGGGGCGGAGTCCGGAGGGGACCGGGCAGCTTTACGCGTTCCCAGGCTGGGGCACGGCTGCTCCCCTCTGCACAGGGTTGTCGGAGGGAGGGGGTGTGAATTCGGAGTGACACCCCCCGCCGCCCCCTAGCCCAAAGCGAGATCAACTCCCGACTTTCGTTTTCTGCTCGAGAGTCCGAGGCTGAGCCGCGCCGGGCTTCCAGCCCCAGCTCCCGGGCAGCCGCCTGCAGCGTGAGCTCGCGGGACACGGGCAGGCGAGCCCCGGGGTTAGGAGCAGCCATGCCAAGCGCCCCCTCTGCTCCACACAGCCCGCTCAGCCTCCCCGCCTGAGCCCCGGGAGGTCGGTGCCTCGTCTGTTTCGGTGTGTGGCCAGACACGTACAGCCAGCGAGATGGGCTCTGGGCTGGGAAACTTCTTCTAACTCCGGATACGTACTTTTAACTCCGGGAGTCAGAATTGAGTTTATGACAGAGCAGCTCTTCTTGTGGGTCAACACGGTTAAGAATGGACCCCCCCCACCCCCCCGTGTATGGACATATAGGTGTCTCTCTGCCTCTTTATATGCACGTGTACAGTCGCGCGCACACACTCGTACGTGTAACAATAGATTAACCACATACGTGGTGTCTGCTAGACGTGTAGCAATTGAATACATCCTGCCCGAACCGCTCAAATGGCGCTCGGGCAGCACGAATACATCGTCAACCAATTTCATAATCGCGGAATAAAAAGTTCCGTTCCGAAGTTAGGAAGGTTCGATCCAGCCCCAGGATTGATACATTGCACCCACAGAAATGCACGTACAGTACAACACGGACAGATTATGTTTGGTTTAGAAGTAGCTACGCTATGGAGCCCTTTGTATTCCTCGTTCCTCTGCACGTCAAATTCCTCCGTACTGTATACGAAAAGTTGATGTGCAGGGTTATCTCGGTCTGAAGACGAGCAAGCGTGCAGCTGCTGTAGTCAGTTTCTGTTTCTGGGCCATTCACAGCACCCTCCTCCCACCCTCCCCTCTGGATTATTTACTCTGTGATTGAAACTACTCCTTTCCCCCGGTATCAATATTAACAAACTCTGTAAAAGCAAGAGGCTGATCAGATACAACTCATTTCAATTTCAAATGAGCCGGTGAAACCTAGAGAGTGAGAATCTCTCTCTCCAGTCGAGGAACCGACTCACTCGGATTTTCTTCTCCCTATTATTAAACGAACTAGACTTTAAAATGTTTATCAAGGTGGGTGACAAAACATCAGTAACCCCCTCTACTCCCCCCCCAAGTGCCAGCCAAATATTTAGTGAGCTTTAGCAAACCGGACACTGAATGTGCTTTTTTTTTTCTGTATAGGGTGGTTCCCCCCCCCTTCCTCTCCCCGCAGTATTTGGTACAGTAGATTTTGATAAAAAGACAAACGGAGCTGTCAGTCGGGATGATGTTGAAGAATGAAGATAATAATGTTGCTATAGGTGGTATTTCAGATGCCATTATTTTTCACTGAATATTTAAAGAGATCTTTCGGCAGAGATGGATATATTCAGTGGTAGGTGTCAGCCTCCTTACCCTCACACACTGGGAAATATACCGAATATATACTTACATGATATATGTATACATCCTGATACACGTATATGTATATAACACCCACATAACCCCTATTCACAAGACTGTCTGCAGTTAGAATTATATCAATCACTCGATTAGCTCCCCACGTCCTTAAATCTAGTTACTGTCTGAAAATGATTCGCATTTACAATTTCAGTATATATTTGTTGATTAAATTGGGTTGCTTTAAAGCACTTTCCCATAGCGCTATGCATTTGGTGCCTGTACGTGCCCGTTGTGAGCCTGCAATTAAAAAATAACAACAACGGTTTGGAGAAAGACTAATTTGGAGAGATAAAGTTTAATAACTTTTTTTTTCGTTTCTCTGCTCCCTCGTCATTGTAAAAACAGACGCTTAGTGTTTAATTTAGGGTCATTTGATCATTTGTTGTTTGTTTTCTTCCCCTTTGCTGGGGGCCGAAGATGGGGGGGGGGCACAGTGGTGTTTGCAGGGAGAGAAGAATTGGTCTTTATTGTTGTTGATAGCAATACATCAATTAAATGTCATTGCCGCGAACAGAAGTTGTGAGGGTTCACAAAATACTGTGATTTTGTTTTTGCTGGTTTCCCCCCTCTTGAAGGTCCAGATGACAGTGACAGAACCCCCCTCCCCCCCGGCACCCACAGATCTTGGAGATCTTTCTTAGGTTATTTTTTTTTTTAAATTGGGGTGGTGGGACCCATCATGTTTTTCAATGCAAATCAGCCCTTGGTTGGAAAACAACCGTGCTGGGGATCGATTTCCAGTTCATTGAGATGAGCACTGAAGGGAGATTGTAAACAGGGGATAATTTGCAGTTCATTCGGGTGAGAGACGATTTCAATGAGATGCAGCACACTAGACTGGATTATTGTTATTAAGGTTTGCAATCAGACATAACAACCTTAGCACTCAGGGGTTAAAAGCTACACAATACCCATATACTTATAATGCATCGTTAATAACGATCTGGAAGAAAATCCAATTGATTTCATATTTTCTGCAAATTTGCACCACCGGTGCAGCTTGTAAAGCGGAATTTACTTAGATACAGATCGGTCTCTTCGCAGAGCTAACCCCGAACAATCAACCTTTAACCTGTGGAAACATTGTCTCTGCCCTAAAAATTAAAACACTTTAAGGGAAACACCGTCACCGGGTAATTCATTCATTCATGTTTTCAGATGGCAAAAATACCTGCTTTTACTTAGCAAGGCTTGTTTTCTGTTTATTGAGAAAAGAGACCGTGCAAACCAGATTTTAAATATTGCTGCATGTGCCCCCTAAACTGCTAATAGCAAGCCGTCCCACAGCTAACACTGCTCACATGTATTTTAGAAATGTGGGTAATTAGGGGCTTCCAGATGCTGCTGTCAGATGGGAACTTGGCTTTGTGCTCCGATATATAATAAACTTTTGAGACAGTCCTGGGGCGCAGCTATCCAGGAGCAGCTAGGAACTGCTATCTGGAATTGTTTTATTATCAATAGCCTGGAATCCCGCTATTCAATACGCGCATTTCAACCCTTGTGACTGTGTGGGTTTAGGTAGGACTACTTTTGTGGACAATGCTGTCAACAACCTTTCCCCCTTCCCCGCCCCCCCCCCTCTTTTTTGATTTATTTTCTAATGATCATTCCTTAAGAAAAAGAAAAAGGGCCAGAATGGAATCCTTCTCCATTATTACTGACAACTAATAATTGATCATTGCTCACAAGCGCGAGCTTTTAGCCAGATAATTGAATCGTAAGCAATACGGGTTGAGCTAAAGGCGAGAGAGAGAGAGAAAAAAACCAACCCAAAACAAAACAAATATAAGAGCACCAAAGTGAAGGGTTTTTTTTATTTATTTGTTTATTTTTGCGAAGATAAGAGACGAAAATGACTAATGCCGCATAACCAGCCAAGGTGGAATTATTTAATTCAATTCTTTCTTTGCACATTTGCTGCCTTTTGTTTGACCCGGTGGCCAGCAAAATTTTACACCTAGCCATCCCTTTTGAGCTTATTGATGAAGGTGCTTCTGAAATGATTATCAAGAGATTTACAGCTATCACTCCCCACCTACGGGAAAAGTAATAAAATCAATCCCTCAATCAATCAGATCCTTCCTGCCCCCCCATATCTTTTTAATCTATTCTTTTAGCTGTTTTATTACAATGCAATCATTAAATATATTTGTTTCAAATTTAACAAAAATGCCCCTGAAGCACACTGCCAATTTAGATATATTAATAACTAAGTAAACAGGCTAGATGAAACTAGGGAGCTAGTAAACAGGCTAGGGGAAGTGTTTTTCCAGGCAAGATGGTTGAAAGCTGAGAAAAATAAAATGCATAGATAAAGGAATGAAACTACTAGCAATGTTCAATATAACTGCAGAAAGGAGGTTTTTGTATGTTCAGTCCCTAAGAGGAAGGTGGGGGAAGAAAAACAAACATTGCAGGAGTTTCATGCATATTTCTTTTGTTTCTCTGTACATTTATTTTATGCAAAAGAGTTCTGGCAAAACTACACCCACCATAAATCCTATCCTATTATCCTAGATATAATATCTTTGTGTGATATTATGTCTTAATTTCTGTTAAGAATAAACCTGGAATTTTTTTTGCCATGTAATAAATTCTTTTTTTAGTCAATTCCTTTAGTTTGACATTATAACTGATTTATTGCAAGGGTACAATTGTATTCTTTTATATAGTATGTTCTACATTAATAATAAAATGCTACTTAGATTAGTAACAATGAATTAAAGTATATTTCAGGTAGGCTATAAAGGTCCAAAAATCACTGAAATAGCTTGGAATTCAATGGTCGCTGCCAGTATGGACAAAATTAGTAGGGAATCTATAGGGAACTGAGAATTATCTTTGATGCCAAAGGGGATGTTTTTTTCACAAGCCACATCCCCTTATAGCCCAGTTTAATTTGTGTATCAAAGCCACATAAAGCCACAGTGTACCTCCAGCAGAAACATAGAAGTTTAGAAATGAAATGACACATAGTTCTCCAACCTTATATAAACTGGTTGAAATCCCACATTGGGAGTCAAAGACATATTCCACTTTCATGGGCTGTACCACACCACAAAAGTAACTTTGTATGGAATAAAAAAGCATGACGCAAATACAGTAGGTACACATCAAGAAAATAGCCTTAAATAAACCCTGATATCAGTTTATGAGGTGGCCATTAGCTAAGTATGGCCTCCCAGGCGTTCTTCTTTGAGAACGGTGCCTTCATTCCTTTTTTCAGATTGCGTTGAACCTAGCCATCTAACAGCGAGAGCCTTAGTTTGGATTTTTTAAATATCCCACAATTATTTAATAGCATACAAAGCATTATTTAAAAGAGTAGAAAATATGCCTATGGCAGCCATTAAAAAAAAAGACAGAAAAGAGATATTTAGGTGGTAAAATTGCATCTGGCATTAGTAAGAAGAAAATCTATTGTTCTTTTTACTTGGTTTCTCCTTCAGGATTTGCTTATCTTTGAAACACAATTCTGCAAGGTTTCTCTAGTCTGTCCAAATAAAAACACAAGGCCAAAATTTCATGACAATTGCCTAATAACTTACACATGAGTTCCTACAACTTCAAGGTAATCATCTAGCATGGGGTAAGACCCATTGTCACAAACTGAATGCTGTTCTTTCCAGAATCACCCTGTCAATTCATATTTACCAACAGTCTGAGTTTTCTACCTATATTTTGATGACTTACTTTACTGTGATGAATAATAAATTATTACAGACTAAAAGTGTCTCAGACCCCAGTGGGAAATGTTGCTTGAGTTAGTCCCAAATTTCATGCCTAGTTAAATAAACCTGACAACCTAACTCATTTTCCTAACACAATTTTCTAAAGTTTCACCGAATACGGTGCAAGTACTTTTCAGTACATAAACTTCATTTGCCTAATATTAAGGTGCACTAACTTAATGTGTGATGTTTACAATGTGATAGCTATCACACTATTTGTATCAACACAAGAAGCTGGTTTTGCAGAGTTTGGTTTCAATAAAATAAATATGCTGTGAATAATGCTTTACATTCCATTATTGAACTAAGTACATTCTTCATGGTCCAAACTCTGCACTCAATTCAACCCAGCCCTGTCAATGGAATTGATTTGGCGTGAGAGTAAAATTAGGCCTGTTGTGTGTAAATATATGTTTCCTTACTATTTGACAAGAGTATTTTCTGTTGTAACAGGGATTCTCTTCTTATGTGTGGACCCCTGTATAATAGGGAGATTTTCTTGTGCACCCACCTGCTCTCCCTTTCACAATTTTGCAGATCACCTCCTTTGCCACTCATGAACATATGACATCCATGTAGAAACTACAGCACTTGCCCACTTGGAAAACAAAATTAAGATAGTACTGACTGTATTTGTAGCTGTCCTTTAAAGCAATTCAGCAGCTGGAAACAAAGAAGAGGGGCAGCACCATGTGACAACCCAACTCTCTGTGGACCACCAGCAGGTGCTACACAAGCCACCAGTGATCCACAGGCAAATGTGAGAATGGCTGCTCTATAAAAATCAGAAATCAGTTATCACCTAGGAGGTGAAAGTCACCCTTCCCTGCATATCAGACTTTGTGCATGGAAATCTGCAAGAAGAGAATGGAATTCACCTTCACCCCATGACTCATAAACTGGAAAAGTGGCCTCTACCACTTTACATTCCCTATGTGGCAGGCTTGGAGCTCACAGTATAGCTGCAGTAGGTGTTTCCCAAGTCCTATGCTGAATTATTTCTTTTTCTCACCTTTCATTGGTGTCTTTGTCCTACTTATGTTTAGAACCAAATTCTGCCTAAAATGAAATTAATAGGATTTCAGGGTGCAAAAGTCAGAGCAGAATTTGGCCCTCAGTAATACAATAGTTTTGTTAGGTCTAACTGGCTCTCTCCCAAACTTCCCATAGATTCATTAGGATCACTTGGGCCCAGTCCTAACCAATATTTGTGGGCCCAATGATCCCAGTGGAAGTATGGCCTGAATACAAATTTAGGGTGTGATCCAAAACCGATTGAAGTCAATGGGCATCATTCCAACGTCGTCAATGAATAAGGATGGTAGCCTAGGCCAATACATATACAGTTCTTATAGGTCATATATAATACAGCTAGAAAAAATGTTCACACAAACCCCATTGCTAATGCTACATTTATTTATAATTTGTTGAATATCATGCATAATTAGCTGCAAACACATAAAAGGACACATTTCTTGCCCTGAGGGGGTCTGCAATCTAACAGACCAAGCCTAAACTCTTCATTGATGAAATTCAGTCCTGTGCGGAAAGCATGGGGTTTATGTCGTACTTAAATGGAGCAAAGGTCTTGTGCACTGGGGCACATTTCACCCTGTGCAAGCACAGCTACAAGGGGAGTTCTGTTATCTGAGCAGTGCAAGATCAGGCCCATTATCAGACACATATTAACACAGGCAACTTTCCAAATGCAAGATGGTATGGAGTAGTCAGCATTGACAATAATCGATGCTTAGAAAATCTGCCTGATAGCATGATGCCTCTTTATCTCTATTTTAACTTAAAAATAATTAAACAAAAATACCTTTCCAATCTCACCAGTTTTAAGGGGTTAAAAATAACTTCATGTGTCTTTAAAATATGCTCAGCCCTGCTTCTGCAGCAGTTGTAGATGCTCCAATTTTTATGCGGCATTGAGGCAGAAGCAAAGCAATCATATTTTAAAGTGACAGTTTTAGAATCTATTCTTATTATAACTCGACTGAAGTCAATGGAGTTAGACCAAGGATGAATTTGGTTCATGTTTACCCCCTTGCATCCACAACGAAATCCTATGTTTAATTCCATACTAAAATAAAATTACTGAGCTTGTTTTTTCTAAATTGCAAATTCTGTTCCCACCCTTGCTTTCTAGCCCTAGACATTTTTAGAGTAAAATCCAATTTCACCCAGTGCTGCTTCTCACAGGACTTCCAAGCCTGCAGCCCCTTTGCCCCAATTGTAATGAATTACTCTAGAGTCGTACCAGCCCTGAGTGTGCTCCGGTTAAAAAAGTGACATGGACATGAGCCTAATGGGTGAGAGATGAGTAAGCCTACGTTCATGAGCCCCAGCATTACCATGCAGACAGAACAGGCAGCTGCCTGGGGCTGCAAAATGTTCGGTAACACTTTGCTGTGCTAGTGACTGTGCATTGTAAAGGGCCTATGTTAAATAATTTGCCGACAGCAACAAAATCCTGGAGCTGGTGCTGCGTGCCCTGTTCATGGAAGCCTGCAGGAGTTTGTTCACTGGTATTCACATGCTGGGCGAACAGCTCACTGCCTCGCTAAACAAAGTGAATATGGCATTTGAGGTATACTGTTCCTTAATGCACCTGTAATCAGAGGTAATCCTGGTTCTTCAAGGAGATTATACAACAAAGGTGTAAATACTAGATAACCAAAGATAGAAACTGTTATTGGCTGTCGATATGCATTCACTTGTTCTGATGGGACACCATGAACAATATGGAAAACCAATAATACAAAACAGAATGTTGTAATTTGGTAGAATATCCTTTGCATTTCTTCTTATCCTAATTTCCTTACTGTTATGCTCTTAACATCAGTCAAGGTGATAACTGTAATGTCTAGAAACAGCCAGAATTTAATCTGGAAGAATTATACACAAGTATACCAGTACTGGAATTATATCTGTTTAAAGGAGTCATGCATCACTACAGAGAATGCATTGTTCTGTGTTCATAGTATTGGCACATATCTCAAAGGTTATACTAATTTCAGTTTAGAAATACAGTATCAGAAGAATAATCTTTGGAAATACAAATGTTATAAAAATTAAAGATAGAAAAAAAATCTTAATATGCTGATATGCAACACGGTGGCTGTTTTCACTGTGCCCAATAAAGATCAGCTATGAGCCAGAACCAAACCCTGGTTCCAAATAAACCCAGAACTTCGGATCCAGACTTTGCAGCTCATGTCCATCTCTAATATGTATCAATATGATTTACCTCTATGGTGGGGGTGCAGTGTGTACATACCAAGTATCTATAAATAGCATCATTGTCATAGGTCAGATTGGGCCTTTTGGATCTATATGAGGAGGATCCTTTGTCTCTGTGGGGTCTCCCCCCCCCCAATGTAGAAAGGGGGGAGTCAGCTGTTGCCTCAGAAGGATTCTTTCCCCTGGAAAGGAGACAGGACTCCTTGTAAGTCCAAGGATCCATGAAGGAGAAGTGGAGGCCCTAGCAGACTAAGGAGGGGGAAGGGAGTATGTGCACGATACTGCTGCCATGAGACCAGGTGAGATTCCCCAGGACATGTAATACCCCTCAGAGTCTGTACTACACTTTCATGGCCTCCTTCCACAGTACAGATTCCCCTTCAGCTGGGACAGCCATGGTCAGACCAGTCCCCCAGAGTGATGCTACGCTACCAAGGATTGGGGCCAAAGTTGCCAGAGAGCACAGCCTCTGTGCTGATGATCCTGTATCTCCTGTGAGCCCCTGTGATCTCAGGATACCTATGTGGTTTGTGGGCCAGATTCCTGTCTCCATGACAGAAGACTACAAGGGAAACTCTGTGAGCTATAGGAGGGTTACTGCATAAGGATCATATCTGGCCCAGTAATAATACGAACACTTTGCATTGACATGGCACACTGACTGAGTAGCTGCAGCATTCTGTGTCCTAGATTCCACATAAATGACATGGTAATTAGACTACATTATTTGCATGGTTTTTTAACTTATTTAATCATTTCAAATTATCAGTATTATTAGAATTTGATTATGGAAAGAACTAGGTGGTTCTGGACTGACATGGCATGGCAGATTAACAGTCTTTGAGATCCTGTTTGTTTTATGTATGGCATTTTATTTCACTTTGAAAAGGGCCAGAATGTCAGACTTGCTTTGTATAAGATTGTAGCACCACCAGCTAAAACTTTCTTCCCCAAGCTACATTCATTTTAAATTGTTATGCTTAACAAACTTCCAAATGGGAGTCTAATTGTTGATAGACATTTTGCATTGCATGTGTCTATCACTTTGATTTAATATGCATTTTCAATTAAATTAAAGGAAAGGCCTCTAAGGTGGCAATTTAACAGCAAGACATGTTGTGAATTCCAGATATTACAAATATCCAATTTTCAGTTTCTTATGTGTAAAAATAACCCTCAGAAAAATCAGAGTATTTTTATGGCTGAATTATCAAAAGCTTAACACCTTTGAAAATATTGCCCATTTTAAAAATTTATTCATGTTGATCTAAAGCAAACCAATTCTTTCCCATTTATGTAAAATTTCAGCCGTGTGTGATTTTTTTTTCTTCATTAACGATGAAAGAAATCAGGTTTTATGTGGAAATCCTGTCTCTGGTCTATTTTACCTAGTAGTATGATTTAATTTTCTCCTAGAGAAAACACACATCTGAATTTCTCTAAGTAATAGGTACTTCTTGTCATGTTTGATAAGAGCCATTTAAAAGGAATTCTAAATATACTCTGAAAGATGAGAGAGCAAAACCAGCTCTTATGCGTCCCTAAAACAACACAAAACCAGGCATAGGAGAGCATGTACAGTACAAAGGAGACCTGTTTTATATCAAGTCTACTTTTGAAATGATCACAATTGCAGTTAGCCTACAGGCCAAACTACTGATGGCTGACAGTAGCACAATCATAATAATTTTGTAACTTCATTTTAATTTACTTAAAAGAGTAGACAAAAATATTTCCCAATATACGCATTTTCTTCTAAATTTTATTACAAACCTCTTTGCATTGTCCTTTTTTTAATATAAATTGCTTGAGATCATTTTGTCCTTAGTGGTGCTGCAGGGTGTCCCCAAACCTATGCTTGATGGCAAGGATAAACATTCATTAAACTTCAAAGCTGCCAAAACCTCTAGTTATTTTGATTTAGGGGAATAATTTAATTTAATCCCCATGTTTGTGTAGAAAATATGTAAAGTAATCCATTTCTCTGTCTGTCTCCAGCTTTCAGTCACTTACACTCTTACAAAACGCTTTACTAACATTTCCTGTCTTGAATAATTTGGGGAGAAAATGAATGCTTCGTATCTTGTAAAAGAATGCTGCTTTAGTGACACTAGACAACAAATATAACTCAGGGTTGTGTGCTTATATCGTAGCATAACTGCTGTTGAGATACATGCACAAGACAAGCTTGTCAATGGACATATTAAAACCTAATTCAATAAACATTATTTGTAGCCAAAGAGCCAGTGATGTTCTTTTAAGAGCTTTAAGAACTGGGGCCCCAATTCAGCAAAAGGCCAACTCATGTGCTCAAGGACTTGCTCAATCAGAGCCTAGAGAAGGCCTATGGTCAAGCACTAAGCATGTATTTTCTTTTTCTAATTAGTTGCTCCTAAAAGGGGCCAAGCTATCCAGGAAGCTTAAGTTTTAACAGCATGAATGGATCAATCTGACATTTTTTTACATCTTTAAAGTTAACACAATCATCCTCTGAATGTGTCATTTGGACTGTGTGCTGTGGTGTGCACTGAAAGGAAAATGAGTCAGAACCTCAACTGTTGTAAATCCATGTAGCTCTTCTGAAGCCAATGGAGCTACATCAATTTACACTGGCTGAGGTTATGGCCTAATACTTATACAAATATGCAGGCGACAGCACTCTCCCTGAGCTGTACGGACATTTGTTGAAACTGAACTGTAAAGGTACCGGGGTGGTATTATGGAAAACCAAAACAATTTAGAACCTCATCCCCAAGTCCTTTCTTTTCCAAAACTCCCATTGACTTGAATGGGAGTTTTGGCTGAGTAAGAACTACACAATCAGACCCTTACTACTGTATGAAATGAAGCAGTCAGTTTTGTCTGTACTTATGAACTTGTAACAGTCAGATTGTCCTGCGTTGACTTATGCAATGTATTATACATGAATGATCAGAAATGTTTACAAAATGAATTAGTTTGACTCCAGCTTTCTAGTCGGAAAGTAATCAAAGTGAAGAGCCAAGCTATTTCTGAAATTCCAGCTTCTCCTAACTTGAAATACTGCATGCTTCATCTTTCTGCCTATTGGGGGAAAATGTATATACTCTATACTGCGGTCACATTGAATATAGTTCATAATAATATTTCAAAGCATGGTACAAACATTAATTACTTAATCCTCGTGCTGCCCCATTGGGGTTAGTAAGTATTATTACAGTACATGATCTGGCTATTAAAATAATGTTAAAAATTGAAATTAACAACCGGTGAATGACTCGTCCATGATTTGTAGCTATTTTGCTGCATTAAGTGTTTCTTAGGGTTTTTTTTTTTAACTTCCTCTGAAGTGTACACGCACTCCTAGACACATGTAATCAGGATTCTTCTAATGTAAATATTTTCTTTATAGGCTTGTTCAGGGCTGGGGGCCCTCACCATTAAATCCTGGAAACTGATTTATTTTGTCCTCAACCATCTTAATTTAGAATTTAGCAAAATCAGAACTGTCTCTAGAACAATCTCACAATGAACATCAGGTTTTGTTGGATAGTACATGGAAATGATTATTTAAGAAAACAACAACATTATTTAAAATGTTTCTTTGGGCTGGATGGAGCCTCAAAAAAAAAATGATTGGCCCTTTCCAAGAAAGTCAGCCTCAAAGTTTGAGAAGCATCACTTGATACGATGCTGGAGATTGTCACGGGCCAGGGCCAGGCTCCTCAGCTAGAGTAAACTATTGTACTGCCAAAGAAATCAGATATCAACTGGACCTACATTGATTTACATCCGCCGAGGAGCTGGCCTACCTGCCTCGCCCATTGTTGTTGTTTTGCAATCAGCAAAGAGTTCAGTTCCATGGGTCAGATCCTCAGGTGATATAAATTGACACAGCTTTACTTGCTATCTGACATCAGTGGAGCTATAATGATTTACTCCAGCCGAGGATCTGGTCCAGCATGTTTTAAATGAGAAGTGTTTATGAGGCACTTGAGGACCTGATTCTGCCCTCATCCAGCGAGCAGAACTCCCACTGTGTAAAGACTACAGGCGGCGGCTCCTTTTTAGTTCATGCTTCCACACTACATTTAAGAACTCACAGGAGTGGTGAGAACAAATAACGTTTTAATAAAACAGTATGGCAGGATATTTCTGGCATTAACCAAAACGTTTCTAAAATGAGAGGTCACTAAAGGGTTAAATTTGGTGCTTAAGTAGTTTAACTTAGAGCCCATATTTGTGGCTTTTCCCGTCTCAGAGTTCCTACAAGAGCACGTAGAATTTCACCAGTGATCTTTCCCCATTTTATAACATTGTACCTTTATACAACCCTTCGTCCTTACACCTGTCTAACCTGTATCCATTATCCAGATGAAAATACTATAACACTCTCTCCGCCCGCACCTCAAAAGCAAGTATCAATAGAAAGAATGACAGTGGCTAGTTTGCACACTTGAAATGGTTTATTTGTTGCAATCCTGCGCACAAGATGTTTATCAGTAACCACCAGACAGCCATGCAGAAGAAAGAGCCTTAATTCTGTCTGAGACAGCCTCTTATTGCTATTGATAGTTAGCATCAGTGTCCAGTCTGAGAAATGGAACTGCTGCAGGCAACTTCAGTCAAGACATCCTATTGATCTACTGCTTCCTTTGCCTCCCTGAAGCTAGAGGAGAAAAATAAAAAAGGGAGGAAAAGCTTGCCGTATAAGGGGTGATGGAGCAATCTATGCCTTACAATCATTCAAAAGGGGTGTGTATGTGCATGGATATTCCTGATATTCAGCACCTCAAACACTTGTAAATCAGGCACACAGCCATGATAAATATAAATGTCAATATATTGGCAATGTCCTTTATATAAGAGGTGTCACTGGAACTACATTTTTAGCATGAAACATTTTTGCTGCTTTTTATTTTTCATTGACTTATTGTGCTTCTATTATACGCTGTCTAACACAATCAATCTAAAGCATAATATCTGAGACTCCTATTCATAAATAATACATATTTGGGTCATTTTCATTCGTATCCTACAACAAAGATTTACAAGCCAAAAAACAAACAAACAAACAAAAAGAAACAATGCGTGGAATGCTCTAATTCAGTGGATAAGAATATATTGCTGTGATCAATTAATATGTTTTTCTGTGCATTAGGTGGACATCTTTATGGTACATACATAAGGGTTTATAATTTAGAGGCAGAATCAGCACTAAGGCTCTAACATAAAATGCTCAAAGAGAAACTTTTCCAAAGATTTTTTTTTGAGTGTGTGCTAAATGCAGTAGACTCAAGCACAATAATAACCTGTATCTTGTGAGAGCGTATTATTTAGCTGAGCTCTGCCTATTACCTTTGGTATTTAATAATACACAAAAGGTGACCACATTACATGATGCACCTAAGAAATAATTATAAGTTTATTGTGCCATACATCCAAGGACCTCAAAATACATTATACAAAGGTAGGCAAGTATTATTATTCCCATTTTACAGATTGGGAAACTGAGGCACAGAAAAGTTGAGGGCAATTTTTTTTCAAAAGGCCACACGCACAATCAAGTGCATTTTTTTTATGTGCATGAGCTGCGGGAGCAAAACAAATGCTTGTGTGTGAATCACCTGAGTGCAGGAAGGGACTCCGCTAAAATCCAGTGATAAAAGTCTTCATCTTTTCCATTTCCAATTTCTTATGAAAAAACTGAATCTCTTTCTGTGGCCCAAAGTGAATGAGTATTCTGGATATGTGCTGTGCCAGAGGAGCAGCATGAGGGACTCAGAGGATCTGCAATTAGGGTTGCCAACTGTCCAGTGTTGGCCTGGAGTCATGTCATGTGATGAAATTTCCAGGAATACATCCAACCCTATCTGCCTTCAGGTGAGGTGTGTGTGTGTGTGTGTGTATGTGTGTGTGTGTGAGAAGTTGCTGGGGAGAGGGAGTGACAAGCTCCCCCGTCCCTGCCTCCACATTACCTGAACTATGTGTTGGGTGCCAAACTGGTTTCATCCCACTGCAAACAGGGAGGCAGGATGGAAGGCTCAGAGGGAGTATGCAATTCCTGCACCTAATGGGATGCAGCTTGGCAAAACAGCACACAGCTGGCAAGAGAGCGAGAGGCATTGCTAGATGAAGGAGGGGAAAGAGTGGGCTGCTATGGGAACTTCTCATCCTTACCCTGTTGGGCTGGGAGGCATGGTATGGGAAGGGCCTACAGAGCACACTCCCGTCACCACAAGATGGATTCCATCCCTGTGCATCTGCTCAGTGCCTGGTTGGGCATTCAGCTCTGGACTTAGTGCATACAGGGTTATTAGATTAGCCTTTCAGCTCTGGAAATTTGCTACAAATGCATTTCAGATCAAAAGTGAAATGAATTTAGTTGTTACAACAAAAGCAATTTTACATTTCAGAGGCCTTTTAAAACACATTTCACTAGAAAATAAAAACAATAGGGAAAAAAGGCTACATTTCATTTCCCCTTTTTATAGTTTGACTTTGCAAATGTTTTGTGTGAGAGTGGCACATGCCTTCAAGTGTCAAAAGATGTAATAACCTCACATGCAAATGGCCCAAACGACAGAACTGTTACAGTGAACCAGAACGTACTAACCTGAGAATCCTGCCAGCAGCAATATACTCCAGGTATTTTGTACCAAACATATTTGATAGTCCTTTTAATATTTTACATGAAAGCAAGTGCAAGTTCACTCAATGAGTATTGTGTGTTCATCAGATCTGGGAATGATCCTTACAGAATATTGTTCCTTCTGAAAACAGCGATTATTTATAAATCCCTGCTTTGTTTGAATTCAAGTGCAGGAACAAAAAACAAAACAGGTGTTTTCCTTTTTGGTGGTAACAAGAAAAACTAAGAAAGTTCAGAGGTTCATCCCGGTTTGAATACACACCCAACATTTCAGATACTTATAATTGTCTGAACTGCACGAAACTCTTAAATCTGCACAACTGGGCTCCCATCCTGCAATATAATTGATAAATCCAGACCTTTGTGCACATAAAAAGTCCCACTTATTTCAACAGGACTTGGGGTGGGTGTGGTCCACATCCATGTGGATCAGACTGCAGGACTGGAAATCTCTGTGGAATAGCCTCTCTCATAGCACACAGCACAACTGCTTTGGCTACAGCTTGAAAGCACGAGGTGTGAAAAAATAAAAAAGATAATTTTGAAAGAAGTTTATCCCCCATTTTATTGAATGCCAAAAAATGTTTGTTTGGGATTTGGTTGGAATTTTAGACAAAGTTTGGTTCAGTTCGTATGGTACATCTGAACCAAATTGTCCATCTCTATTTCTTTTGTTTTACCACAGAAACAGAACAGAAATAATTTTCTAATTATGCTAAAGAGTTAAAAAAAAATCTAAAAGCCATTCTGGTGGTACTGTAAACAATGCACGAATGTTAAAGTGGAGATTGCAATCATAGTGAACATCAGGATATTTAGCATCAGTTAACAGACATCAAATAGACATCAGAGGATGGATTTCAGGCCCTACATGTCCTTAAATTCCAAACAGTGAGCATATGGTCATACTTTACTACAAAGAATTGAAATCAGTCCCAGGGAATCTTTACCTGAATATGAGCAGACATGCACTAAGAAGATGACGTCAAAGGAAATTTCAAAACTATATTTTCAGAACATCCCAGAGGGATATGAGAAATTGTCTTGGGGGACAGTAGAGTTAACACAGCAAGCAGAGGAGGAAAACATCAGAGGAAAACAAATTGACAGTCTGTATCAAAGATAATCAAATCCAGACATGTGCAATCCCAGTGGAGGATTCAAAGTAAGCTAAAAAGGTCCTATAGTATTAAATGCTGCTAAAGCAGCCAGTGCAAATAGAAGAGAACACCTCTCATGATCTCTATAGATCAGTGGTTTTCAACCTTTTTTCATTTGCAGACCCCTAACATTTTTTGAATTGAGGTGCAGACCCTTTTGGAAACCTTAGACATGGTCTGTGGAATCCCAGGGGTCTGGGGACCACAGATTAAAAACCACTGCTATAGATATAAGGGCCAGATTCTCAGCTGGTGTAAGTCTATGTAGCTCCATTGACGTCATGAGAGCTATGCTGATTTATACCAGCTGAGGATCTAGCCCAGAAGGTTGTTGAACATTGTAGCATTGCCATCAGCCTTATACCATGGTGTAAAAATGGAGCAAGGAATTCAGAGAGTCCATGTGCAGTTAACCAGGAAAGCAGCTAGTTCACAACAGCACAATTTAGCACGTTTGCCAAAAAAGACAGGTTTTATATGATTCTGGTGGAAAAGTGCAATGCCGCCAGTAGCATTGCCGAAACATTTGCTTTGAAAAGGAGGAATCTTACTTCCAAGGTCAACCTGAGGTTTCCTGGGTTCAGTGTAAAATGTTTTGTGGGGCCAAAGAAATATTTACTGGGTTGTAGGGAGAAGATGTGTAGTTTGAACATGTTTCAAGTCAGCCTGGGAGGTCTTTTTGTTTTTAAATATTTGCGTCTCCTCAGACAATTTTTGTGTGTGAGAGAGAAACTGGAAATGGAGAAAATGACTACTTCAGTGGATTTCAGCTGGGCTGCCTCCTGAGCTGATCCGGTGACACTGCTTTGTTTGCATCCTCCTCCAAAATGCTTTTCTTAAAGACATTTTCTTTCCACCGCATCTGATGAATTGATACAGCAGAGTCTTGCCTAATGTTTCTCAACCCTTTTTTGGTAAAACAAAGAGTTTCTGGATTGAGCAATGGCTTCCTTCATGTGGCCATTGACAATAGAAGTGCTGAAAGAACGGCCTCATATGCAGGGAGTACATTGAGAGGCAGAGTCTCTTGGGCACGGGCATAAATTAATTGGCCGCATAATACATATTAGCTTCACAATGAGCAGGTGATTGGAACTTGTGTTACTGCATGCTAGAGATCATCATCTGGAGGGAGAAACTATCACCCCGTTCAGGAGTGGCAGTGAAAGGTTAAAAGAAATATCCAGTAACAATTATATTTTAAAAAAAGAGAGAACTTCTTATATCTGTCAAAGGAGCTTGGGGGGAATTAATGTCTCTGAGTCAGAAAGACTGAGAACAAGTGAAATCCTACTACAGGGGTTGCCAGAATGCCTGGAGAGACAATATTGCACATGCAGTTTAACCAGGCAAGTGCCAAGAATCGTCTTGCAGATGCCGTGGAGCTGCTTTCAAATACAGGAATGTACTCTGAACCCAGGGCTCAGGCCCTCTCTGGCCTTATTCGCTGATTATCCCAGGGAAACCCATAGTGAGGTGTTAGGTCCTGAAACCAGGCAGAAGCTGAGGAATCAACGTTTTACGTAAAACAGCAATTACAAAGAGATCTACCGCTCCCTCCACATAATCAGGCAAATTACGCAGAGTGGAGTATAGAATCTAAATGGGAGGAAAGAGTAGAGGGGTGGTTGGGGGAAGCGGAGATGGTCCCTTGGGTGATATGTGACGGGATGCTTAGTCTGAGTCAGGGGTAAAAGATTAAGTGAAAATGTAATGAAGGAATGCTCAGATGTAGTCAGATGAGAGATAGTTAAATAAAGGAATGTGCTAACTAGCGTGACCAGATGTCCCGATTTTATAGGGACAGTCCCGATTTTTGGGTCTTTTTTTTATATAGGCTCCTATTACCCTCCACTCCCTGTCCCAATTTTTCACATTTGCTGTCTGGTCACCCTAGTGCTAACCTAAGATAAATGTGAAGAACTGGGCCTGTGTTTAGTGTAATGGTGCAGCCATCTTTAATGATTCAGGATTCAGAGAGGGAGAATCCCCTTGGATCTTGGAATACCCCCCTAAATCCATATACATTCGATCTGAAGGGTTGGTAAGCAAAGAAACAAAATAAGAAAACGGAAGGGAAAAGAGAAGGCATTTACATTAAGGCTCTAGCAGGTAAAGGGGCCTTACAGTGCATTTAAAGCACAGTTACGCCCACTTTAAGGTCCTTTCACACTGCTGAACGGCATAAAGGGGCATTAGTGTAAATGAGAATCAGACTCAATGTATCTGCAGTATTTATGAACAAGAAAGCTGCTGTTCAAGGAATCTGAGGAGGGCAGCATGAAAAGAGCTTGAAAGATGTAAATCTCTCTGGTTGGCTTATGTTTCTGCTGGTCACATGACTCTAGTAAGACTGGACCAGGGATTTTCCATCACCAGGCAAGCAGGATTTTGCAAAAGGAGGAGCTCAACAGAGCAAATAAGTGCTGTGGATAGAGCCCATATCAAATCTCTACCATATATTTTGGTTAATCTCCATCCTTAACGCATCCTAGGGTAGGGGAGCATCTGGAAGCTCAGTGAATACTTCTTGGGTATCCCCAAGTTTGGATATGACTACAGGAAGTTTGAATGTCAAGCCTTTGGAGGCTGGGAGCATTGCAGACTTTCAAAAGCAGCCTCGAATTTGCAGCCCCCAAACTGAAAGTCCACATTTTTAGGCACACAATATTAGCGGCTTAAATTTTTGCTTCACCTGCAAAGTTGGATTTGCATGGACAAATAGTATTTATCCATGCAAATTTGGAACTCAGATCTCCAACTAATCTAGTGGGTGCTGAAAACTGGCCTTTGGGGAATGAAAATAGTTGGGACACTGAGGTTTGCAAATTTAGAAAATTAATTGTGGCCACCATAAACAATTTTGGCCATGGAAGTCTCTGAGGGGGAAGACTGTGCTCTGTATTGCTCACTTCCTGATATTAGGTTAACCAGAGATTGCAATACAGTCTGAGTGGAGGCTATTTGCACGGCTCAACTTGAAAAATGGTGCCTCTCCCGTGTCTGTTTGTGTCAAGCATGCAGTTACAATGATGGAGGAGTGAGGGGCTGAACCTGAGGGAGTCAGAACGAAGGAGCTGGTTAAAACCCTTTGACCCCACTCTGTCAAGTTAATTTTCCTCTGAATCGTACCTGTCTTTCTGTCATCTTAGATACCTCCAAAGTGCCTATCCCCACAGTATTTAAGCGCTATGCAATGATTAAAAAGCATGGAACATGCCCACAAAGGGCATCAAGCTCAGTAGCTCCTTCCTTTCCCAGTGGCTGAAGCACTGTTTCAGAGCAGGAGGCAAAAGGGTAAATGTATCCTCTTAGCCTGTGCCTGTGCTTAAATGGATGATGAAGATGAGCCCACAACTCTGGTAGCTGGGGAAGCCTGGTGCAAAAACAGGGGCAAAAGGGGGCAGGAGGAAGGAATGGGAACTAGCTTTGTAAGCTAGCAAATGTAATGGTGGAGGGCTAGGTGCCAATAGAAGGCATGCATGTGATTGAGTTTGCACAGTTGTAACTATTAAAGGTTTACTTTTAATTCTCTGTGGTAGTTTCTCTTATTCCTTCCTTACCGAGACCCTCGATTTTCACTTGCTAGATGCTTGGATGCGTTTGTCATACCCCAAAAGGTGATTTCAGTTCTTGGATGCCAGGAAACCTTTTCACTGATCAAAACACAGCTGCACGCGCTTGCTTGATCTGTTAATGGGTGCCACAACTCTGGGGTATGTCGGTCTATACCTGTGAAAATAGATATAATTAATATAACAGATATTATATATATATATATATATATATATATGCAAATCCAGGAGGTAAAAATGACTCATTATAAGACAAGGTTTTCATTTGCCAAACCTAATCAAACTATCCGAATAGCATAATCAAACATATATGACCTATATTTGGAATACGGCTGTTGTAGCAACTTCAATGCACTCTTGATCTATTGATTTAACATGGTCTTTTTTTTAAATGCAACCTTTTAAAAATATATTTTGATTTTTTTTAAAGCATGCTAATTTAATCACCTGCTCTCAGGACATCTCTCTCCCGGCTAAGTTGTTTCCATTACTTCCCACAAGTGAGCAAGATGTATGACGTAAGTCCACAGGGCCACTTGAATTGCCATTCACTGGACACAGATCATAGGTTTTAAGACAGTGAAGACAGCAAATTGCTACCAAGTTTATATAAATTGTTTTCAGTATAAGACAGTGAGCAGAATATTTCCTAGTAGATAATCTTTCTATCTATACTGAAATGCATACAAACAGCATTACTACCATACAAAGAAGCTGACAGCAATTTCAGTGTCTTATTATATTAGTAAATTTAATTTTATAATTATCTCTATTTCTTCTGCTTTTCTGGGTCTTATCTGGTCAGATCTGGCAAGCACTAGGCCCTCTTTGAGCAAAGAACCTAAGCATGTGAATAGTCAAATTGAAACCAATGAAACTACTCACATATTTAAAGTGAAGCACCTGCTTGAGTTCTTTGTTGGACTGGGGACCTAAATGATTAAACCCCTGATCAAAAGCCAACTGAAGTCAATGGATGTCTTTCTTCTAACTTCAGAAGGCTTTGGATCAGGCCTAAATGTGAACAATTTTGCATAATAAAACCACCCCCACTACATTAATAACAATGTTACCACTACATAAATAACTACAACAATATTGTTATGAATTCTAACAATACATATTAGAAGGCTAGGTGTTCAGCGTTATTTGTAGCCCAACAAAGTTTTGTCTGGGATAAGTGCTAGTAAGTGCTCTTTCTTGTAATATAAGAAATGAAAATAGAATTGCTTTACCTACGGTTACTTTTTTTTTTATTTGAAGACTCATTTCACAACAGTTAATTTTGAACTTTTAATTTTATTTCCTTCCAAAGTGTCTGATCAAAAGAATTGTTATGGTTTTCATCATAAGCTCCAACAGTGAGACATTTTATCAGACAAAGCTTTGAGTGCATGCAGATGTCTGCAATACGTAGCAGTTTTTCTTTAGGATGTAACCAAATTAGCACAAACATCTTGGACAATTATGGGCAGAGCCCAGCTTCCATTTAGATGAATCAATTGTCTGTGTTTAACACTTTTGAAATTCTGACCATTGGAAAATATCAGCTTGGTAGCTAGGTATTATGGGGATGTCCATATTGGAGACTATTGTTTCATCTTACAAAATGTATTTACACAAAGGAAAGTGGCATCCAACTAGGCTGCATCTGATGTGGTTTTGTTTTCATTATTAAGACCATTTTTAGTTTTCTGAATTCCCCTCAAAATTGGACGTGACTGTGAATGATTTTGGGTTTCTGAATAGATAATGGTGACAGATTTCTGTACACAGTGCCATGTTTTCTATTATAGAAGAAGTGACACCTACGGTAGTTCAAACGTGTGCAGAAGCCCCTCTGAATCATTTGTCACTCGCTGCTTTTGACTTACTATGAGCTTGATTCTTTGTCCATAGATGTCAGGGGATGGATCACTTTATGATGACCTGTTCTGTTTATTCCCTCTGAAACAACTGGCATTGGCCACTGGGCCAGATGGACCGTTGGTCTGACCCAGTATGGCCATTCTTATGATGTCATTGATGAAGGTCCCACTGACTTCAGTGGTGCTAGATCAAGCACTATTTGCTCATCATGACCCCATAGGGTCAATCTTGTGAGGTACTGAGTGTGTCTCTTGATAGCAATGGAGTTAAGGTCACACAGTGCCTCCTAAGAGGTGCTCAGTATTCTGTAGGATTGGGCCCATAAGCATGTTTCCCTATCACATTTGTCTTTCATTGTCTATACAAATTGTGGTTTTCTAGCTTGCTACAGCACTTCTGTTGTTGAAAGGGATGATAATGTTTGTTTGCTTCCTTGTCTGTGTTGATGAGGAAGTGAGAGGAAAAAATGTAAATCCTTTTTGAAGGGAGACTGCCAAGCAAGAAAATCCTTTGTCTGTCTGTCTGTCTGAGGTATTTCCAAGTCATCTCTCAAACTGGTTTCTACAGCTACAATTCCTGGTGATGCACATGCCTTGCTTTCAGAGCCATACATACAAGTTTATAATGCTGGACATGGAGTGAACAATTAATAGTTACTTATGCATATAGGGATTGATTCTGTGCCTATAAAAGTCCCATTGTTTTCACTGATGTTAGACCAGGCCTATAATGTTTGTGTAAATAGTACTTAGTAGTAATGTGTCTAACTTCATGATGATTATTCATATAAACATTTTTAATGCATATTTCTTGAGGAAAATTTAGTGGAATAAAAGTGTGTGTACACACGTTTACTTTATCATTAAGGTCCTGATTCCAGGCCAACACTTAAACACATGCTTAATTCTAAGCATGTGCTTAAGTCTCATTGAGTTTGATGAGATGAACACACAATCTTAAAGTTAAGCAAATGCTAAAGTGATGTTCCGAATGGGGATGCTTTCCTGAACTGGAACTAAATATGTTCTAGTTCTACCACAAACTACTGTCCTAGTTCTACCACTAAATTAACACCCATTCAAACTAAAGTTCTCAAGTCCCGTCCCCCCACCAAGTCCCGCCAGTCCTTATCAAGTCACTCCAAGGCAGAGGTGAAAGTAAGACAGTCTGGTCCGGCGTACTGGCAAGCGCCAGTACGCCGTGCCGGACTGCACTGGCTTCCGCAGAGGGGATTTAAAGGGCCCAGTGCTCCGGCTGCTGCGGGGAGCCCCGAGCCCTTTAAATCCCCACCACAGCTCTGGCTCCCCCAGGGGCGGGAGCTCCGGGCCCTTTGAACCCCGACCCCAGCCTGGCTGCCAGATCTAAGGCGGGGATTTAAAGGGCCCGGAGCTCCACAGCGGCCGGAGCCCCGGCCCCTTTAATTTGCCCCTGAGCCCTGGGGACTCCCAGCCACCTCTGCAGCTGGGAGCCCCAGGGTGATTTAAAGGCCCTGGGGCTCCCAGCCACAGCCGGTGCCCCAGGGCCTTTAAATCTTGAGAGGCCCCACCTCTTCTGGCTGAGGCCCCGCCTCTTCTGGCTGAGGCCATGCCCCCGCTCAGGACTCCAGCCGTACCGGTAAGTCCTGTAAGTTACTTTCACCCCTGCTCTAAGGCCTTTCCTTCTTGGGTCTAACTCCCAAAGTTCCAGGTTTCTCTGCTGGAGGCTATGTGCTCCCAGAAGCCTTTGTATTCTACTCTGGTCTTCCGGAGAATCCCTCTCTCTACAGCTTCCAGCCAGTCTTTATAGAGAATCAGCTGATCTTTGCATAGGTGTGCCTCCTTAGTAAATAACCAGGGTTGGCTGGCCCCAGGCCTCTAGCTCTTAAAAGGGCAAGCCGTCCTGTTACAGTACTTTATAAACATGTATCAATTATATCATATCATACCCCGTGAGGTAGGGGACTTGGGGACAGAGCTACTGATGCTATGGCACCTTTCCCCACAGTCTACCTGCTGACCCTTTGATCCTCTTTGTGTATCTTGTCTGTGATTTTTGCTCTTCTTCTGTACCACGCCACTGTGGGGAGCATTTGGGCCTAGAGAAGTGTGTGTTTAAATTTCATACATCTCCGACCCTAAATTAATAGGCTAGTCAGAGAAACAAACAATGGTGTGTGTGTGTGTGTGTGTGTGGGGGGGTAAATTATCACGGGCCCGCTGAAATAAGCAACTGATGTCAATGGGCTTATGACAGTTTACACCATCTCAGGATCTGGCCCAGACAATAACAGAAGAATATAAGGCCCCAATTCAACAAAATACTTAAGCTTGGCTTTAAGGATATGCCTAAATTCCATTACCTTTCAAAAAGAACAGGAGTACTTGTGTAGGGTGACTAGATGTCCCGATTTTATAGGGACAGTCCCGATTTTGGGGCCTTTTTATTATATATAGGCTCCTATTACCCCCCCACCCCCGTCCCAATTTTTCACACTTGCTGTCTGGTCACCCTATACTTGTGGCACCTTAAAGACTAACAAATTTATTTCAACACATGCTTAAATGCTTTGCTGAATCAGGGCTGGACAGTGAAACATGGGAGGGAGTTAGGTGGGATGCCCAATAACAAGGAAAATGGGTGGGTAGGTTTCATCTCATAATTTCATTTCTAAACTTGTTAATCAGGTCACCTGAGTTCAACAGCCAACTCATCAGAGTTACGTATTATGATCTACGCTCATGCTAATATTTTCCTATTTATATTTAAAATATTCGGAACCCTCTGATTTATTCCTCATAGGACACTATCAGTCATGCACACAGTTGATCAGTTTTGGCGGTAATGGGCTATGCCAGAAAAATCACAGTTACACAATGCTATTTGGTGCTATTACAGCCTAATGCCTCTGTAATAGACAACTTACCGTGACTGCTGAAATGATAACACACTTATCTACCTGAATAATACTTTCGATAATATTTAAAATGACTGGCTCCTTAGGATAGTTATAGGATACGTCCACCAAAAACCATCTTGAAAACTCAAGAGGAAAAGAGACAAACTTAAAATGCCAAATGAAATAATAATATTAATACATTTAATATCTCTTGGAAAAAAGCTTACGGAGTAACAAAATTTCTGAGAGTCTCATTCACTGTTACGTTACTCCATTAAAATCAGTAGTTACCCAGCACCAAACTGGAGTAACAAAAGGATGAATCTGCCCCCGAATCTTTTAGTTAAACAGCGATAGCTGAGACATAAACTATAGTCCGGTTGTGCACTTTAACAAAGTGGGTTTATGCAGAGTGTATAACACAATGTATAAGACACTGGCTTTTAAAAATAATCATTTGGGTTCAAATTCGAGTTTCAAAATATATGACAAATTCTTGACCCTGCCTGTAAAAATCCCCAAGTCACGAGCCAGTAGGATAAAAATCTTTTAATTGGAAAAAAAAAAAGGCTTGTTGATGAGTTTGCTACACTGTTAAAATGTTTAACCACAGCCTGGAGCTACAGCAGGCATTACATCTGATGTTACTATTCATTAGAGCGCCTGGAAAGTTACACAACAAAATGCGAGCTGGAGTATTTTCTGTTTGTTTTTGAAGGAGATGCACCAACTAACTAAATGTAAAATAAGACCAGTTTCTTAGAGCTGAAGTTCTGCAAGTAGACTGGGGGCAGGTGTATTGGGGGAGAGGAGGAGGAATATTTTGTTCAAAGTACAGATAATTTAAAGATTCTTGAAAAACATTTAATAGCAAATGATACAAGGAAATGGATTAGAGAGAAATAAATGCGATGATCCTGGTGACTTGCCTAGAACTAAATTAGGGAAGGGAAAAGAGCCAGATATACCAAACCTACAGCCCATTCTGAACCCATGCTTTGAACACATGTCCTGAATAAAAGTCAGAAATCCTTGTTCTGCTTTTGGCTGTGGTTACGGGTGCTTTATCCAGACAGCATGCAGTGGGCTCGCTGGTTTCAATTGTCGACAACATTCCAAAATACTTCTTTCTCCTGTGAGATTGTCTGTGCATATTTTCAGCAGACATATTAAGCAAATCAAATGACTTGCATTGCCGGATAAATACCTTCCAGTTAGTTAGAGACATTTCACTCTGGCTAGTTATTATTAATTGGCTGTTGCAATCTACTGAGATTGCACTAATGAACACAATCACTTCACCCAGTGTAATATCGGTACTGCACAAGGACAAATCCTGCCCTCTCCTTTTTGCCCATGGAGAGCCCCAGATGCTGTTGAAAGCATTCGGCTCTGGGGAGAAAATGTGGGGATTCTATGAAGGGTGGGAAATGGTCCACACAGTGGCTGTGCCTGTGTTTGTGCACATTGTGGTTTGGAGCAAGCCAAAGCAGGACTGCTGAATTCGCAGATATGCAAGATTGGCCGGCCAACACTCTCCATGAGGGGCAGGAGGTGCATTGGCAACATGAGCTACTGTGACCTTAGGGTTATAGTGATAGCTGAAGAGCAGCCCAAGGGATGAGTGGGGAAAATTCCTTAGCCTTCTCCACAAAAAAGCATAGCTTGGAAACTCAATCTCTGCAAAGTCCATGTAACTACATTTCCCTATCACTGTTCCTCCCCTCCTTTTGCATGTTTCACCCAATAGCAGTGTCTTGTCTTAAATTAGCACATAAAATCTTCAGGAACAGGAACTGGTCTTCTTATATAATAGTAAAAAGTATAAAACAATGAGGCCCCCAATCCTGAGTCGGGCTTCTAGGCATTACTGGGATACACATAATAATAATATACATAATTACCCTGTCCCAAGCACAAGCATGGTGGGTGAATGGGGAAGATTCAGTCCCAAATAATAATATTTATAGAAAATATTAATTCTTTTTTTGTAATTGTCCTTAATGGCACCTTATACATAAAGAATTACTTTGATGGACCACACTGCCTAGAACAATGTGAGAAACTTGCATGCACCATGGAAAGCATATGATTCCATGATTCATTAAGCCTTATTTATTATGTGTAATTAGGCACCTCTCAGCTGAACCCAGGGTCTCCAGAGATGATAATACTTAGAACTTATATAGTGCTTTTCATCTTCAAAGTGCTTTACAAACATTAGCTAATTAACAACATAATAAGACATGAAAGGCCAGCGTACTTACCCACTGTGCTGTCTAGCCCTTGTATAATTCACATTTTGATGTTTTAAAATGTAAGAAGCATTTTGGGGAAGGGGAACTTTACTCATTTTTTTCTGTTAAAAATCACAAGTGTCTGTGCAAATAAAATAACTAAAGAGGTGACGAAATCCCCAGAGTACTTCTCTTCCTTGTTACTATTTATTGCTCCTGGCGGATGGTAGAAAGAAATAGCTACCAGAAATGAAGGAAGGCGTGTAAATTGCAACCACCTTATCTGATTATTCTTACAGACTCTATTCAGTCCACAGCTGCCTCTAGCACTCTGAGCCTTTGGAGCCACCATGATGGTTCCTTATGTGAGGCTGTTTTCCCTGAGACTCTGTTGCTTTTCTGGGGCCACCTAAGGCTACATTCTCCTGAGGGCAATCACAAAACAGTTAGTGTGGCTATTGGACTCCAGCAGGTGACCAGGCCTCTAAACACAGAAGTAATCAATAAGAGCAAAGGCAGACTTAAAGTACTGGCCAGGTACATTTCTTCCTGTAAAAATGTCCATGTTTTCCCACCCTTCCCTCCTTATATGATTTAATGTAAGATTTTTGCAGGGCCTATTATATTTCAGATTTCACGTTTATTGGATTACCTAGAGGCATACTGATGTTAACCATGCTGAGATGTGGGTAGAGTATTTCAGGCTTATTTCTAAATTAACATTTCTTCCTAGACACTACTGGGCTAATAAGTGATGGTCACATAAATACCACCCTATGCCGGAAACCCACTGACCGCTGTACTTACCTACATGCCTGCAGCTTCCATCCAGGACACATCACACGATCCATTGTCTACAGCCACGCTCTAAGATATAACCGCATTTGCTCCAATCCCTCAGACAGAGATAAACTCCTACAAGATCTCTATCAAGCATTCTTAAAACTACAATACCCACCTGCTGAAGTGAAAAAACAGATTGATAGAGCCAGAAGAGTACCCAGAAGCCACCTACTACAGGACAGGCCCAACAAAGAAAATAACAGAACGCCACTAGCTGCCACCTTCAGCCCCCAACTGAAACCTCTCCAGCACATCATCAAAGATCTACAACCTATCCTGAAAGATGATCCCTCACTCTCACAGATCTTAGGAGACAGACCAGTCATCACTTACAGACAGCCTCCCAACCTTAAGCAAATACTCACCAGCAACCGCACACCATACAACAAAAACACTAACCCAGGAACCTATCCTTGCAACAAAGCCCGATGCCAGCTCTGTCCACATATCTATTCAAGTGACATCATCATAGGACCTAACCACGTCAGCCACACCATCAGGGGCTCGTTCACCTGCACATCTACCAATGTGATATATGCCATCATGTGCCAGCAATGCCCCTCTGCCATGTACATTGGCCAAACTGGACAGTCTCTACGCAAAAGAATAAATGGACACACATCTGACATCAGGAATCATAAGATTCAAAAACCAGTGGGAGAACACTTCAACCTCTCTAATCACTCAGTGACAGATTTGAAGGTGTCAGTTTTGCAACAAAAAACTTCAAAAACAGACTCCAAAGAGAGACTGCTGAACTCGAATTAATATGCAAATTAGACACAATTAACTTAGGCCTAAACAGAGACTGGGAATGGTTGGGTCATTACACTAATTGAATTTCCCCCCCCCCCCCATGTTAAGTTCTCCTCACACCTTCTATGGGTCATCTCGATTATCACTTCAAAGTTTTTTCTTCTGCTGCTACTGATAGCGCATCTCAATTGATTGGCCTCTTACAATTGGTATGCGTATTTCCACCTTTTCATGTTCTCTGTATGTATAAATATCTTCTGTCTGTGTGTTCCACTCTATGCATCTGAAGAAGTGAGCTGCAGCCCACAAAAGCTTATGCTGAAATAAATTTGTTAGTCTCTAAGGTGCCACAAGTCCTCCTATTCTTTTTGCGGATACAGACTAACATGGCTGCTACTTTGTAACATTTCTTCCTGTGTGGCATGTGATGGTATAACATATTGTAGAATGCTTATCCCCACAATCGGTGTCCTTCTAATGTTAATAGACACATGGAGGGCAAAATAAAAGAGGAACAAATGATCTATAATCCCATTCAGTTTTTGTGACCAGTTTTTCTAATGATCAGTCCATTTCAATGATCATTTTTGCAAACGCAGAATGGCTGTGTGTTGTCTGAGCATATATATGGGTTTTCTTAAGGATCACTCAGCCACCAGTGAAAAGACCAGATAACATCATGGCAGTGTCTCTCTTCCCACCCTGAACAACGCCTACTGCTGCCCATTTGGGGCTTCTATTGTACCAAAAGGTAAAGAATTTGCAGACCAGTGAAAAATATATGAAGCAAAGCAGAGAGAGCTGGCAAAATACTACACATCCCCAAGACTGCCAACACAAAATGCCTCAAACAAAGAAATGATTCAGAGTGACTGGCTGTGTCTAGTCAGAACCTGTATTGCAAGTGACAAAGGGGTGCACCAAGGACCTGGAAGTGGAACATGTGTTCCTAGGCTGGACTCAGCAGTCCCTTCTTTAATGCAGCTGATCATTCCAGCTTGAATCCTGAAAGCCAACAATCTTGCAGGGAAAATCGGCATATGAGATTCCGTCACAAACATGGGGTCTAATTAAAACAGTTACAATGTAAAAATGCTAAATGTAGAACAGAATTGTCAAAAAGTTTTATACCTAAAGTGTGAATTCTAACTTTTCCATTCTTATTTGTGTAACACTACATTTTAATTTGCCTGAAGAAGTGTTGATAAAGTTGATATTGCAAAGACAGGTGGGTATTTGATGGTACTATTGGTCATGGTTGTGCTCAGTAAAACTTGCTATGCTGATCAATGGATTATCAGAATCAAATGACACACTTCCCAAATCAGCTCTTACTCCATTACTACCATAGAATACACTGCAAAACTCCACCAAACAGCAGTGTTCCCTAAAATATTTACAAATGCAACCTTTTACTGCTTTCCTGTTTATAGCTTAGAATTACACAGATCTGGCGTGAAGAATAAAGCAGTTTTTATAAATCAAAGCTTACACTGAGTTTCCGTAAAGTGAATTCAGTAAAGCAAAGCAAAGCAGGGAAAAACAATTTTGATATTAGCAAAAGGGTCATTTAAATCTTGTCAATAATCTACTAGTATGATGCATCTAGTTCTTTCAGAACGATTTGCTGCTAAAACAATTGTAGAACACATGCATTCGTTCTCGTAGCACAATGCTTCTCTCTCTTTTTGTTTGATTTTGTGTTTGTTTTTTTTTACTGGGAAATATGGGCAATCAGTTTATATGCATCAATCCCTTTAGAATTTTACAACTTTTTTTTTCCAGTCTAAGAATAGCCTAAGAATAGGGTACTGTATGCTGCACAGTTATACTAATGAAGGAGTTGGTTATAATAAGGCTGAAATAACGGGCCTTTTTCTGAGCTTTTAGACAGTTAATATTTGGTAACTCTAACAGGTCTCTGTTGAGTTAAGTACAGCATAAGACAGTGATAATGGGTATTCTCCAGCTTCTCTCTAATAGTCATAACAGCTATTCTGTGGACTAGTTTAACATTAATTATTACTTATACTGTTGTCACTGTGATGTGCTCCTTATTATTTTCTTTTTCATAAATGGGCTGCTCTGTTGATGAACTTTTGACAAGAGTTGCCTATAGAAATAACCCTGGTTTTCATTTGGTACATTTAACCTGAAAAGCCAGGATTGAGAAAGAAAAAACTAGATTTCAAGCTGGAAGGTAACTGAACCTAATTATTTATATGAGATTTGATACATTCTACTACTTTCACCAAATGCAGATGATGCTCAAACACCACCCACTTCAATAGCTTACCAGAGTGGTTTTTTTGGATTTTGGTATCTTTAGTATGATAATGACTTAGGTTAGGGTGTACATTCTGCAAGGAATTCCCTAGGTCTCCCTTTCATTCATCCATCCATCCATCCATCCATCCATCCATCCATCCATCCATCCAAAGTCGGAGAAACTTCTTTCAGAACAGCTTTGTTCTTCAGTGCCCTTTCTTGGTAACAGCCTCCTGTACTGCATGACATTCTGGAACTTTGATCCAATAACATAATCACTGCCTTGTGAGAGAGATTTTGGGGCTACTTTCTTAGAAAACATGCTTGTTGGAGGACCTCATCTTGTTGATTGAAATTACAAGATTGTTAGACAGCAACCCAAACAAAAAGTGACAACTCCCAACTCCAAAAGCCCATGTAACCAGGGAGCATTTATCAAGACAAACCCAGACAAAGACTCCTCTTACAAGTACCATAGACAGTCTGACTCCCTCAAACAGGGTTCACTTTTATAGCTCCTGACATTTCTCCCACTAGCCACTGACTGCTTCAGTTAAAAACACGAACAACAAAACCCCCAGTAGCCCTTAATGCACCAGAGATGGTGCAGACCTGCCGAACTTCCCTTCGCTTTGTGTAGGAACATCCCTCTGGAACAAGACACAGGGCTCAAATGGCCTCTTCCCTTGTAACTGCAGTGTATTCAGGGATTTAGTGCCTTTCAAGCTAGTAGATAAACATTTAGCTTTATTATACTTAAAATTGACATGTTCCTACCTATCTCCTTTACCAATGCATTTCATTTCCAGTCTGAAGAAGAACTATGGTTGAGTCTGGAGCAACCTGACAAGAAAATGAAAGAGAGAGAGATGATGGCTGGCGAGCCTTGGGAAAGAAGAGCGAAATAGCAAAACAGAAAAACCATTCATTCAGAAAGCCAGGTTCTCCTCATGCCCCTTGGATGTTTGTAAATGACACCTCTTTAGGAGCTGGTTTCAATATATCTAAGGTCACCCCTTAACCCAATGGGATTTAAACCCTATTACACTAGGTAATGTGCCAGTGACAGGATTAATGATTGAACAGGTAACCGAGGATACATCGCACCATTTTGTTTCCTCAGGGGTACATGAGTAAAGCAAGGTCTATAGGGAGATGTTTACAGTGTTGGCTTTCGGTCTCATTGGCATTTGCTGTGGCAAACATCCCATCCCTAACACTATCAAAGCTCACCCAGTCTTTCAGCAGTGGCTGGATGGAATGCAGAGTGGTTAGTTCTAGTATGCACGCTTGGCTGTTAGAACTAGACAGTTCAGGATGTGAAAGCACTCACATTGGTCCTCCCATGCTGCCAGGGTGCACACAACCTTCCCTTTTCATTTCTTTCGCTCTTTCACTACCACATTCAGACTCTTTGGGAGAATGAAACAATCCTTTTCTATTAGATTCTTTTCCAGCTGGTTCCAAGCAGTGTAATAAGCCAGTTACCCATTAGAGGAAGCAGCAGAAACTCTGGCTCTGAATCTTATCTAAGTACTTACATGGGTTTATTAATGCAGCATTTGAGCGTTCTCCAAGTATTTATAGATTTATCCTAACAGATATTTTTATCCCCATTTTACATATGGGAAACCGAGGCACAGAGAGACCACATTGAAGGCGCAGGGAACAGAACCTAGCTTTCATGAACAATAATCACAAAACTATTCTTCCTTCTGCCCGTACTTTCAACTTTCCTTGTAGTTTCACCTTGGATGGTAGTTTGAATGGACTTTTTGAATGAAAGAAGCGAAAAAAGAGATCAGAACCAACAGAGAAACCAGGCAATAATGATAATGCAGATGCTTGTCCTTCAATCTGTCACACCAACGGCAAGATGTGGCTCTTTGTATGCGAGCAGATAGCCATTGCAAAGAGCTACTGGGAGTCTCTATATTGGATGGAGAAGATGGAATGAGCTACTTCAGTCAGGCAATGCAGCAAGTAAAGATGGTGATGACAGCATATGGAATATCATGGATGGCTGGACTGGCAGAATATCATCTATGTATCCATGTTTTTCCTACGGTGTCTAGCACTATCATATCTAAGCACCAATTTAACAATGGTGACAGTTAATGAGCTATAGATAAATCTCAGCCTGATTATTACATTTGTTTTTAGGTCAATCTTCCCTTGTTTACACCTTTGCTCATTTCTTCCTCAACCATTGGGTCATAGTAGTGTTTTCTCACAAATTATGAATGTAGCTTTGTGACTTGTGGCAGTGGCAGGAGGGTAGCTCTGTGCACCTGTCGATGCTTATTCAATGGAGCACCTTGCAGAAAAAGAACACAGTCAACTGGTGAGACTTGTTATGAAACTGCAAACTTGGTGCCTTTTCATAATATTTGGAATTAAATTCTGAGGCAGTGGCAGTGCAACCGCTCTGTGCACCTGCTACTTCATTCATAGGCAGAACTGTTTGCAGTAAAGAGAGTTCCCCTAACCAATATAACCTGCAGCAAAATCTGAAACTCAGTTTATTTTCCAAGTAGTTAGAATTTAGTAAAGAGGCTGCAAGAGCTTAGCTGTGTGTGTCTCTAGTACTTTTCAAGAATAAGGCTTGTGAGACTCTCTTAGCGAGGCATATAATGCTTTTAGAAAGTTGTCCTTTAAATCACATTTTCAGAGATAGAAACACAAGCATTTGGAGCGGCATCTTTCTGCTGTGTCATGCAAACCAATGCTTGTCGTCCTCCAGTCAGCAGAGGCTCCCTTCCATTCATTCTGCTTCTTTCGATCTTTAAATGTATTCTCACCAGCCAGGCTATGATTGCCATCTTATAGACTCACTTGTAAGGCAACTGCTTCTCTCAAGACTTTGTGCATAAAGAATCAAAATAAGTTTTGGGGTTTTTTTGGGTCACTTGTTCTGAGTTCCTGTACATAGCGATTTTCCCTCTCATTTGTTTAATCTTTCTCAGTCAGATACCTACCCTCTATTCATGTCACTCCCAAAGGATGTGTGCTGACTTACACCCCATGTGACCCATGAGGTCAGTACAAGTCAGAGCAGTGGGTCTTATGGAATTTTGCCCATGGCTTCTAAAAAAGGTGATAATTCCAGGTAGGACATTTCAACATTGGTCAATAGATTCTCCTATTAACAAGCTACTGAGACCTGGCTGGCTAACTAACTAACACACACACACACACGGCAAGGTTACTTCGCAAGCTATCCCAACACCGCTGCATTTAGACTCCTGGCAAAATATATTTTATTATTGGGAGTCTCCTGAAAGAACCAGGATTCCAGAAGGGACAATGGGCGTCATCATGACGACGATCTAGGGTTTATTCTATATAATTTTTGTTTGAATTATTCTAGAGTGGGACTTGGCTGGAGAGAGCATAAAGCTGGACACAACAGCAGAGCTTTTGCCTTGACACTTGGGAGAGTTTGCTTGTGACTCAAACTCTTGGAAGAGGAAATGGCATTTAGAGCAATCCACAATTCCTGCAGAGTCATACGAGTGTAGAAGGAGACTGGAATACATCTAGTTTGAAGATTTATTAGTTCAATAACTGTTTTGGGAGCAGAGGCCCTAATAAATTATTAGATATGCTATTGGGAAACTGATTGTTGATGAAAAGAAGAAGGCTGGAACTTCGTTAAATATACATAACCAGTGTTATGGCTCAGTTCTGGTTGATGTATATTTACTTTTATTGTTTTTCTGTATACGATTTCTGTTCTGTTAATATTTACATATATTGGTGAAAATAAGTTACTTTATGTTCTCCTGTTTAGTTGTACATGTGTGTGACCTTTAAGAAAAGGAGCTAGAACGTTACTATAGGGCCTATTTTGGTCTGCCTTTGAGTCACTCTTAATTATAAGAAATAATGACACAAAAATAGAAACACCCTGAGCCTCATTCTGCTCTGACCATAACTGAAACCGTAGTACCACCACTGACATCAATGAAGTTACACTAAGAAGAGAAGAGAATCACATCCTTTGCTTTCAGGAGGTAGAGTGCGTGGGTGCCGAGTACAACACAAAAATTAATAAAGAAACTATGAGTTATTTGCTGCATATTAAACTAGTACTAGTGGGTGACAACCAGGGCCCTGCCCCAACACACACTTTATGGTGTCTCAAGGCAAGTTGGGAAAATTTAGGTAGGTAGAAAAAGAGCCCCCCCCCCCCGCCCCCCAAAAAATTGCAGTTAAAATACTCAGCTGCATTGAGCCAAATCACTTTGGCCAGATTCTGCCACCCTTCCTCAAGATGAGTAGTGCTTTACTCCTCAAGGAGTTTCCTAGGCACACTACTCACCATGAGAAAAGATGGCCTTTTAGTAACATCGTTTTACCATGTAGACTTATCTACTATGGCTGTAAAATACCGTTGCATTTCTTATAAAGATGATTCCTTCAGGAAAAAAGGAGTTTTTACTGTATGGAAGACAAAATGATACGACACATCCATGCCAAGAACTGTGTGAGAATAACATGAGCTCTTTACCACCACATGCTGCACTGGGAAATTTACTCCCAGACACACCTTGACTGAGAAAAAACAGATGGGGAATTGTAAGAAATAACTTACTTCATCTGATAATAAATTTGCTTTGCAGAAATGCACCACAATGCATGAGGGAATATAGTTTCCCAAGGTTTAAGCTTACTTTTCCCAATCAGCATGAGACTAGACAGTTTTTCAAAGCAGCTGCAAACAGTATTCCTCTAATGGATAATGATAGTTTCTAAATACATGGTTTTTGCTTATGTCACACTAGAACATTTTTGAACACCAACACAGACAGCCTCAATGGTCCTGTTAACTTCCCCAATGTAAATACCATAGCAATTATTATAAAGATAAATATTTACATGCTGGGAGATGAGAGACAACTAGTTGGAAAATGACTGCTTAGAGAAATAAAGGAGTCATCCAATGAAAATTAGAAAGAGAGGTCTTCTTTAATAGACGCAAGTCCTGCCACTACCATACAAGAGGAAGTTTTAAGGAAACTTATTAGCTTGTCCAAGTTCAGGTTCACAGAAGCATCAGTCATAAGGAAGTGAGACCAGGTTTAGAACATTATGCTATAGACTTTTGAAACGCCTGCTCTCAGAACCCAGACACACATGATTGGTAAGTTCCAAGAGCTCTTAAAAGCCAGGGCATCATCAGTTAGCTCCTGCATGCGCCACACTGTTTCAAATAATGTGTTCAGCTTTGAACAAATCATGTACGTAGAAACATTTGCACATATAGGCATAGGAACTGATCCTACAAAGGACAGTCCTGTACAGTATCAGAGAAGGTGTACCTTTATGTTTGAGCAAGTCAAAGGTCAGAGCCAAAGTAAAGCATGAGAGATCCAAGGCTGATTAATTTTGTTTCTGGAACTAAAATTAGCCTATGCTCTTAGAGTGAGTTACGAAAACCTTCCAGGTGAATATGATGAGAATATAGGGTGAACATAGCAGAGAATTTCTGCTGTATTCCCATCTTAAATTATTATAATTAGATTAAAGGTTCCCACAGAAATGGATTTATTATAGTAACGTGTTACAGAATTTAAGAAAAACATTTTGAACGGTCTGTTTTATAAACGTCTTCAAATCTAAAATTCACTTGAGATCACAGAATAGAGTATTCAGTTAAAGCTAAATAAATCTGTGTTGGTTTTGCTTCTTTCATAATAGTAAGCCAGATCCTTAGCTGGTGTAAATCAGTGAGTAAATTGTAAATTGACTTCAGTGGAGCTATGTAGATTTGTATTGGCTGAGAAACTGTTTAAAGCAGATATGTTTGCTTAAGAAAAAGATATTAGAAGTCAACATTTTGCAGCAGTCTTAGATATATTGTCGGTGAATAATTAAAATCAGGGTGAAAAGGAGCCCCCTGCAGAGAAGAAATTCAGTTCTGCCACCTAAGTGGGAAATGTTTTATGCGTGAGTAATAATGCAGTTTATGGTTTTCTTGTAATGCATTGTCCTAACTTTAATCTTGAATCATTTATCAAGGTTCTCTATTGTACTATACTAATGGGTTGCTTTAAAAGAGCCATGAAAAAAATAATCTGCGCCTTAAGCAAAATCGCCATTTGTTTTTTCCTCTGACAGGAAAAAAACCCCTTCTCTCTTTACTGGAGATGAGTTTTTGAGTCTGGCTCAGGTAAAGCATGCAAAAGTTCAGATGCTTATCTGACTAATCTGAACTACTTGGGCCAAATTCATTCCTGATGTAAGCAGGCACAACTCCACAAATGGAATTAGGCCCATTTACACTGAGGATGATTTTTTTTCTTGCATCTAAAAATATAGCCTGAAATTTTACCATGAGTCAGACCATTATGTCAGTGGTTCTCACACTGATTTGATTGCCCCCCCCCTTCTTTGTGTCTGTTATTATTAATCTCCCTCTCCCCCAAGTACATATACCTCCACCCAGCTCTGAAGGCAGAGCAGAGAGCAGCGGGCCGGGTGCCCAGCTCTGAAGGCAGCGCTGCACCCACAGCAGCACAGAAGTAAGGGAGGCAATGTGACAAGTGATGCCCTCCCCACAGTTTGAGAACCACTGCACTAAGTTATTTAAGCTCAGTGAGGCTGTGTGGGTGTTTTTGGCCCTTACACTGCAAGGACTTGATTCTGATTTCACTTATATCAGTGGAATAACTCCATACACATGCAGAACTGGTATAAATGACTTCAGAAGCAGGCCCTAAATCTTGTGTGTGAGAGATTTCTGACACATCCATCGCTTCTGTGTCTGTGCAGAAGCCACAAGAAATAGCCTACTGTGCTGTATTTCATATTTTCTGGGTCCAGTCCCAGTAAGGCACTGGAAGGGAATATCCCTTATCCAAACCTTTCAAAAACGTTTGGGGTCAAGTTTGATACTAAAAATTGGTTAAAAGAACAGGAGTACTTCTGGCACCTTAGAGACTAACAAATTTATTTGAGCATAAGCTTTCGTGGGCTACAGCCCACTTCTTCGGATGCATAGAATGGAACATATATTGAGGAGATATATATACACACATACAGAGAGCATGAACAGGTGGGAGTTGTCTTACCAACTCTGAGAGGCCAATTAAGTAAGAGAAAAAACTTTTGAAGTGATAATCAAGATAGCCCAGTACAGACAGTTTGATTAGAAGCGTGATAATACTTACATGGGGAGATAGATTCAATGTTTGTAATGGCTCAGCCATTCCCAGTCTCTATTCAAGCCTAAGTTGATTGTATCTAGTTTGCATATCAATTCAAGTTCAGCAGTTTCTCGTTGGAGTCTATTTTTGAAGCTTTTCTGTTGCAAAATTGCCACCTTCAGGTTTGTTATTGAGTAACCAGACAGGTTAAAGTGTTCTCCTACTTGTTTTTGAAAGTTATGATTCCTGATGTCAGATTTGTGTCCATTTATTTTTTTGCATAGAGACTGTCCGGTTTGGCCAATGTACATGGCAGAGGGGCATTGCTGGCACATGATGGCATATATCAAATTGGTATATCATATATCACAGATCTTGGGAGACAAACCTGTCCTCGCTTACAGACAACCCCCCAACCTGAAGCAAATATTCACCAGCAACCACACACCACTGAACAAAAACACTGACCCAGGAACCTATCCTTGCAACAAAGCCCGATGCCAACTCTGTCCACGTATCTATTCAAGTGACATCATCATAGGACCTAATCACATCAGCCACACCATCAGGGGCTCGTTCACAAGCACATCTACCAATGTGATATATGCCATCATGTGCCAGCAATGCCCCTCTGCCATGTACATTGGCCAAACCGGACAGTCTCTACGCAAAAGAATAAATGCCAAGAAAAGGTAGTTTTTGTTTATTGTAAAGGAAAATTGTGGATCACTGGGGAGCCAAGGAAGTATTATGTCAGAGTTCAGTTTGCTTTATCCCTTGGTTAATTAGAATCCTACTCGTAGAACATAGGTCAAAGTGGAAAGTACTGGAGAGATGTCTTCAAACAGTTAAAAATATTTAAGTGAAATATCTTATTGAGTAAAATTAGTTCTATTTGTATTTATATCTCAAAATATTTTGGGGGTGGTGGGTGGAGGGAAGAAATGTAACGGGCAGCCTAGTCTATGCTGCTTCTGCTTGACTTTGGGGCTAAGACCAAGTGTAAGTCCTACTTTTATATTGGCTGTGTCATCTTTTGGGGATTTGGGGCCCAATCCTTTACCTATTGACTTCACTAGGAAGACCTCATGCCATTGCAATGACATGACCTTATCAATCAAATAGACATTTTCATTCTGTAAACAGTTTGATCCTGTTGCTATGGGAAAGGAAACTCCAGGAAAGAAACAAAAATGCCAGTCTCATAGGGACGTTGTGAGTCTTAATTCATTGCTGTTTGTAAAGTGCTTTAGCATCCTCAGGGCTTGTCTACACTTAAAACGCTACAGTAGCACACTGGCGCAGCTGCAGCACCTCAGTGTAGACACTACCTATGCCGATAGGAGAGTAATCCACCTCCCCCAGAGGCGGTAGCTGGGCTGGCGGAAGTTCCTTCGACCTAGCGTTGTCTACTTGGAGACTTAGGTCGGCTTAACAACACCGCTCGGGGGTGTGGATTTTTCGCACCCCTGACTGATATAGTTAAAGCAACCTAATTTTCTAGGGTAGACCAGGTCTCAGATAGGAGGTGTTGTAGACATAAACCATATTTTTTATTATTATTATTATAGTAACTCAGCTCCTGTCTTTCTTTACCCCAATTTTCTTCCTACGAACATCTCATGTAAAGTAAACAAGTAACATTTATTATATTTATGGAAGTTTTATTGACATCAGTTGGAATAAAATGAGTTCAGGAGGAGGAATAAATATAGCTATGCCCCCCAAAAAACCAGAGTGTAATAAATATATTTTGCATAAATAAAATGTAGGGAATTTCACAGAAAATGTTGATTTTTACATCTTGCTCTATTGGTGAAAATGTTTTAAAATTCTGTTGATATTATTAAAAGTTCTGATTCCTCCCCCTCCCCCGAGGAAATTTACAGATGGGCCCATTCTCCCCATGTTTGTTCTTAATCTAATTATATAGACATGTTCACTTTGTGTTTGATAAAGGCACTTGCCTTTACTGGTGACACATAACAGCACATGCCCCCGTTCAATTTGCTAACATGTATGTGCAATGACTAAATATTTGTAATACACGGAATGCATTGTCACTAATTTTACTGCTCTCCCCCAGACAATACTTCCTTTCTTTACTGGCTTCCTGAAAAGTGTATGGATTGAAATAAATCTCCCAGTTCTAAAGAACTGAAACTCTTTCATACTTATAATCCAAAAGTAACTATATTTTTAGTACTTACGTTTTCATTAAAATTTACAAAACGCCCTTGACTGTACACTGATTTATTGTTGTATTAGGTAAAACTAAACACACTGTATAAAATACCATGTTACTCCACTTGTAGTCTGATCTAACATGTTATCGGTGATTGCAAGTACATTTTATAGCCCCAGCTGCCGAATCGAAAAAAAAAAAAAAAAAAGGTGATACAAGCATCAATCTCCAGGATAAAATCAGACCACTTTCTACCACAGTTTGACCTTAGTGATGCCTTTGGATAGTCTTACTTGTCTAAGTCCTCACAATAATTACCAAGGGACAGTTAGAAAATGCAGCTTTAATGGTGAGGGCTGGAATTACTAGCTGCATCAAAGACTTAAACCCCAACCCCGGAGATTTCCAAGCATCGGAAGAATTTGACGTAACTCTGGTACTGCTATAAGAAATAAATGGAATAAGGCTGCAGAAACCATTCATATATTTTATTTGTGTTCTTTATCGTCTGTACCCCTGAACTCTGTAGTGTCATGAGCAGATATAAAAAGCTATAAATAAAAAAACCTATAGATAGCCAGACCTTAAGATATATGCTATAGTTTGCTAAATTTTATTTATAGCACAAGGAAACACAGTTAATTATAGGTCACAGAAATGTTAATTTATGTCATAATACAAGTTACAGTCCAAGAAAGAAGCCAGCTTATTTTTGGACTGCCACAATTTAGCCTTATTGGGCCTCTGTTAATTCCAAATGCCACAATTATCCTAGTAGAGCCTCTGTTAATTCCAAATCCCAATGTATGTTAATAGAATGCAATATAAGCAAAGAAATTCAGTAGAATAAGCGTCTCTAGTCAGCCTATTTCACAGTCCTGAATAGAATATTCAAATCAAAATAACCAAAAAAATGCATCATCTGTGATACAAAATACTGAAGGTTAAAAAGAATGAGGTAAAAGCAACCATTAAAAGGCTATTTTGAATAAAAAAGCAATTGGATTTATATTAGTAATGTATTTAATACATCATATTTGTTTAGAAGTAACAGAGTTACCTGTTAATTTATACAAATGCTTTATTAAAAAAGCAGTGATTTTAATGTTTACAACTACATTGATGACCTAGAAAAGAAATATAAAATATACTTATATTTAACATAGAGTAACAAAAAACTAAAGAGACAGCAACCCTTTAATCTATTCTAATGTATACAAGATGATTATTAAGATAAATACTATGTGAAGAAAGCTGGAGTTAATTATATTACATACAAGCAGAAAATGGTCACCCAACAACTTACAATTTATGGCCCCCTAATTTGCATTTATTATCAAAGGTATTCAATTTTCAGGACTTGTAAAATAACATGATTTGAGCGATTATAAAGGTGATATGCATTTAACTAACTTCTAAACTATGTTTCAATCTTTTCAAAACCAGTTACATACAATTTCAGGAAATACCCTAGATATTCTCATGCAACTTGTAATTGCTGCAGTAAAATGGTAAAGTCATTTTTGGAAAGGAAATAGCATTATTTTCAGTAGAAGGCATTGATTTGTCAAATCTTATACAAATACATGAAAGCAGCAGGGCAATACATATTTGAAATACAAAATTTGTAAGCCTATGTTTAGATTCACCTCCGGAGAAAAAATGCATACAAATTATAACTTCTCTCTAAGAACAAATTGGCAGACTACTTTGTTTTGTATTAGGATCTGACTACCACTGAAGAGCAGACAATTAATCTCTTCTGTACAATACTATGACCTGCAGGTCTGCTTTATAGCCAGTGATAAACGTAACGTTTGTATTCACAATATTATCACTTTTTTTCTACGTTAAGAAAACCCAAACAAGCCCAACCCTTTTGGAGTTCTTTAACGACTGTATTAACACTTAGACATTACCAACATGTATTTTCATCCAATGTTCCTGCAGCTAGGCCACTCTTGGGCTTTCTAAATCTCTAATAAACAACTTTTTTGTATCTTTTCACTATAGATTTAATTTTATATGATGAAAGGGGAGCTCTTAGCAGAATACAGGAGAAACCCTTCCATGACAATCTCCCTATGAGGATACAGAACAACGGTATGTACTTTGCATAGAGGAAAAACAAATCTTAATTTCTATTGCATTTATATATGAAAACTACATGCAATGAAATAATTCATTACACATCTTGAATATCTCACGGTGTTAAACAACTTATGGCCTAATCCTGTATAGTGGTGAGAACATGTAACTCCTGTTGAAGTAAACAGGGATTCTCAGTACTCTGCTTTTCTCAGGATCAGGCCAGAGGGGAGAGACAATCTGAGATGATCTTGGTTTGGAAACGGTGTTAAAGTACATATTGTTTTTATAACATGATTTTACCGCCTACTGAACAGAGATCTGTTTTCTGTTGCAGAAAACTAATTTCATCGTTTCCTTTACTTCACCACATATTCCTAATGTTTGTTCATTCTACTTAGTTGCTCACAATGTTGGACTCTAAGAACACTCATAGGGGTTAAAAGAGAAATAAATTAAATTTACAAACAGTGTTGCCATACTGTGATTGTTAAGCAGAAATGCAACAATATTAACTCTTTACTTTTAATAGTTCACAATACCACGATACCCAGTTAACCTACTTGCAGACAGGAAAACTAAAACACAGATCCAGAAACAGCTGAAAAGCCACCCACTTTATTATTAAGATAAATGTAACAAAACCTTCCTGGATAGCTTATATCAGCACAAGTTTCATTACGATCACAGAACTCACCTCTTTCACTGCCAGTGCCGATGTCTTCTCCAGCACGGTCTGTGACCATGTGCATGCCTGAACTTTATTTGCTTGTATAACATCTGTCTAATTTAGGTCCAAATTTTGTCCTGTGTCTTGCGGCTTCTACTGGAGACAAAGGGTGAAATACTGGCTCCATTGAAGTCAATGAGAGTTTTGCCATTTACTTTAAAGGGGCCAGGTTTTCACCCAATGGGAGTTCTGTATGTGCGTCTGAGTAAAGAATTTGGCCCTTATTGTAAGCTCTTTGGGGGCAAGGAATGTATACTCTTACGTGTTTGTATGGGCTTGGCAATATATAAATAATAAATACTAACCCAATTTGGACTGAACCCTGTGGCACATTAGTTAGGCCTTTACCCCTCATTTGCAAAAGCTTTAAATGTAAAGGGACCATTACTTTTGGAATGAGGAAAGACATTTATTTATCTAAAATGCCAGTGAATATTTGATTTGATATATTTCTAAGTATATAACATGTTAGAATCTTCAGGCTGACAGACCCCAAAATGTAAGATTACTAAGTACTGTACGATCGCTGCAGTTAGAACAGATTTTGTTTTCAGTACGATCTTATAGCACATCTGTGCTTATATCAGTGAAAGTATAGTTACTGTGTGCATTCATGGTAATAGTGATTATTTATGTAGCTTCTCGGGTGTGCACTGAAGTTTACAGACAAATAGGACGGCAAGGTGCTTGACCTGAGAAGCTGACAATCTAAATAAGACAGACAACCTAGTAAAAAAACAGCAGAATGGGTGGATGGGAAGGGGGAGGCAATGGAAAGTAAGGGGAAAGAGAAACTGATCTTTGAGAGCATTATTTGCAAGTAATCCACATCAGTTACTATGTTGCAGTGTCCTGGAGTTTATTTATGCAGAAGAAGGAAGGGCCAAATGTAAGTGTAATTCCACTGAAGACAGCACCTGAGTGACAATGGGGATGAATTTTGCCCCAGAGCAGATGTCACCGGAATTGAGAGTAAAGTGGGAAGGGCAGCTGTTAAAAGTTGTGTTTGGAGGGGGGAATCTGAAGGAAGAACATTTTATTTCAGCCTGGGTCTATCAGTAGAATAGCAGAGTGTTTTAAATAAAGTGCTGACCGTTTATTTTATTGTGGGAGGGGAGGGAGGAAGGGAATGCAGGAATCCATCCCCTATTTTAAATGAAGTTCTGTGTACTTTTTGCAGCAGCTTTTCAGGGAAATGGTGCATAATTCTTAGGGCAGGTCTTCACTACGGGGGGGGCGGAGTCGATTTAAGATACGCAAATTCAGCTACGCGAATAGCGTAGCTGAATTCGACGTATCGGAGCTGACTTACCCCGTTGTGAGGACGGCGGCAAAATCGACCTCCGCGGCTCCCTGTCAACGGCGCTTACTCCTACCTCCGCTGGTGGAGTAAGCGCATCGATTCGGGGATCGATTGTCGCGTCCTGACGAGACGCGATAATTCGATCCCCAAGAGATCGATTTCTACCCGCCGATTCAGGCGGGTAGTGTAGACCTAGCCTCAGAAAGTCAGTTTGGCATTGCTGCTGTTTGACTAGGGAACCACTCTTATGATTCCCCTCTGGTCTGGAAGTGGAATTATTTTCTATTCACCAGCTTAGTTTTTGTTGCTGTTCTGACTAAAGGTTAACGTTTCACTGCTTGGCTGAATCAAGATCACCAGTTTCCTATTACAGTTTGTTTTGTTTTTGTCCCATCCATGAGTCTGATTTCAGCAGGCTTTGACTAATCCAATTCTCTGAATGCTAACCACAATAATACATTTTATTAATGTATAACAAAATGATTCCACAAATAAGTGTTTTAGGTTTTTTTAAGCTGATTGGGTCAGGAACTACAGCTCCCTTTTGACAGGGTCTGCTATTTGCAGTGGATCTGACAATGAGCCATGCTGTGGAATAGTCAGTTTCTGATACAGATGAACACAGAATAAGAACATGAGAATTTAAGGGGGTGGGAGAGAGGAAAGCTATTCAATCATCTTGCTTGTTTGAATCTACGTCCAATCGTCAGACCAATGCAAATCAAATGAAAAAAGGATCTTCCAACCCAAACATTCAGCTCCCATTCCAGAGATTCAGTCTTTATATTAACTACTGCACAGGATTTGAAGTATGAAGTCATTTTTGAAGGCCTTTCTTTTATGCACTTGCCCAAAAGAAAATGAGAGTAAAAACACAGAATTCTTCAAATTGATCTGCTATTGTGCGCTTGTGCTCCCATTCAGAGTGACTAATTGGATAATTTAGCCATAAAACCAGCCTAAACAATGTTACTCTGTTGAAAGTCCACCTTTCTGCCAAGTTGGCAGCCAGTTAAACTAAGATCATTTGAACTTGTATTTGCAAAGTTTTGTCTGAAACCCAGGGTCATTAAGACTATTTTTGTAATATACTAAATGAAAGCATTAACCATAAATGTTCAGTTCAAGAAAGGAGATCCTCAGCACTGAACTATTTGCCTAAGTAAATATCCAGATAAACTCTAAAGCCCAAAAAGAAGAACAGGAGGACTTGTGGCACCTTAGAGACTAACAAATTTATTAGAGCATAAGCTTTCGTGGACTACAGCCCACTTCTTCGGATGCATATAGAATGGAACATATATTGAGGAGATATATATACACACATACAGAGAGCATAAACAGGTGGGAGTTGTCTTACAACTGTGGGTAAGACAACTCCCACCTGTTTATGCTCTCTGTATGTGTGTATATATATCTCCTCAATATATGTTCCATTCTATATGCATCCGAAGAAGTGGGCTGTAGTCCACGAAAGCTTATGCTCTAATAAATTTGTTAGTCTCTAAGGTGCCACAAGTCCTCCTGTTCTTCTTTTTGCGGATACAGACTAACACGGCTGCTACTCTGAAACCTTCTAAAGCCCAAAACTCTTTTCTCAAAAGTAAGATGAAGATGTTTTAGTTCTTTGAACTAGAATAAGTCACTAGAAGAGTAAGAGGAAGCAGTGAGCTAAAGAAGGAAGCCGAGCCAGAAAGGCAGAGGTAGCAGCCTATTTCTCTTTGTTATCAAGTGAAATGACTCCACAAATATGACAATAAATCACTGCAGGAATCAATCTGAGTGGAGGCAACTGCTCCATGCTGATAATGCATCAATCAATATTTAATGTTTACACTTTAATTAATCCGCACGTAGGAAGCATTCTTTCAGTGACAAAAAAGTGATGAGAAATAAAACACCTTTTATATCAAACAGCGACGAATGGCTGCCTATCTGTTAGGCTTTGATTGGGCCCTCAATTGATCATTGTAGCCTTTTTCGATTGCACCAGTGTACAATGTCACATTTGGGTATAAAACAAACACAGGCTCTGTGGGGAAAGGAGAGGGAGGAGGGGGAGCTTCAGAATCTGGTTTTGGATGATTACAACTTAATCAGAACAAAGGAAGGCTGATACTGAAGTATGGATTCTTTGAAAAGACAGAGGAGAGGCAAATAAAATATAGGATTTTCAAAATTTGTGGCAGGCACCTATCTTAACAGACTTCTGTTGTGCTCCACAAATGGTGATATATAGCTCTTTAGAGAGACAAAAATCTGCCACTAAACAAAATTGCCACCTCTGACACATTTCTTACGAAAGCTGCCAGTGAAGATACCCTTTTATTTTGTTGCTGTTCATTTGTGATAGCATGCATGTGCGAGGTGCTGTACAAACATAAAGGAAGGCACAATCTCTGCCCCGGATAACTTACTTTTTTTTATTTTTGCACAATCTATTAAATTTTTGTGACCTATGATTTCTTCTTTTTTTTTTTTAAACAAGTCTGATTCAATGTTCACTGAGGTCAGGGGAACCACTACTATTGACTTCAATGGGTATTGGATTGGTCTGTAGATGAACAGCACTGTGACGAATGGTAATTAAAGACAGCTGAAAAGACCATGACACTAGTATCAAAAGCTTTTATTTATTCTTTAAAAACCTAGATCCGAGGTTTTCTCCGTTATTTTTGTTATTTTTTGTTTATTTTTCCAAAGCATAACATTCATTAAGATAAAATATATTATTGTATCTATTATAAGCTAACAAAAATATAACTTTCTCGAGCTAGGCTGAAGCCCAAAAGTTTGGATCTGGATCTAGATTCAAACTTCCTTAAAATTCAGGTAGTTTGAATCCTGGGTTTTGGTTTAGCCTGTTACAGAATCTGCTATAGAATAAAAAAGGGCCCTGTCATGCCATTGTAAGCTTTTATGTAGCATGCCCTACTAAAATTAAAAATTAAAGATACCAAGCTGGGAAAGGTTGCAAGTGCTTTGAATTAAAATTCAAAATGATCTGGACAAACTGGAGAAATGGTCTGAAGTAAATAGGATGAAATTCAATAAGGACAAAAGCAAAGCACTCTATTTAGGAAGGAACAATCAGTGGCACAGATACAAAATGGGAAATGACTGCCTAGGAAGGAGTACTGCAGAAAGGGATCTGGGGGCCATAGGACCATAAGCTAAATATCAGTCAACAGTGTAACGCTGTTGCAAAAAAAGGAAACATCATTTTGGGATGTATTAGCAGGAGTGCTGTAAGCAAGACACGAGAAGTAATTCTTCCGCTCTGCTACACGCTGATTAGGCTTCAACTGGAGTATTGTGTCCAGTTCTGGGTGCCACATTTCAGGAAAGATGTGGACAAATTGGAGAAAATCCAGAGAAGAACAACAGAAATACTAAAGATCTAGAAAACATGATAGATGAGGGAAGATGGTAAAAAAAAAATGGTTTGTTTAGTCTGGAGAAGAGAAGATAGAGAGGGGACATAAAAGTTTTCAAGTACATAAAAGGTCGTTACAAGGAGGAGGGAGAAAAATTGTTCGCCTTAACTTCTGAGGATAAGACAAGAAGCAATGGGATTAAATTGCAGCAAGGGCTATTTAGGTTGGACATTAGGAAAAGCTTCCTAACTGTCAGAGTGGTTAAGTACTGGAATAAATTGCTTAGGGAGGTTGTGGAATCTCCATCATTGGAGATTTTTAAGAGAAGGGTAGACAAACACCCGTCAGGGATGGTCTAGATAATACTTAGTCCTGCCATGAGTTCAGAGGACTGGACTCTCGAGGTCCCTTCCTGTCCTATCATTCTATGATTCTAGCTAAGTGTCTTGACTCTAAACTATTTTTCATGAAAAAAACTTCTGCATTTTATCAAACATCAATGGAGAAATCCTGCTTAATCTCTGGTAACAAAATATGCTGACCCAACCTTTGGATTGAGCTTTGGATCTGAACTTCCCAGAAGATCTGGGTATTGGTTTGGGCCTAGCTCTAACACTCATACCAAAATAGAAGGGATATCGAAGTTATAAACACAAAGAAACCTGAACACAGTGATCTTAGGCTACGTCTACACTGGGCCACAGTGTGGACTGCAGGGATGTGAACTGCAGCATGTGACCAATGCTGTGTTGTAATGGCCCCTTGTGGACATTGCTGGCACAAACTGAAAGGTATGTAGTTCTGTCTGAAGAGGACTCCGTTAACATGGACCATGTTAACATGAACTAGGTACATTTTAATTCACGCCAGCATCATCCACAGCACTTGGGCGCACACTGCAATTCACACCCCCCATAGTTCAAACTGCAGGGCCATGTAGTCACAAGCCCTCATAGTTGGATAAATGCAGGCCAGATGTTTTTGGATTCCACCCGTGTGCTGTTAGGATTCAACAATACACTTTTCATGATTCATCAAATTGCTCCAGCCACTGCACAGATCCATGACTAACATACAGAAGTATCAGCTTTGGAAGTGTTAACATTTTAGATGCAAAGGCCCTTAAATCCAACAAATCCTTAAAGCGTGAATGACATCACGAAACGGTCATTTCTTCTTTACAAGGTTTGAAATAGGGTAACATACTTTGTTCTAAGTGTTTGTAATGGGGTTCTCTACTCACCACTGGGGCGCCTCCTTGTGCCTGTGTCAGGGGAATAGCTCCACCTAGTCTGATGCCCCTTCCTGTCTCTCATTTGCCCTGTGGCCCTTCTCATGCTCCAGAAGTTGCAGTGCTTCCTCTTCAAGACTCAGGACACTTCCTCTTCGTGGCTTGACCCTCTGGCCAGGTCACTATAGCTTTTCCCTTCCAGGGTATCAAAGTCTCACTGATTCGCTGACTGGTATGGTTCCCAGCAGTCCTCCAGTTCAAGGCAATGCCTCTTCCCCAGTGGCTGGTAGAGGAGCCCAGGCCTGCCCTCTACTCTGGGTACAAGCTCAGGGACCCTTGAATCAGTAACTAAGGTCTGCATCATCCCATGCCTTGCTGCTGTTTCCATGAGCTTTTTCCTTCCCCACTTCTATCTGGCTTCTGCTCCATCATCCTTCTGGGTAAGCCCACGATCCCAGGGATTCTACTCTCCCCCTGCGTTTTCTCCCTTCCCTCTCTACGCCCAGAAAGCGACTGCAGACTTTCACAGTGCAGCCTCCTTCTGCCCTGATGCCCCAGCCTTATACCAGCCCTGCCTGCTACTGCCTAGCTGACTCCATCCTCAATCAGTGCATGCCTATCAATTCTCCTAATTCTCCTTCAGGTGTGGCCTATCAGGTTACTTAACCCCTTCTGAGCCACATTAACCCTTCCCCGGCGAGTGTGGGGGGTGAACGCCCCATCACAGTGTTCTTAAAGAATATGAAATTCAACTGAAAATGTAATAATGAAGCCATTATTACTATTACATATTATTAGCTAGAGCCTCCAAAAATTAATGTTGTTAATTTCTGACACCATTTCCAGTGATAACCTATCATACCTACATATATTTTCTTCTTCACACACTGTGTCACCGTTTAGACAAAGAAAAAAGCTAGGATTTCACCAGCTTTATAGAAAATGTTTTACCAACATGTGCTCTGTAAAATCCATAGGTACACCTCGTAAATAGCTTTTTGGCTGATTTTACTAACAAAGCCTGCAGAATGGACACACCACACCCACACCTAGAAAAGAGTTGAGTCTGTAATTTATTTTTCCATAAAGCCTTTTTCCCCCTCCCATGCAAATTAGATGAACTAGCTAAAAAGGGCACGGCCAAAAGAGAAGAATACCCTGTTGTGATGCCTGATCAACTAAATACTTAGGGGGGGGGGGGAGGGAGAAAAGGCTACTGTGTGTGCATCAAAATGCCCCTAGGGCAGCTTTCAATGGCACAGTTAATGTTTATGGAATAAAGACCTACTTATGGCACATGCAGTCATGGTTTCTCTCACCATTACACTCACCAAAACCATCACTTGCATGGTACATCTCTGCCTTCAAGGAAATAATGCAATGCACTTTCTGTACTTAATATTGTCGCTGAGAGACAGAAAAACAACAGATTACATTTTCTGATGATCTTATGTGTGAATCATTAGCCCACACACATGTAAGGTCAAATCGTGGGCCCTCAGATTTGGCGTGGAGCTTAAGGGAGATGAACAGTCTGGCCTTCAGAGACATTTCTGGATCCTGAAGAGGTAACTCCTTTAATATGGCTACAAAGCCTTCACACAAATATGCAGCCCCCATATCTGCCCTTCTCAGAACAGGAGTCCATGAATTTGCCCCACCTCAATGCTGTGGGATGAGGCGGAGGAGCAAGGTGGTTCCCTCAGGTGAACTGACAGGCAGCTACAGAACACCTTGAAGGGGCTGCTGCGCATCCCTAACAGTGCTGTCCCTGGCCCACGTCTCTGCAGCGGAGCTCTCTCCTTGCATAGCACTCAGAGGGAGTGTGCATCCCTTCTATCACCCTGTTGCCCAACCCCCACTAGCCTCAGGACCAGAGGAGCTAAAGCTGTTCCCCTGGAAGTGAGGATGGAGGCACTGCTGTTTGGTATATTTAAAACTAAGCTGGAAAGATCCCAGATACATGGACAATAAGGGGTAATCTTGCAGTGGCAGGGAGATGAACTAGGACTTTGCCATATCTTATTCACTTTTAGCATCTTATGACACATAGGTAAGTCACACACGAAGCAACAGAGCACAACAAAGCAGTGTTTCAAAATTCACATTAAATGGGTTTAGTTCAGTCCTCCATCCTCAGTGGAGTTACACTGGTGTGAAAGAATCAGGCCCATGTGCTTAAGAAATAACTTCCCTCCAGCCTAAAGAAGTAGGAACTAATTTCACAACCCTAAATGCTCTTATTTTTGTCAATGCAAAGGTTCAGGCCCAGCTGATGTAAATCAGCATTGCTCCATTAAAATGAATAGAATAACACCAGTCTACACCAGCTGGGGAGCTGGTCCATATTTTTTTTTTAAATACAGGGTAAACATTAATTCTAGGCCTGGAAGGTCAGGGCGTCTCGAGAAACCTTTAACCATGATAAGCACTAGGCTACAAACTATAAGAATTGACCCATCTTTTTAGATAGCGGAGAATCTAGAAATAAAAATGGATTTTAAATAATGGAGGAGAAGGCTATATAATTAAACTATGCTCTGGTCTATTCATATGAGTCAGGGTTTGCAGGACTGGGTCTTTTGGGTTCTGAAACAAGTAAAGGAGAAACTGGTACCACATTTTGTTTTGAAATATATTAATTCATAACGTTTACACAGAAATTATTTTATTAATTTAGAATTTTGAACATTTGGCTGATTCCTTTTTGGTAAACAGTTTTGCTTCACTTTGAAGGGCAGTACTCAGGATTGCTTACGCTGGCTAAATGCCCGCTGACTTCGCAGTGCCTCTCAGTCTCATTTACCCTAATTTCTGTTACCTATTCCTGAAGCATCACACTTTTGCTTTAACTTTTAGCCTGTCCTGCAGAGTTGTCCCCTGTAGTTTGGATAATTGCTTTCTTTCATACTCATCCAATTACAGATAAATATTTGACCCGACATAGAATTAGCTGTTGTCTAATGGAAGCCCTTACCAAGTTATAGCTTTAGATCAGGAGACTCAAGTGTACCAAAAAAGTGGAAACCAGAAAGAAAACTGATCATACTTAGTCCTGCCTCAGTGCAGGAGACTGGACTAGATGATTTATCGAGGTCCCTTCCAATCCTACATTTCTATGACTCTATGGTTTGTAGACATTACAGCTGAAATCCTGTTTCCACTGAAGTCAATGGCCAAAGTTCTATTAATTTCAATAGAGCCTATACAGGTCTTCCAGTTTGTGTAATATCAAGCAGAGCTAGTGTCTGGTGGGACATGGTACCACCTTTGCTGCTCCAGAAACACTACTTGGTGCAGTTGCTGCATGCCAACTTGAGGAAACCATTGATACTGTTGAACAACAAAAGAAAAGATCCACTATTCTCCCTCCTACTTCACCACTGCCGAAAGGCTAAGAGCTTATTATACAGCTAGTGAGAATGAGCAAATTTGCAGCAGGAGATATCTACACCACCTGTGCTAGTCAAAATTCAGCCAACATAGCCTGAGTTGCCAGCTGCGGATGGAAACCAAGAGTAGTGGCTCTGGATCAAGTACTAAGTCAGTTTTGGAGGCATAATATTAGTGCCAGTGGTCCCATTTAGGAGTCGAGGGGCAGTAGTTTGGTACTCCTCACAGTAATAGATTTTAGGCCATGTTTAGCTTTGTTAGTTATGTTTTTTGTTATATTCTATTTAATGCCCAGAGGCCTAATTTGTAATTCTAATAATAAAAAGTATTCTAAAGCCCTGGCCAAACACAAGCAGGTTCTAATTCTATTTCGCCTCAAAGAAAAGAGCTAAGTTGTTAAACCCCAGCTTCTTACAATATTTCCTCTTTGTGACATACACAAAAATCTGAATCCAACAGTGCTCACCCATAACAGTTTTAACTCAATCTATCTGATCTTGTATAAAGTTTTACCTTCTATACTTTCTTTTTACTGTTACTTGCAGCATTATGACACAGCTGATATGCTGGGTAGACAAGGCCTTTTGCAAGATAAACTGCAGTTACAGCAGCAAACAGTTCTAGAAAGAGGAACTCTTGATCCCACAAAGTTTTTCTTTACTCGTAGGCTTTTCTATGGTGCTCATCACCACAATATCTTAGCACCACATAAACATTGATTAATATAATCATCCAACTCCTCTCTGTGAGATAGGGCACTACTGTTATCCCCATTTTACAGATGGGAAATTGAGGCATAGCGTGATCAAGCAACAGAGGGAGATGGCAGAGTCGGGACCTGAATCCACAACCCCTCAGTGCTTTAACAACAAGACCATCTTCCTCACTTGGAGGAACTCCAGTCTTTGCAGCAACAGCTTATTTCCTACACATCATTTTTGTCCCTTCCACAACTGATCACTTAAAAAATAACTGGCCTTAGCTGCCCTTCTCTTGGACTAAGCAAGACAAGAATACTGTAATTTTTATGATGAACAACTATTCTGTCTTCCAGCCTTCAATATTCTTTATTAACTTTAAACAGGCAAGCCCAGAGGCTTTTGCACTGGACTAATTTGGACTAATCTGACTATTTATTTATTGATATATTTACGACAGCTTGGTGAGCCCATCTGCCAGATAGTTTTTTGGACGCTCCTGGAGTTCTGCGAGTCTGCCCTAGGTAATAATACATATAGGCAGTAAGGTTTTTCCTGGCTAGACGGGAGGCAGGGAGGTCAGATGGGCAGGAGTAAGGGCAGGTGAAGAAAACAGAGGAGGGTCAGGTCAAAGTGGATGCAATGCCTTTTCAATTTATTTTATTTCTGGTTTTATATTAACAGCTACAGTGGACAACTCTAGGGATTGTACTGGCACATACGACTAGGAAGGACTGAAGTCAGAAGACAGCCATTGAAGAGTGGTAAATAAAGTCATAATGCTGGTCTACAAACAAATTGCCCCAGTTAAACAACAAGTGTGATAATGAACTGATTTAGGGCTTGTCTACACTTACAGCGCTGCAATGACACCAGTGCAGCTGCGCTGCTCTAGCGCTTAGTGAAGATGCTACCTACACTGATGGGAGAGCTTCTCCAATCAGAAGAGGTACTTCACCTTCCCAAGAGGTGGTGGAGAAGCCCTCCCACCAACATAGCACTGTCTATATTGGGGGTTAGGTCAGCATAACTACATCATTCAAGGGTGTGGATTTGCCATACCCCGGAGTGACATAGTAATACTGACATAATTTGGTAGTGTAGACCAAGCCTTAGTTAAACTGCTTCAACTGCATTTGTGGACTCTCCTATTAGTTTTAACCTGGCTTAGCTTGCTCCTCATGTAAGGCAAATTTAAAGTGATGTAAGAATGTCCACATACACAGTCGCACAAGTTTAGCTAAATTGTTAAATCTTTGCCATTTGTGTGTGTGTAGAACAGACCATAGGGGGCCAAATTAACCTCCTGATATATAACTTTTCCGATATTAAGAGTTATGCCAAGTTGGAAATTGCCCTGGAACCTCATAAATCAAAATAGTCTCATTTGTAGGTTGTTGTTTTTTTAAAAACGAAGCTCAGATTATTAGCTCCTGAATATTAAATTTCAACTCTCTGTCAAGAATAGACCCAACTGGAGAACAAGCAAAAATCTGGATGAAAAGTTGGAGCATTTGAGAGGTATTGGAACAGTTACCTACCTGGCAACAATCCCAGATTTGATCCAGAGGTTAGCTGAACTGCCCAGCAGTTATTGCTATATTTGCCATGTTTGAAAATAAGCGTTTTGGGGGAATGTTTCATTATTTTTCCTTCACTTCCAATTCCAGAATCTTGCATTCTGTGCCAAAAAAATACTGAGAATTCCAGTATTTGTACAACTGTAGTTCCCCAATGTGAATGCAGTTACTAGGACACATTTAACACAACAGTAAAACAATTCAAATTTGTGCTGCTACTTAGCTCATGTTAACGGAAAGTATTTTCAATGAGTTGGGTTCTTAGTAGCTTACTTAAGGATACAGAATATGTATCCTATTAAAGAACTAATAATTCCATCATGTGCAGATTAATAGCTTTCTACTGGACCACTAGTCATGGTGACTTCTTAATAAAACTTTTTTAAAAATAGAAATTAACCTAACCTCTTTGCTGACAGTGCTGTAGCTGAAATGGAAGAGACAACAGGGAAACACTGCTCACCTTATTTAGATTGGGTAATTAAACACAGCTAATAGGAGTGGAGATAGAAAACATACTAAAGGACCCAATCTTGCAAACACTTATGCAACTGTGCCTTATTCATGTGAGCTGTTAAAGACAGTGGACCAAATTCTGCAGTCCTTAATCAAGCAAAACTCCTCCACAAAGAGATGATTAAGCTCTTCCTTTGAAAAACACAAAATATATAGTCCCTCTTGTAGGGTTATGACAGCGCAGATACTCATAGCCTGTGGATTTCAGAGCATTAATTGCTAATCCACAACTGAACTGAAAGGTTTTGGTTTGTTTGTTATGTTTTTACAGTACTTAGTTAAACTTGCCAACCTTCAGTTTCCAGGAAGTCATATTTAAGTTTCTTAGCAAAATACTTTATTTAAGGAATCCCCACTTTGTGAAAGATCCATTTCTCATGGTCAGCTATCCTTCCATATTTGTTATGCTGGTTTCCATGAATATGTTTAATAATGGGTGGTTTGCTTATATGCAAAATCTAGGGTTTTTTTTTTTTAAATGGAAAGCGTATACCTCTCCCTGAGAAGTCAAACCATGAAGTCCTGGACTAAAGCACAATATAAAAGTTTCTACTTTCCTTACATGACGTTCAAGGATTGCTGTTTATCAGTGACAAATAGAAAGTACTTAGTATAATTATTATAGCTCAGATTCTAGCCGTAGGTGATTGCAGCTATAAAGTTTCCCGAATAGGAACAATGAGCCCTATGAAACTAATGAAAAAAATCGCCAACTTCCTCACTCCAAAGTCTGATTTTTACAAGGACTCCATTTCTTTTAGGTTGCCAAAAATGAACAGTTTATTTGAATCTAAGTTAGGTCTTCAGGAAAAGAACTGTAATGTAAAATTGAATAATGTTGCACCAATGACAGGATAATTAAGCAGTTTAAAAACCCAACAATATTTCGGTTGCTCTTACTGTAGCATGTCCCAATAATGGAAATATAGAAGTCCTATTCTAATGTTAGTTTAGTTAAAGATACCAAAAATCTAGTGGTACCCCATGCTATATCAGTGTCCTGTAATCAGGTGAATTAGAAGTGTAATGACTGCTTTGACACAAACTGGTATTTAATATGCTGAAATGTACCAGATTTTTCCCTTCCCCAGGCATTAGTAAAATCCCCAAGATAATTAAAATCCAGGTCATAGCTAAATTCCTTTGAAACTGGGATTTAAATAAAAGAGTTTCTTTGGTGTAAGAATTTTTTGCGCAATTACATTTTTATAAGGTTAAAGTTAAAAATAAATCCAAAATCTTTTTAGGAGAGAACATTTAAAAACAGACCTAATGTGTTCCAAAACTCATCACACATGTGCCTGTCAAACAGATGCTTCCCCATAAATTAATTTAAGCAACTTTCTTCTCCAATCAGAGAAGAGAAAAGAGCTGTTAAGGGCCGTTTTTTGGGGTGACATTGTTTTGACTGACAAATCTTTCATGCTCTGATTCTGTCATTCACATCAATTATATTTCTCAAACATCTTTTTGAAAATGAAATGAAAACGTGTATCACTTGGTAGAGCAAAGAAATTGGAAAACTGTTGATTTTTAGTTGGCTCCATCCATGCAAATGCGGATCCCGGTTTTAAAAATTGTTTAAAAGTGATAAAAACAAGGATGGGACAAAACTCTTGCTGTCATCAGTTAGAAAAGAATCGGCCCCCAAATGTCAAAGTATTCACATCATCCCTTTCTTCATAGTGTTATTTATCATTAGAACAGATCTAACAAAATGATGTCGTTTAGTGAGCCTAAATCCTACTATATTTAAAAAATAAAAATAAATCAAAAAAGAAAAATTTGAGGCATAGCAGAAGTTTTGCTAGCATTTTAAAGACAGGCAACATTAGTTTTTTTACATTGTTTTGTTCCAATTGTACAAATTTAATTTGCCATCTTTTAAAAAAAAACCCACACAATTGCTAGAAAAGGAATTAGTAGATGTAAGGGGGTTATTAAACATTGGCATTCACCCATTGCTCTTACACAGAAAAGGCAGCACTGAAAAAGACAAAGCTGATTAATATGAATGGCAGCTAACCTAAAAACTAAAACTTGAACAGAATGGTGTATGCTAATCTTGCTCAAATACAATTATGAAAGCTGAATTTGCTGGTGTTTGTCATTACTCTGCAGGCTGAGGGTTTATGTGAATGACATCTCTACAGTACTAGGCAATCCAGTAAGAAACAAAGAATTTTATCCACACTGTCAATTTCCCAACTGCCCTGTCCATCCAGAGCTGCTTGAATAGCAAAAGACTTTACAATCTAGGGTTATTTGTGATAAACTTCATCTAAAAACAACCCATTCATTACTAGAAATGTCCTTAATCCTCAAGTTGCCTGTAAGGAAAAGATTGAAATTCTGTGTTGTTTATTTGCTCTGTTGGGTCCACAACCAAAATAACTCAACATGTTAGCCACATTAATAAAATACCTGCCAGATCAAAAATCTTAATAATCAGCCTTAGTCATGCCATTGTTTATAGATGTTTGTTTACCAGCGTATCTGGAGACATAAGGAAAACCTTAATAGCTCTGGCCACTCATTAGCAAAGTACCATGGAGCCCTAATCCCATAAAGATATTAAACTATTTTTCCTTACAACAGCAACAAATGGAGGGAATTCTCATTACTTATAAAGATGTGGTACATTCTTTGCATATTGAGTTTCTTCTTATACTTTGAACTCTTATCCCTCATCATTCTATTTCTGAGGCTAAGATCAAAGTAGATCGGCCTTACAGAGCTACAGATGAGTGGACGCATTTCAGAGAATATTAATGCCCTCTTGAAGAGCAAAGCAGGGAAGGAGGTGTAATCCCCTAAAGAGCTAGCCCTGGGAGTCTAGTAATACTGAACAACTGTAGCATGCTCGATGGATCAGCTGTTAAAGAGTGTAGCCTCATGGAGGTGGAGCTGCTTCTCCTAGTTTAACAATGTGTCCCAATTCCCAAAGCAGTACTGAGACTACGTTTTTTTGGAACTGGCGAATCGTGTAAATGTGGATTCTGGCAGATTGGCATAGAGCAATGTGTTTTATAGTAGAAAAATAAGTGGCCAATTTTGTATTTTGCATTTCACTGTGTCTTGATTTTCTGGCCTCTCTAATTTGGGCTGATGACTTCTCTCCTCTGGTTTTAGATGTTACCTTTTGGTATTTTGCCTACTCAAAGGTTATTGTTACCGATGAACTGGCTGGACGTACTGGTGTGGGATCAGATAATGTTTTCCCTTGATCTCCCACTTCCAGCAGCTGATCCTGACATATAAGGTTTATTTTTTGCCTTTGGACTGCTTGCCAGACTTTTAAAGAGGAATTACTATAGACCCTTGTTAAAGCTAAGAGTAAACATGCTAAGTACTAAGGCATTTGGTGGGTATCATTATATGAAAAGAAGAAATGTTATATTCATTACAGAGGAAAATCTAGCAATAAAAAGTATTACCTGCATTTATAGCCCTTGTAACCTAATTTCTGTGACAAAGCGAAGAAGTAAAAACATTCCATTCTGCCTTTCAGTGACCCCTATAAGAAACCCCCCATGGAGTCATTTAGGATAGTAATTTGAGTGAAAATACATGCAGTCTTTACTTTGCTTGCTCGTCTTAAATTAAAAAAACCTTAGCAATGGTAAACATAACAGCATTTTAAGATGATTGCAAAATGCCTTCAAATTAGTAAGCAATTAAAAGAAATAATAACTTAAAAGACATTTTCCACAGCATAAAAGAGTGACAAAACATGGAGCTGTGTTGTGCAAATGTTAAATTGTACATAAAATACCCCTTCAATATATGCTGCCAGTAAAACCCAAGGCACTGCAGGTCATTAAAATGTCAGACTTGGGGCAGAGTGGAAAAAATGCTGTGTTTAAAAGTAAACATGTAGCCCTTTTATAATTATTTCCCCTTAAAGTTAACTGTGCAAAAGGTATGAAAGAAAGAAAAAACGAGTTTGCTCTTTCTGTGTTTCTAATGAACAGTGCTGCATCATCAGGCTGAAGGGTCAAACTATGATCCCCATTCCTGCCCCCCCATCCATGTAGTCAGTGGAGGTCTTGCCATTGATTCCAATGGGAACAGGATTGAGCTCTACTTATGGATCTTCAATTCATTTTCTTTTAGCCAGCTTTCATAAAAAGAAAACAGGATTGTACTCATCCATGGTGTAAACCCATTCACTTTACACCAAGAATGAACTGGATCAACACCTGTTTTAGAAAACACGGGGAGCCCAATAATCAAATATACATTCCTTAATAGGCTATCCATATGACACAAACCATCTCATACTGACAGATTAATGCCTGCTCCACTCACCTTTGTGGTAAGTGTCCAGATGTGGGGTTTGAGCATTATATTAAGGAGTTCAGACTACTACTGGGCCCAATCCCGTACTCCTCATACTAACTAAAAACCTGCATTGAAGTCAATGGAAGGTTTAGCCTGAATACAGAGTGTGAAATCTTATCCTACTTGGGCATAGCTAAGAGGTAATCTAATGTTACTTAGCTGAATCATCTGTTTAGTTTTTACTAGCTCATTGCAAATGAATCAATAGACAGCAATAGAATTACTTGTTTTACATTTGTGAAAATAAGAAGAGAAGAGATTTTACCAAGCCTGTTTCCACACTGAAAACACAAAATGGTGAGATATATGCTGTTGTATTCTGTAGTCTCTTGTCTTATTTCCAGAGCTCTCTAAGTCAGTCACAAAAAACAATGAGTCAGAAGGATATCAATCACATTCCAGTTTTGTTTCCCTCCTATTGGAAGAAAGTGCATCATGGCCCTGAATAAAAATGTTCCATCTCATTAATTTTGTATATTTTAAGCAAAATGTCTGGAGATGAAGTCGATCAATGTTTGCCCTGTATCATTTACTGAGTTGAGTGTCAAAGCCAATACCAAAAGATGCTTAATACCCCAGTTAAATTCAGTCCAATACGTTTAACTGAGAGAAGAACTGGACTCATAAAATTCAGATAAATGCAATGGTTATGAAATAAGTTTACTACTTTAAAACTAGAACTTCAAATTTGGGGCTAAATTCTGTCCTTGGATGCATGTTTTTCTTTTGTCTTTTCAGTCAATGGGGACTGGGAGCATGCATCTAAATTTGCCCCTTAGGGTATGTCCACACAGCTGCTGGGAGCGAATCTTGCAGCCTGGGTCAACAAGCTTGTGCTAGTACACTAAAAAATAGTAATGTGAACATTGCAGCTCAGAAACCCTGGGGAGTGGGGTGGGTGAGTTCAGAGCCCAAGCTGGAACATCAAAGGAATGTCTACACAACTATTATTAGTGCACTAGCCCAAACCCTGTGGGTGTGAATCTGTTGACCCAGCAGCTGTGTAGACATACCCTTAGTATCTCCTTTCCTTAAAACTACCTAATAATATTGCTGAAAATGTATGATGTCAGGATTACAATCAGCAATTAAATCAACATCCCTCTGGTTTCTATCTGATAAATGCAGAGTTCAGAGAGCAGGTCCACACTACGGGGTTACGTCAACCTAAGTTATGCAACACCAGCTACGTGAATAACATAACTGGAGTCGATGTACCTTAGGTCGACTTACTGCTGTGTCTACACCGTGCTGGGTCAATGGGAGAAACTTTCCTGTCGATTTACCTTATGCTTCTCGTTCGCCAGAGTCAACGGGAGAGTGATCGGCGGTCGATTTAGTGGGTCTTCACTAGACCTGCTAAATAGACCCCTGGTGGATTGAGCGAAACAGCGTCGATCCACGGTAAGTGTAGACAAGCCCAAAGTTAAGTAAAGAGACAGGAATGATTCAGAAAATGCCACGGTGAGAGTCAATGTTCAGTTAACCCTTCAATGCTTCTTTAACAGGCCTTTGCTTTAGAAACAGTTTTTATCAGAAGAAAAGATTTTCATCACTACATGAAAAAAATATACATGAATTTCTGTGATAAAATATACTATACTCAAAGTGCAAACATATGGAAGAATATACTCTCAGATATTTAATTTCCAATATTTTTATTTATAATACCTATATTCTAATATATTTGAAGGAAAATCAAATGTATTAGAAAGTGCAAGTATACTGGACCATATTTAACCTTGGTGTAAGTGAATGAGCCAAAACCTGATCAGAAGAATCCAAAGACTTACGTCTTCTAGACAGACTAAGACAGTGGTGGGCAACCTGCGGCCCCCATGCAGCCCATCAGGGTAATCCGCTGGCGGGTCATGAGACAGTTTATTTACATTGACTGTCCACAGGCCCAGCCGCCTGCATGTCCCAGTGGCCGCAGTTCGCCGTTCCTGGCCAATGGGAGCTGTGGGAAGCAGCGGCCAGCGTGTCTCTGTGGCCTGCCCCACTTCCCACAGTTCCCATTGGCTGGGAACGGCAAACCACAGCCACTGGGAGCTGCGGGCGGCCGTGTCTGCGGATGGTCAATGTAAACAAACTGTTTTGCGGCCCACCAATGGATTACTCTGACAGGCCGTGTGTGGTTCTCGGGCCGTAGTTTGCCCACCACTGGTCTAAGACTTAAGTGTCTACCTCAGGCATCTGAACCAGAGCTGAGTAAATAATTCATAATGAAGAACAGATTTGAATTTCACTTCTTTTTTCCATTCATGAATTGTCCCAATTCTATTTATTTACATTTTTTCAGAAGTGGTGACTCCAGTTCAGCAAAGAACTTAAAGCTCCCGAGTAGCCCTACAGAAGTCAGTGAGACAACTCAAATGTGTGCAGCTAATATATCTTTGGTGTATGTAAAAAGCGCACTTCGCTGGTTTGCTACATACCACAAATGCCATCGTTACTGTCTTTTGACTTATAAAACTAACAGCCGCCAATTCAGAATTGCAAATATTAATGTAAAATGTGTATGTTGAGCTTAAACTCAATGGACTTTTCATAAATTCATAGAGTTTAAGGCCAGAAGTGATCTCCCGTATATCACAGGCCATTCCATTTCACCCAGTTACCCCTGTATTGTACCCTTTGCCCGTGTTTGCTACAAAGTTGGCAGAAAGTGAACATATCAGGACAAATTTGTATGACCTTCAAATAAAAAAGTTAACTCTGTGTGTGTCTTCCTTCTTATTTTCCATGTTTTCTTCTCATCTTCTCAGTGCTCTGTTTCCTCCCTCTTCTGAAGTCTGCACAGGTACCAGGGAGAGTGGGTGAGGGAATGGTGCTCTTTGGGAGCCAGAGGGTGCACGGAGAAGGGGACAACATTGTTGTTCCCTCAAACTAAAATTTGAGAAGACTTGTCTAGGGGATTCATCCAGCGAAAGGAAAGGACATAACACCATTTTCCTCTTCCCTCCCTTTCACTCTTTAATACAACCCGTAGTGACCCTGGCTTCTGTCCCTAGCATTTAATGCAATTATTAACTCTGCCTCCCATATGCCCCACTCCCTTTTTGTCTCTTCATCCCCTCCTCCAATTCCACCACCCCCCAGCTCCAATTCTGATCTGTTTTCCTGCCTGTTCTGCATTCTCTGTTACCTTCCAATGGGTATTTCAATGATGAGTGAAGCATGCTTTAGATAATATTTATTTAGGGCTAGATTGTAGAGTTACCGCTAATCCTGAGAAAGGGGAAGCCTGAAGTTGTACTGCCCCAGGAGAAGAACAGGGACCAAATTCTGGCTCATACTTACTGTTTGGTACTTGACTTCCCTAACTTGCTTCTCTGAGCCAGGAGGGGGGAGTTAATCTGTGCCAGCCCTTTGCCTGGTGCCGATTACTTTCCTGTGGGCCAGCTCAGCCTTTCTGATCAGGGTGTGGGACTGTGGGGCTGCTGTGTAGATGTCCCCTTCCTACTTCTGCCTATCCATCCCCAGGGGTTGGACTAGATGACCTCCTGAGGTCCCTTCCAACCCTGATATTCTATTCTATGATCTACATGGGGGAGGCCCTGTGGAGGTTGTTTGCACTGCTGTGCTCTATCCCACGATGCAGAGGAGCCAGAGAATGCCTGCAGCTCCTTAGCACCTTGCTGAGCTATGTAATCTTGTCCTTAATTAATGAAAGAAATAACTTATAAAGGGAACACAGTAGTGAGGCTACTGGTTTTATTCTTTCTGCACCTGGTCTCTGACTCTCCATGCATGAATCAATGGGTGGTGTGACACTGCACAGTGCCCTGAAGGATGTGTGGCACCTCTGAAGTAGCCCTCTCCAGCATATCTCCACTTTTAATTGTGTTTTTCTAAATTCCTTGACTGAACAAATTGGAACATGTACAACGATTTAGCATACCCTTGTTTGTATTGTTACGACAGTACCAACAGGTTTCAATCAGTATTCGTGGACATGCCAACAGTTTTCTGGATCTACTGTAAAGTAAAATGTCGTTGTGTGTCTCCATATCTTTAACAGTCTCATCAGTCTTTTTCACATTGTCCAAAACAGGCTCAATCCACAAAGTTTGTGTTTTCTTGATGCATCTGTGCTCACTTCACTCTTCTATGCATGCTTGTTTATCTCATTCACGTTCTCAGTTACCTTTAGTAGCTATCTACAATTACTTCATAAAATCTTACCACTTTTATGTGATCACTGAATGTGAACAAAGTGACATTTTTTTATTCACGATAGCTTTTTCTGGCCAGCAACCCTTTTGCCAGTTTCTAATAGAGTCTTTGTTTTCTAAATTCAATACAAATCTTTTACCTTAGTAATAATATTGTATCTGTTGTGAGCTGTCTAACCTGTTTGCCAAAATCCAGGGTTATTTATCATCTTTTGATTATGTCTCATATCTGGTAATTGAGTACGTATTTACCTTTTTATTTAACCTTAAAGACACAAGGCCTTATTTTTGCTGTTGGATTGTTTGTAGGACTGCAGAACTAATGGTGTTACAGCACCCTAAGATTCTGAAATGTGAGCAATTGAGATCAAAGAGATATTTTGGTCAGATTATTTCAAACTAGAACTGTCAAGCGATTAAAAAAAATTAATCGTGATTAATCGTGCAATTAATCACACTGTTAAACAATAATAGAATACCATTTATTTAAATATTTTTGGATGTTTTCCACATTTTCAAATATATTGATTAACAGAATACAAAGTGTACAGTGCTCGCTTTATATTTATTTTTTATTACAAATATTTGCACTGTAAAAAAACAAAAGAAATAGTATTTTTCAATTTACCTAATACAACTTTGTAATGCAATCTCTTTATCATGAAAGTTGAACTTATGAAAAGAAAGACAAGAAGAAAGAAAGGAAGAAAGAATACAATGTCCTCACTCTGAGTTTGAAGCAACAAGCCAGAGGCAGCTTTATTACGAGCAATTGCAATTGGTCGGGAGAGTACACACGGGCAGGGATTCCCCTCCCTAGACAGGTCTCCGCTAGATAAACAATTCGGGCAAGCTTTTATACCTTTTGTTACATACCATAATGAGCAACAGCTGCATTTTGTTATACATATTTCTTTTTGATATCTTACTTTTTTTTATTAATTTCTACCACAGTCTACATTCCATTCTTATCTAACACAAGGTCAAAACAGTATTTCTTACTGTCTGTTTCCACCCACCTAGGCCCTGCCTTCAAGTCTCACGTTATTAGAGTTGGTGTCAGCCTGACTTTGTTAGCCTGACTCTTGCTCTATTCCTAGAGACTAAGATATCTATGTTCAAATTCCCTTTCTCCCTTTCTTCACTTCCACACTTACAAATGTAGATTTATGTACAAAAAATAACTGCATTCAAAAATAAAACAATGTAAAAATTTAGAGCCTATAAGTCCACACAGTCCTATTTCTTGTTTAGCCAATCGCTCAGACAAACAAGTTTATTTACATTTTCAGGAGATAATGCTGCCCACTTCTTGTTCACAATGTCACCTGAAAGCGAGAACAGGTATTCTCATGGCATTGTTGTAGCTGTCATCTCAAGATATTTAAATGTCAGATGCGTTAAAGAGTCATATGTCCCTTCATGCTTCAACCACCATTCCAGGGGACATGCATCCATGCTGATGACGGGTTCTGCTCGATAACAATCTAAAGCAGAGCGGACTGACACATGTTCATTTCATCATCTGAGTCAGATGCCACCAGCAGAAGGTTGGTTTTCTTTTTTTGGTGGTTCGGGTTCTGTAGTTTGTGCATTGGAGTGTTGCTCTTTTAAGACTTCTGATTGACTCCACACTTCATCCCTCTAAGATTTTGGAAGGCACTTCAGATTCTAAAATCTTGGGTCAAGTGCTGTTGCTATCTTTAGAAATCTCACATTGGTACCTTCTTTGTGTTTTGTCAAATCTGCAGTGAAAGTGTTCTTAAAATGAACAACGTGCTGAGTCATCATCATCCGAGACTGCTATAACATGAAATATATGGCAGAATGCAGGTAAAACAGAACAGGAGATATACTATTCTTCCTCAAGGAGTTCAGTCACAAATTTAATTAACGCATTATTTTTTTAACAAGCATCATCAGCATGGAAGCATGTCCTCTGGAATGGTGGCTGAAGCATGGAGGGGCATATAAACATTTAGCATATCTGGCATGTAGATACCTTGCAATGCCGGCTACAGAAGTCCCATGCAAATGCCTTTTCTCACTTTCTGGTGACATTGTAAATAAGAAGTGGGCAGCATTATCTCCCATAAATGTAAATAAACTTGTTTGTCTTAACAATTGGCTGAACGAGAAGTAGGACTGAGTGGACTTGTAGGCGCTAATGTTTTGCATTGTTTTGTTTTTGAGTGCAGTTATGTAACAACAAAATCTACATTTGTAAGTTTCACTTACACAATAAAGTGATTGCACTATGTCTGAGATTGCACCTCACTTGTATGAGGTGAACTGAAAAATACTGTTTCTTTTGTTTATTATTATTTTTTACAGTGAAAATATTTGTAATAAAAATAATAATATAAAGTGAGCAGTGTACATTTTGTATTCTGTGTTGTAATTGAAATCAATCTATTTGAAAATGTAAAATGACATCCAAAAAAGATTAAAACTGTGATTAATCGTGATTAATTTTTTTGAGTTAATTGCATGAGTTAACTGCGATTAATCGACAGCCCTATTTCAAGCCCTTTCTTTTGTTGTGGTGGTGGTGGTGGTTTTTTGTTGGTTTTGGTTAACCTCTATTTAGATAAAAGTTCTCACAATTACAGTGTTGCCAACTCTTGTGATTATATTCTGAGGGCTGTGACACTTCGAGTTATTCTTAAAACCCCAGTTTCTGAAGTTATGTGAATATCTGAGAATTGCAGCTTTTTTTTTTTAAAGTTTTTAGCTTTCATGCTTGTGAAGAAAAGCATGAAAATGTAACACTCCTTTCCCACTGTACCATAAAAGATCAAAACCAAAAGGCAAATAAAAGAACCTTACATGTATTTTTAACTTCATGTTTTTTAACGCAATCTTGTGACTTTTGCGGGGGGGGGGGGATGGGAGGCTGACATGATATTTCAATGTTTACCTCTCAATTGCAGTATTCTAGTCTTTTGTTGTGAAACCTCCAGTTCTCTTCTCCTCTAGAGACAAAGGAATCATCCAGCAAAACCAGAGAAGCAAAGAGTTCATGTTCTCGATATTTCTGAGGTAAAAACAAGCAGGAAAAAACCCTCTTAAAAACAAAAGAAAACAAAATCCCCTCAACTCTCAAGCCTTTCAGGTTTTCTTTCTACCCCATGAGGATGCAAAAAAGGGCAGGGACACATTTTTTTTGTCTTCATTTGCAGGTCATCTTTAAACCATGTGAAGTGAGATTTATATGTGAATTGGAGTATTTTTCTAAAGCAGTAAATTGCCTATTTTGACATGCTAGGCTCTCCACCACAGCCTCGTCGCCTATTTAAATTAGAAGTGAGGCAATGGGGACAGATAATGACCTCTTCATTAATGAGCCCACTACTTTTAATTACTTTTAGATTTAGGAGAAATCTAACAGGTTTTATGAAAGTGCCTCCTGTTTAATTAGCAAAAATCTCCTTTTGTTAGGAAAATGGGGTTGTGTGATAGAAAGAAGGAAGTCATACTGAGAAAGATGTAATTCTTCCCAGCATCTCTGTGGCGTAATGGGACATTTGACCCTGTTTCAGCAAGGTATTTAAGCATATGCTTAATTTTAAGCATGTTAGTTGACCTACTGATATCCAGCATGTGCTTAAGTAACTTGCCGAATTGGGGCTTTAAATATGTCCACTATTATCGACAATGCAGAATGCAACCAAATGTTTTTTTAAAAATTATTATTATTTTGGGAAGAGACTAAATTCTCAATGAAGTCAATGGATAAAAGTGGCAGGGGAGTGTATGTATTAGGATAAACATTTTTCTTTTGACAGAAACTCATTCAGAAGCAAACCAGGTCAAGGGATGATTTACGAAACTGTCATTGTCATATGGTGTTAATGTGATAGCTGGTTTCAACTGACATCTGTGAGAAACAGTTGGACATACCTCTTCTTTTGCATGAACTAGAGTTTCTAATTAATTATGCAAAGCTGAAAAACAAATAAGAGTAGACTGAAAAATAATAGCTAAAATCTAAGATAAGGTGTACTCTCACACCTTGTTCAGTTATCGATACCCATTGCATTGACCACAATGGTTTTATTTTGACAATGGACTTTTACCAGCAATAACATATATTACTGATAGCACTATAACTGATTCTAAGACTCTTTTATGTTATGATTTACAATCTCTGTAAAGCTAAAGCGTTAATATGGGCAAAATCATGCAACATGAAATTGGCATTCATTAACATGGGTTACTTTGCATACAATACAATACAAAATTTCCTTCAGTATCAGGCAAGTTGTCTTTTTTCCATTTATGTGTTTCAATGATCTAGCAAGTTTACTGTGTACAACAGAAAAAAAAATCCTGCATCTGTTTCTCTTTCAATATATGAGAGCATTGAACATACAACACAAGGTTATGTTCAACACTCAAGTCTTTTCTTGTTGTCACAGTTCTCTTCCATACCATTGTTCGCACAGTGTCCTCTGTTCATGTTATCAAATGTTATACCATCACTTTCATCAAAACATCAGGCATGTTGAGTTATCCATGTGACCACCAAGGAGCATATCATCCCAATTTGCATATCAGAGTATCATTTTATCATTTTCATAACCATGTCTGAGTAGAATCATCCCATGGTTTAGTAACCTTTTATAACTGTGGAACTTTCCTGGGCTTTTTGACCTTTAATCTCATTCTGGAATACGTTTTTTTCTTTGAAAGAGAAATTGTCTTCTCAGCTATAACTCAGTAGAAAAACCTTGCATAGAAACACTATTTTGTAAGCTCTTTGGGACAGGGAATCTCTCACTGTTTGTTTGCACAGCATCTAGCACAATGGGCCCTGATCTCAGATGGATCTTTAGGCACTACCTCAAAACAAATATTAAATATAATACTAAATAGAATAATACTGATTAAGGGCCAGATTTCCAGAGGCCTGCAAACAAACAAGAGAAGGTGCCAAGTTAGGAGTGGGAAGAAATCACACCATGAACTGCCTTCAAGAGCCTTTCAGCAGTCTTGGCACTCATGACTTGACTTCTATTTTGGGGATATCCTCCTTAAGCATAGACAATCAAGTCATTAGTTGCTGGGGCTGTCTGAGGTCCCCCAAAAGCGAGGGCCCCCAAGCAGTGCTTTGGTCCTGCCTCCACTGTGTAACACTGACTTCACCTGCAAAATCTCAGATACGAAAACAATTGTTTTGATCTGTAAATCACATGCTTGCATGCATTAACAGCCTGTTTGCACGTGCAGCAACAGGATTTGCGTGCACATGTGCAGGATTTTGCAGGCAAACCAGCTGCATGCCCTCCCCATGCACAGACCTTTGGAAATCAGCCCCTTATCAGTACACTTAGAAGCGAATGTGTTTGAAGGCAAAGTAGTTGCAAACTAGTTCCTCTTCTACTTGTCTACCAAGGCATGAGGTACAAAGATTCTTCTTAATGACATCACAAAAACTGAAAGCAATGCTACTGCATTTTTTAAAGAAAACCTACACAAAATTACAGTGATTGCATCATAGTCAATGATTGAATTATCATCATAATTGCTGAAAACTATCAAAGTCTCAGAGGTTTGTTATTTGTAATACTGAGGCTCTGATCAAATAGTATAAAGGACTGATTTAACTAGTGATTAGATTAGAGTGCAGAACTATGTAATTACAGTGACATTCGACATTAGAAGAAACTCCATCATTCAGTGACTGAGACTGATCTGTCTTACCTTGTCACATCAAAATCCAGCATGCTTGTCCAAGGCCCCAGTGTAGTGACATCAAGAGCAAAAGAGATGAAGACGGTGTTCTTATATGTATCAGGCGACAGCTTCAGGAGCAGAGTGCATAGAGCGCGTTCTTCTGAAGTAAGCAATCAAGCCGACCTATTCCTGGCTCTCACACACCAGGGGAAGTTGTTTCTGTGTTGCCTAATAACTTATAGACCGTCCACTAAGCATTGTGAGTTCTGCAGTTCCCACATAGGGTTTGAAGAAAAGGAGTTAATTGGGCCATATTGGAAATATATGATCTGATCCTCAGCTGGCATAAATTGATGTAGCGCCATTGTCTTCATGGAGCTACACTGATTTACATCCCCTGAGGATCTGGCTTTTGGGCCCAACTCTGCCACACTTACTCACACACTGAATAATACCTTACTACGTGAAGAATCCCATTTACATTCAAATGGGACCGACTACTCACTTAGTAAGTACCACCCAATGGACCAGCTTGTGAACTCCTTACGCCCCATTGTTGGGCGTCTAGTTGCATGATTAGTCCCATTTACTCCATTGAGACTACTTGTGTAAGTCAGTAAAGGCTCCACAACCCAGCCCAAGGTGAATAAAAATGCCAAAATCAAGCTGTTAATAAGTACCCGGGCTGGTCACTAACCTGTTGCAAGCTAGCAAGGTGATACAATTGGTAAACAGGCTAATATAATTCTGGGGTGTCATATGTAAGACAGGTGAGATAATACTTCTGCTCGACTCGGCACTGGTGAGGCTTCCGCTGGAGTACCATGTCCAGTTGTGGGCACTACACTCTAGGAAAGATGTGGATGAAGAGGAGAGCAGAAAACATGATAAAAGGTTTATGAAACCTGACCCTATGCTGAAAGGTTTAAAAAACTAGGCATGTGTAGTCTTGAGAAAAGAAGACAGAGGGGGTGTGACATTGGCACACCAGGTGCCAGCTCATGCCAAGGCCCAGGGAACTGAACACTGACAAATGCACAGCTGGAAACCAGTCTGACTTACCTGTGGGTTAGTGTAGTTAAAATAGATATTAGTGTTATAACAATGCGTTTAGATTTTATGGAATGCTTGTAAGAGGCTGCATGTTTTAATCCTACGTATAATATCTGTATTCCGTGGTATAAAGTTGTATTGAGTGTTTGCATTGTAAACCTCTGTAAGCATTAGTTAAGGTAAAGTGCTCGACTTGCACACAAGTCAAACGAAGGCAAATGAAGCATTGTGTGGCATCAAAGGACAGTGATCGAGTTGATTGCATTCCTCACTCCCTCCAGGAAGCAGTGGCTTGTACATGAACTCATCCCATCTGCTTGGATTCTGGAGTGAAGGAGATAAAAATCCCTGACAGGAGAAACTGGGATCTTTATGCTGTCTGGACTCTGAGGTGCAAAGATTCCTAAACATATGCAAGAGAGCCCGATGCTGCTTGGCATGAGTCAGCTCTAAAGGGCATATAGAGCTGATTATGGAAGCTTATATTAGCTTTTTAACTCTAAAACGGTAACTCATTTGTGTGTGTGTATGTTTCTTGTTTTAACCTTGTCCATAACTTTCATTTATTTTCTTAGTTAATAAATCTTTAGTTAGTTTATTACAGGATTGGCTACAGGCATTGTCTTTAGTTTGAGATACGAGTACAATTGTCCTGGGATAAGTGACTGGTTCTTTGGGACAGGGAACAATCTGAATATTGTTGAGATTTTTGTTGCAAAGTGACCATCTATCACATAGTCTAGCTTGCCCGGGTGGCAAGATAAACTGGAATGCCCAAGGGGACTGTCTGTGACTCGATGGTTAGGCAATTACTGTGCTTTTGTTACTGGGTTGGTGAAATCTAATTATAAAACATACAACCAGTTTGGAGTTTCTGCCCTGCCTTTTGACAGTCTGCCCTGACTCACGGTCACGAGCCACTCCAGACACTGTGATGGGGGGCGGAGAGGGCACTAGATAACATGGTTAAATATGTTGAGAGCTGTTGGTCTCATCAACGGTTCTCCATGTCTACTGAAGGCAGGACAAGAAATCATTGACTTAATCTGCAGCAAGATAGATGTGGGTTAGATATTAGGAAAAACTTTCTAACTATAAGGATAGTTAAGTATTAAATAGGTTGCCAGGAATCCCTGTCCTTGGATGTTTTTAAGAACAGGTTAGACAAATACCTGTCAAGAATGTTCTAAGTTTACTTGGTCCGGTCTACGCGTGGGGGGATAAATTAGATGACCTAGTTTATCCCCCCATGCCTATCCAACTGTACATTTTTATGATGCTATGATAGGTACTAGTACCACAAGCTGCATATTTTAAATGCTGTCTTTGGCAGACATTTTGCAGCCATTGTAACTTTTCTGCCACAGAGAAGAACTGCAAGATAAAAACATATGTCAATAATTTGATCATATTGTCCATGGGGTATCAACAGTCTAAAGAGAATACAAAGAGTTCAGTGCAAAATATCAGAACAACAAAGAGCAGGAATTAGGATGTGCACTCTGCCTTTCCATTGTTCATGTATTATGTGTTGCATCAAGTTGGGCTATATCCTATTACGCTTCCTTGTGACAAGCAAATGTAATACGATCCCATATAATGGGATAGGAGGAAATTTTTTGGTTATGATTTGCTGTGTACAAATATCACAGAAGTACTTGGGTTACCTATAGGGAAACACAAATACACAGGATTTTCTTGGCACATACTCTACCACATTACAATAGCCTATTGATTTGCATATTCTTTCTGATTATTATCTGGTAATTGAGCTAAGTAAATACATACTGTAATTACCATGTACCCTACAGTAGCATCTAGTCTGAAGAACAGAATTAACCATGTATTTATGCTATAGCTACATAGCAATCTGTATTCTATAACAAATGAATAGTAGTTTATATATAAAGATAATAAAAGACATGGCTTGCCCACTCTGAGTCACAGGGATGCCACACAGGCATATGCATTCATGCAGATGGATCGCATTGCTGAGCGGAGGCCCATTGTTATATTATCATTTCTCTACCAGGTTAGGTAGTAAACAACCATTCATAAGTCCACGGAATGTGTTCAGAAAAAAATGCCTTGTGTTGCAACATACATAAATCGCTTGCCAACTGCTTTGCCAACAAACTGGCAACCTCAGAGATGATTCTCTCATATCCTCAGGAAGACGATAAAACCCGTTCTGACCAAGAGCCAGTAGAAATGTTGGCAGATCATAGCTGGATGAGTGAATCCACAATAAATGATGTCCTTGATAACCAGGAAGTGTTTGTCAATGATGTTTGCAAAATCCAGATACTTCCTTCACTGAGAGTGGTGGAGGAGAGGAGATTTCAATAAAATGATTTAATTAATATATTTAATAAGTATGTATTCCATCAGAATTCTAATTGATACAAATTATTTTTCCAAGTGTTCAAAAATGAATACAGATTGGAAAAACTTAGACAAAGCAGAAGCATCTACTATAGAAATACAATACTATCAGATGTAATGTATTCCCCATTTTCTTGACAGCTATTTCCTTTACCTTTTCTCCTTCAGGTTCTGAAGGCAAAAATTGGCAAATAGATACAGGAATAACTAGTCATTGTGAGAACCTCCTTTCCATGGCCAGAATGAGGGCTATATTTGACATCCTCCAGGCCTAGTGCTCTTCCAAAAGTTCACCTTCTGAAAACTCATCCATTGTAAATTCTTATTAAATGCAAAGCTTCCTTTGAATGCCCATAGATTCACAGAAATTCTGTCAGTGCTGGATTGCTCCCTACAGTATCTTATCTAGAAGTTATTTTTGAAAACAATAGATTTAATTCAGCACAGTTTCCCTTTATAATTAATGGCGTATATTTCTTCCTTTTACCAGAAGTGCCTGCACATTTCAGTATAAGACTCGTCCAATCTGTTTGGGGTTTATCCCCTCAATCTGGAAAATGCATGATGTTAGTATTGCTCAAAGAACTCACTTGGGATGTCTTTGTCCCATAGTTTGCAGAACTATCAACCCCATTGAGGGCTCAAAGGTGCCATTTAGGCATAGCCCACAATAAGAGGCAACGCCTCCCAAAGCTCTATTGTATTAATTTAGATGTTATATACGGCCCAAAGAGTGAAAGGTGTTAGCATCACCCAGCCACCATCCAACATTAAACAGGGCTCGGGATTTGGTACACAGAGAACTCAGCCTGCTTAGTGCCATAGCACAAATCCAAGAATATTCATGATGCAGGTCAGATATGTATTGATTAAAACACACAAAAGGAAAGAATCATAAGGCAAAACCCACTGAAACTGAAATTGAGTGAAGATGCAAAACAAACAATGAAAACCTATCACCCTCTTTTAAAAGTAGGTGATTACTGGCTAGAATCTCTTATTCTGTCTTTGGCGGGGAAGAGGTGGTTAGTTCTGTTGTTCAGATCTAATTTGGGAATAATAATCACTTTCCTGCTTTTGACAAAGCAGACAGACACAAGGTGGAGGAATGGTAGGATAGTGAAGATGAGGGAACTACAGCTTCTGTTGATGTTCTCAGAATAGAGGGTGGTTGGTCAGTCATGGATGGATGCTTTAGGCTGGCAGGTCAGTCGGCCACCACAGCTGTTGCTCTGGCTTCTGGCTCGCCTCGTCATCTGATTGTTCTGGTCAGGTCTCTCTACTTCACTGGTGCTTTTCAGGCTGAGCAGAGCTGTACTAGTTTTGTGCAGTGCAGCTGATTTCAGGATCAAGTACAAAGACAAGACGGAAAGAGAGAGGACAGGAGGGAGATAGTGGGGGATGGAAAGACAGAACAGGATCTCACACGTATTACACTGGGGTCCTCGTTGGCACAGCAATGATGGTCCCCATTGGATTATCAAGGTCTGAGGTCACAACAACAATCCTTCTGCCACAGCCATGAGGGTGTTGCTTTTTGCCTCTTTTCAAGGGCCCAAAAGGGGCAATAGACCCATCCTTTCATTAATTTGCCCATCAATTAGGCCTAATTTTCAAAGTACCAATTTGCATCCATTGATTTCTGGTCACCTACTCCCATTGTTTACCAGTCATAGTCTTAAAACAGTCCTTGAGTGGTATCAATACCACCTTCTGTTTAATTTAATTCAGTCTTTCCATCTCATCAAATCTTCTTTTAAACAATTTTATGTAACAGGCCATTGCAACAATTCATGAATCTTTATCTACTTTCCATAAGTTAAATCTCCCATTAAAGTAGGCCTATAGGAGTCAATTATTATAACAGCTCCGAGGAACACAGATACTGTGCACCTGCTACTACTCCACTTTGTGAGGTACAATTTCCTCCTTGCTACTGGGCTGGTCAGCTTTACTGACCACTGTGGGGGAAGAGGGGGGGGAAGAATAGAATTATGCCCCTGCCTCCCCCCACTCCCTTTTGGGCCTTGTGGCAACCCCTTTGGAACGGGGCTAGAGCAACAGCTGCATGCACCAGGTCTGCAATTCTGCTTGGTTGCTAATGTGGGCTGCCCAAAGGGCAGAGGAGAAGACTCCTGACCCCCTCGTTCCCTCATAGCACACCATGTCCTCATCAGCCTAAAATAAAAGGCGCCAACCACACCAATATGGTTTTTCAAAAATAGGAAAAGGGACAAGTTACTCATAAACTATAATGTTTTTATGGTGAATCCCCATCCATGGTACCTGCTCGGCAACTATTTTGAAAGATATTTCACTGTATGTTTTTATTGACCAATAAACTGGCTCAGATTTTCACCTGGGTGGGTTTGACTTTGGCAGGGGCTCATACTATAGAGTTTTGCTTTTCCCTTGTAAGCCCATTTATTAGCATCAAATAAACTAAATATATAGCTGCTTTATACTTTAAAAAGAAGTTCAAGCAGCAAACAACCATATGAAGAATGTTGTCTGCAAGGCTTTGTCAGACAGTACTTCATGTAAGTTTCATGACTGCATTTACTTTTAATTGATCCTGCAGCACCGTGCCCCTTATGGAGTGTTTTAAATCAATGTCAGCCATAAAGTGATACTAAACTGTACAAGATCCTTTTTTGGTTGCAGTTAAAGATAACTTATTTATGAGGACACGAGTAAAACTCTTAGCATATGAATGTAAATATGGCCAAAATTCTTTCAGGACTCTCTTTCTCCTTTTGTTTTATAGATTGAGGAATGTCACACATCAAAATGTAGATTCTTTTGGTCACCCTTCATGAATGATTCAGCAGGGATTTGTGAATGTTTTCCATTCACCTTGCCATTCTGGGCTGTATCCCATTTTCTCCATCCCTTTATTAGCTGGATAATACATTACTTTATCTCAATTATAGAATATGATTTATAAATACATGGGTAAAGATCTCCCTGATCAGCATCTTAAAATGCGTTCTGGCCTTACTTTGGATAGAAAGAATAGTCCAGCTTAGCATTTATAGGATCACAGCAAATTATTTTTTCCAATGAAAGTTCTTCTATGAAAACATTTTTTTTCATTTTCATCAACATTTTGAAATGAAAGCAGATTTGTTTTCCACCAAAATTTTCCTCTCATCAAAAAGTTGAAAGAAAAATTTCAACCAGCTCCAGGCAGTAACCAGCTTATATCATGTGCATAAGTCTCCAAACTTAACTAAAAACAGAGGAAACTGGTTACATGTCGTTTCTTTCAATATTGTGTTAGCCAGTGGGAGTGCTGCTTAGAGCAAGCAAGCACCCTCATTGGCTCACGAAACTTTGAGCCAACTTTTCATCTCATTCCTAAACTTCAGTAGTTGCAATCATGTGTGGTATGTTCATTACCAGGAGTGGGTGGTGACAGTGTATTCTTGGAGAGGGGGTCCCGAATGCTGAATGTTGCTTTCCATATTGTTTAAATTAAATACATTTCCATGAACAGGATCCTGTAATCTAGAAGGCTGGTTCAGAAGGATTCTTACAAAGATTCAAGTCCTTCACTCTTTTGCTAAGATTTGATACTTTTTAGAATAAGCTGCAAGATTTATCCATAAGATTTCCGATAGCACTCATCACCATAGTACCCAAGCACTTGACCTCTTGTAGCTGCCTACCAGACACTTGCTACTCAAAAATGGACTGAGGAAACCAACCTACTTCAGAAACCTCAAACTGCAATCATACTGTAACCATTTGGGATACTATGAACCTGGGCTTCATCCACACTGAAAGGCTACATAGTTAAGCACTGGAATAAATTGCCTAGGGAGGTGTTGGAATCTCCATCATTGGGGATTTTTAAGAGCAGGTTGGACAAACACCTGCCAGGGATGATCGAGATAATACTTAGTCCTGCCATGAGTGCAGGGGACTGGATTAGATGACCTCTCGAGGTCCCTTCCAGTTCTATGATTCTATATCCCATTGATAGCTCTATGCAAAACTAAGTGGTTATCATTCACATGAGTTCCAGGAAACCTTTCCTCAGGGATATTGTCTAATCTCTCTACAGCATCTAAATTGTCATATACTCATAATCACTAAAGTATCGGAGTACTATTTGGGGACCTCCCAGCGCTGCTTTGAGTTTTACATTTGTACAGTATGAACCCTAACCCTAAACCAAAACACAACATTCAGACAAACACAGTAGACCAGATCCTTAACTCATGTAAATTGGCATAGTGCTATTTTCTTCATTGGCGATATGCTAATTAACATCCCTTCATGACCTGCCCCACTAATAAGCTTACTCATATATCCACTGTGAACCTGCTGAGTGTTAACAGTTTTGCTCTGATGCTGGTGAGTTCCATTCATTAATAACAAAAACCTACCAACTAAATTCCCTTGTTTGGGTCAACATTTTTGCTGAAGCCCCTAATTTTAGTGCCACTGGAAACCAAAAGCAGCAGAAGAATTTGGAGAAAGGTTTGCGCGTACCCTGGCTGGTTTCATCACAGGGCCCCAAACCAAGGAAGCTTTGAATTTTTACTGTGCAAGTTACTAATGGTTCTATTCATAATATCCTCCCATTACAAAATATAACAAAATGTTATTTAGTCATCCGAAGCCCCTGTGCTGTAAATTAATCCAGTTTCAGGATCTGAAGCAACCATAATTATTTGGGATGTTGATTCTTTAAAGAGGTCCTCAGCATACAGGTGGGAGGCAAGTCAGGACTAATATTATTTCCCGAAGAAGAAATAAGGAAGCAAATCTTACCACGTCTCATAGACTTTAAGGCCAGAAGGGACCATCATGATCATCTAGTCTGACCTTAGTGGGTTGGATACTGTGACACAGGCTAGTCAAAGGGACGGGCCCAAAGGGACAGGCAGACTTGTACTTGGGCAGTTAGCCTGTCACTGCAATGTCCACACTGCTATATTTAGCATGCTAACTCATCACAGGCCACGGAACCTCACCCACCTGCTCTTGCAATAGGTCCATAACCTCTGGCTGAGTTACTGAAATCTGCAAATCTTGATTTAAAGATTTCAAGTTACAGAGAATCCACCATTTAGTCTAGCTCAAACCAGCAAGTAACCTGTGCCCATGCTGCAGAGGAAGGTGTTGGCCAATCATGGTATTCAGGTTAGCTACATCAAGTTCATTTGTCAATTACCTGTTTCAGGAAGGAGGAAAGAGAACATATAGTGGTATTAATGAAATCCTGTTATATGGCTCCAGGAAACCCGCAGCTTGGGAAAATGTGCCATCTCATATTACTCAGGTATGTAACACACTGATATATAATTACTGCATGCATTGTGATGAAGTGTAGGATAAGAATGCTTTACAATCTTTTAAGCATTTACATTTTCCCTTTTAGCTCCTCCTAGGACAAATCATAGCTCCTAAAGGCTATATGGTGGTGGAAAGGATGCAAAAAAAGTCACGGCAAGGTCAACATGAAAGAACTTAAGACAGTTAAATACTGATAATGTTGTGCCTAATGCTATATAAATCCGAGGTAAAAGATTATATTCAAGAGAGAGAGAAAAGGGGATAAACAATGACAGGGCTATCATAAGGTTATTCCAATTTCTCTCTCGTTCCTTAGATTTTAAATTTTTAAAACTGTGAATCTGGATGGTTACCAAAGCACAGATTTCACAATTTACCTAGATCCTCCCACTGCAACATCAACAGAGACCTGAAGGGGGAAACTCAGGGAGGTTCTGCTTGAGGATTATTCCCCAAATCATTGCACTTGTGTGTGAGGGGGAGACAAGGGATGGGATTTGCCCTTGAGGAAAAAGCAGTTAGGGTTTGTCTACACTGCAGCTGGGAGAGTGCCTCCCTGGTAGAGTAGATAGACATGTGCTAGCTCTGCTGGAGCTTGAGTGCTAAAAGTAGTAGGTTGGATACTGTGGCACAGGCTAGCCACCTGAATACGGAACAAAGGGAGACAGGCAGACTTGTACTTGGGCAACTAGCCTATGTCACTGCAATGTCCACACTGCTATTTTTAGCATGCTAACTCAAGCAGAGCTAGCATGTCTGTCTGCCTGGGATGGGAGGCACGCTCCCAGGTGCAATGCAGACACACCCTATAGTTCTGCTGAACCTGAGAGCCACAAGAATCTTGGGGGAATCATGGGCTCACCCGGCCAGAAGTCAAGGGCTTCTGCACTTGCCCTGGAGCCTCCTCCCTGGCAGTTTAGCAGTGTGGCTCCAATCATTGCTTGTGGCGTCCCCTGCAAACCCCCAATTAAAGGGATGATTTCATAGACTGGAGAACCTCTGCAGGAAAGTTAATACAACCACAGGATGTATATCTAAGTAAGGCAGGTGGGGTCGGTGATGATGCACATGGGGAGACTCTGTGCATGGAGCCAAACAACCCTACTGTGCTTCCCAAGACAAGCACCATGCTTGGGAAGGAGCGTTTGGTTCTTTTATCCTCTGACAACAGAATGGTACAACAGGTTTTTGTAGATTATTAAAAGCAAGTATATTTGGGTCCCAATCCAGCAAAGCACATGCTTAACTTTCAGCATGTGGGTAATCTCATTGACATCAAGAGGATTAAGCATATGCTTATAGTTAAGCTTATGCTGTAGTGTTTTGCTGTAAAAGGGCCTTTACAATTGAAATTATCTTCTGCTCAGATAATGCTGGACAGCCTCAATAGGCCTCCATTGCTTCTGCACACGATGAAGCATCTTTGCTACAGGCAGGAGGAAACTTAACTAAACTCCTCTTGTTACAGTTATATAGCCTTGCTTCCCATTCCTCTGACAACTTGGTGCCGGGGTTTAAGCCTTGGCTGCACAGCCCACTTATAGAGGCAATTAAAAGTATACACAAAGGGGAGGCTTTTCCTGGAAAGAGGGGAAAGGAAGGCTTCACACACACACACACACGCGAAAAAAACAGTTGTGTGCATAAATGATGCCCTTAAACAATAAAATGAGTCAGATAGTCCTAACAGAGGCTGAAAACTGTTCTTTTCCCAAGGAGTGAAGGACCTGAAAGATTCTTCCTGAAACAGTTTTCCAGGCTACAGAATCCCATTCATGAAAATGTATTTAACTGGGCGTTTACCATGTGAACCTTTCCAAGATAAGCGTAGGCTTTAGAGAGCCAACAGAACCTGTCAGTTACTGTGTGGGGAATGGCATTCCCTCTGAGATGCATCTGTGAGATGCAAACTCCTGAGAGTTGAGGAGTAGAGCTGTGCAAGAGGTGGCCATTTCTCTTTGTAGGGGGTTCAGCAATTAACATTTTTGCTTGCTTATTTTGGTTTGCACTCTGTGTCTATTGCACGCTGCCCAAGATTCTCTGGTTTCAGGGCAAAACTATAAATCCCACCCTAGAATACTTGGGTGTAAGAGGATTCACTTAAAACACAAGTGGAGTCAATCTGAAAGTTGCAAAGTTAGGCAGAGTTTTTGCATTAGCAGTGAAACTAGGCAAAACCTGGGTTTGTTGTTCTTAAATATTTGCACAGCTCTAGTGTGAGTTGTTTCCTCACTTGCAAAGGCTCCCCATCATAAAGGAAATCCTTGTAGTAAGGAGGACTGGAGGTAGCTCCTCCAAGAACCAGTTCAGTTCTGATTCCTTAGTTGAGTAGCTAGGCTATGCTCTCGTTGTCCCCTTTGGCTGAAGAACACACCTTTCCCAAAGAGTGAAGGACCAGAATCTTTGCAAACACCCGCATCCCAAGGTGAATTCATACTACACACACATGCACACACACACACACACATTTGCTGCCCCTGTCTATACTAATGATTAGTGAGTTTCTCTATGAAATCCTTAGATTCATAGATTCTAGGACTGGAAGGGACCTTGAGAGGTCATCGAGTCCAGTCTCCTGCCCTAATGGCAGGACCAAATACTGTCTAGACCATCCCTGATAGACATTTATCTAACCTACTCTTAAATATCTCCAGAGATGGAGAGTCCACAACCTCCCTAGGCAATTTATTCCAGTGTTTAATCACCCTGACAGTTAGGAACTTTTTCCTAATGTCCAACCTAAACCTCCCTTGCTGCAGTTTAAGCCCATTGCTTCTTGTTCTATCCTTAGAGACTAAGGTGAACACGTTTTCTCCCTCCTCCTCATGACACCCTTTTAGACGTGTCTAAAACTGAAAACTGCTATCCTGTCCCCTCTCAGTCTTCTCTTTTCCAAACTCGACAAACCCAATTCTTTCAGCCTTCCTTCATAGGTCATGTCCTCCAGACCTTTAACCATTCTTGTTGCTCTTCTCTGGACCCTCTCCAATTTCTCCACATCTTTCTTGAAATTCGGTGCCCAGAACTGGACACAATACTCCAGTTGGGGCCTAAGCAGTGCAAAGTAGAGCGGAAGAATGACTTCTCGTGTCTTGCTCACAAAAAACCTGTTAATGCATCCCAGAATCATATTAGTGTACGCAATAACTTAGATTGGAGTAGAACAGCAAATAGGAAGTGGGAAGAGACACCAGAGGGGCATTGGCAGTAGCAGAGGCAATGGAGGAAGTGGCGGTGAAACAGGAGGCAACAGTAGAATGGGGGAAGGAAAAGTAGGGGAAGAGGCAACAAACCGGGGAGAAGAGGAAACACAGGTGTACAGCCCTGTCAGACTGAGCAGGATCAAAGGGACTTATGAAGCCAGGCAGTGTGGGGAAGCAACGTGACAGTAACAAAATCCATATTTCCTTCCAATAGTCCTCCCAAACTGACAAATCTCCTTCTAAAATCTTTGTTTGAAATTTAACAGCACTGCCAAGAGGTGAGGCGGGAAGGGTGGACTCATCTTCGGTCAGGTACAATGGTTCTACACTGATGGGTGGCCTCATTGCATTGCCTCAAAAATATGTTCATGAAGAAAACAAAACCTGAGGACGCATCGAAATGTTCATAGAGTTTTTCTGTTTGGAAGGTGAGAAGAGGCTCTAATTTGGGATGTGCTGACACTGACAGGTCCTGCTTTTCAAATAATATTCCTATTGGCAAATGCAAATACCCTCATCAACTAAATATCAGTTTCTATGCTCTTTCCCCTCCAGCACATCCTCTTCTCACCAAATCAGCCTCCTTTCTCCTTATTTTTCCTCATCGTATGGCTCCCGAACATCTCTGAGGCAAATTCATCTTTGAGAAACTGGCTGGTAGGCCCACTGCTCCCTTAAAATAAGGTAAATAACCCTGACCATTGCTTCTGCAGCTGGGAAACACTCTGGTCTGCTGACACTAGTAAACCAGGGCCAGGGAATATTCATGAGCTGCATATCGCTCAAAGGTGGATGCAAAATGAAACCAGTATCTCTGTAAAAGCAGTTCAGTCTTAGATCATCCCATTTTTACTTTTCATTGTTTCTTTGGCAATAACACTGGTAGTTCACAGACTCAACATTTTTCATTCAAATCTCCTTCCTAAAATACAGAGAGAGAATTTGAATTCATTGTGAGAGGTAAAAGCAAATTCCTTCCTGTCACCCACACCTACCTCCGATTTCTGCGATACATTTCAGTTGTGTGTGCCTGGTGACATGCGGTAAAACACCAGCATCTTACTGTACTGGATACTAATTAGAAAAAGAAATGTGTTAGATGTCGGGCCTCAAGAAAGCAAACTTAACATTCTGACAGCAGCTGGAGAGTGATAGCCATAATCAAGCATTGTCCCTGCTTAGATCTTTGCCAAACAACCTCACTTTCTTCCAGCTAATTCTCCATAAGAGACGATCTTTCTTTACTGTTCCAAAGAAACATGTTGTCAGTTCCCACCTGCTGGCATTGCCAGAAATAAAACCACAGTTGATCAGACACAATAGGTCAGGAAAGTAATGCATTGAACCATTGTCTGTGCTTCTAGGCTGTGTAACAGGGGAATCGCTAGCATTTATCCCCCTTCCCTCTAACTGCAGCAGTTTTGTTATGCTTTTATTAAACAATGAGATTTTTAGAGCTAGAAATATGTCCTTTTTGGAATTTAACACGGAGGCAAAATTCAGGCTTGCTGTCAGGCTGAAAGTTCGATATCATTTGGAAAACAAAATATATTAGAACAGCTTTTGGGGAAAAGAAAACGCAGATGTCAGTCTAGTGACACAGAGTAATCTATTTGCTCAGTGCTTGTATTTTGCTACCAATTTTGTATTTTTCAAAAAGGACAATAAAAGAATTGTGCTCTCTGCTAATTAATGACAAGCTGGTAAAAGCATCTATCCATTGTTCCATTTATTTCTTCATTTCCAGCAGTTAACAGCCCTGTTCTGAAATGAATCAATGTCGTTTACACAATGCTGTCACCCCTATTGTTTCTTTATCATCCTTGCATTTTCATAAATCGGAGGTGTTAATTCCTTAATGGCTTTTCTCAGAGCTTTAAAATGTATGCAAAATGTTAATCCACCTCTAAACAATTCATGTTTACATAGGCGCACACTTAAATATGTTTACTATCAAAATGAATCCTTTGTTTGGATCTAGCCCTATCTGTTTGTTTTCCAAACACTGAATCATAGCAGGTATGTGGAGTCTCATTTTAATTAGCAGCACTATCAGGTAACACTATTTTTTTTGGAGCAACACCCAACTGGTTCCATTCACAGGTGAAAGGCCTTTTATTTTTCCCATAAGAGCTGTTGTCTGTATCTTGTGTAATATAAATTAGATTATTAAATACAGATGAGTTTGTGTATGTCAGGGTTTGAAGGCTCTTTTAGTTTGTGATCCGAAGACCACAGATATCAATAGAAAGACACCCTTTGGGTGGCCTTTGGTTCAGGGCCTAAGTTAGCCACCTTATTTATGTATTCTATCTTAAGGACACACAGAGAAAATATTATATGCAGAATTTCTGCATAATAGTTAGAGATTAGCAGAATAGATTTAAACTGCTTGTGAGAAGGGAAATCCACTGTAGGAGCAAACTAAAAAATAAACTTAGTAGGAATAAATCCTTCTTAGCAGCTGAGGCCAATGAACAGATTTCTATAGTACTGCCAGGAGCATCAGATTTGATATGGTCCCCTCATATTTAACAGAAGATGTTAACTTTTCAATAGCTTCTTTTGGGATCATCCTTTGTTAAAAGACAATTAAACCCCTGCTATAGAATTTTCTAGGATGGTTTAAGAAATAAAACAAATTTTAAAAAAGGCTGTAGACCTTGGACAGATCATTTAATCGCTCTGTGCCTCAGATTCCCATCTGTAAAATGGGGATATATGAATACTTCCTTTCTCCCACTTGTCTCTGCCTTGTTTATTTAGGCCAATGGGACTAGTCACATGTGTAAAGTAATGCCTGTGTTTAAGTCTTTGCAGGACTGGGGCCTAAGATTGCAAGCTCTTTGGAGCAGAGACTCTTTCTTCCTCTGTACATACAGCGCCTAGTAAGAGCCTCTGAACTCATTTGGCTTCTTGGAAATATTGCAAATAATAAACAATAACAGAAAGTATATTGTCCTCTATTACATTTGACAGGTTTTTAAAAGTAATTTCTGTAGAACCCTATTGATTTAATCGCTCTGAAATCATGTCAATTTTTCCATACGTGATTTATAAAGGTCACCCTCATCACAGACCATACAGCACCTAGCACAATAGGATCCTAGTCCGTGACGGGGGCTGCTAGGTGCTACAGTTATAATACTAATAAACAAATAATAATACTTCATATTTTCACCCAAAGGTCTGTTCCAAAGCCACTCACACCAAAGAGAGTCTTTACATTGACATTAGAGGGTTTTGGAGCAGGACCCACATGAACTGAAAACATTTTCTGTGAGTTATACACAAAGAAATTGAGGCTAATTTTGTTTTTCCAGAATCAAAGCACATTTCTTTAAAAGTGAGCTTTCAAATCTATTCTGAACTAAATATGAAACAGGGATGACTGATGAGGGATATGTTGGCATTACAATAAATATAAAAATGAGAAAATACCTGATTTTTACCTGGAAAATAATGTTGCCAATTCCAAGCAGTCAGAGGAAATATGTGAGAAAAAAGCATTGGTGGTGATAAAAGGAAGAGTTTGAGTAAAAGAACACTCAAATATTATTGATGTAGCTCTGTTTATTTCCCTTTTGTATCAAGTGAAGTAACAGATTAGATATTGCTTAGAAGTGACACTGGAGTTTTCCAATGAAGTGTAGTGAGTGCAAGATCCATGTTGCTTAAAGGATGGATTCCTCGGCACTTTTGACAGCAAAACTTTTGTCAGTCAGATGTGTGAAGAAAGCACACCCCTGCCTGACCTAATTTTCATGGACAGAAGTGCCAGTGTGGACAGCGCTATGTCGGCGGGAGAGCTTCCTGCCGCTCATTGGGGGGTGGTTTAACCACGCCGGCGGGAGAGCTCTCTCCCACCGGCATAGAGCAGCTACACAGGAGACCTTACAGCGGCGCAGCTGCAGTGATACAGCTGTGTCACTGTAAGGTCTGTAGTGTAGACAGCCTAAGACTGAAACAGACAGAGAAGGCGTGGCAGTGCCCATAACATGCTGCTGCACGGCAGGCAAACACTGGACTGGAGCTGCCTCTCCTTTAGGCTCTTGTTCTGAGTTTTGTTAATCACCCATTGTTCTAGGTGGGAGAGCCAAATTAAAGAACAGGGTGATCAAAAATAGCTCCAATTCATCCAGAGTAAGCAGGTCATCTGAAATACCATTGCATTAGGAAGCTATAAGCAGGAATTAGAGGTGTACCAGGGGACACATCATTAGAAGTGGGCAAAAAGGCCAATTTACAATTAACTGAGGCTAAGCAAAAATTATTCTGTAATCTTACCAACTGTGAAACGTCTGCCATTACTAAACACTGGAGAGTGCCTGAACGCTCATATGGCAACACCTGAAGCCACAGACACACCAGGCTATATTTCATTGCTAAGAGATGTACAGCATGGGGAAAGAAACAAGAACTCTTATTATTGTCCTTCAAATTCAAGAAATTAAAAAAATCACCCTCATCGCTTTTGTGATATTTCTTACAATTCTCACAATAAAAATACTGATGCTATCGATTGCCATTTCTGTACTGTTAACCACGGGTAAAGTATGTATGAGAGAGAGCCTTGTGTACACACAGAAGTTGGAGGAGGTCTCACCTAGCACTGGAATTCATTATGAAAGATTTATTCTACAAAACACAATAAGAAAAGCTATTAGTGTATTTCCTAACCGATCAAAGCTAGCAAGATCTGAAAATGTTACAAGAGTTCCCAAGCCTAATTCCATGACCAAAAAAGTTTCGAATAAGTTTCACATACAGATCCAAAAGCATCACACAGCATGTTCCTCACAAACCTTTGAGGTCTGCCAATCATTTTTCATTATGGCTTAACTCACTCCCAGACTCTGTGGGATCTGGGGACAGAACACATACATCCCTGACTTCCTGGTAGATAGAAAAGCTGCAATACAGCCCAATGCGTCAGTTATTTCAGCCCATGGGCTAGATTGGTGGCTATGCTCTACATGGCAAATCAGGTGCCAAACAATAAAAAGGGAAATAGGACAACCCAGGAAATTACAGACCAGTCACCTTAACTTCTGTACCCAGAAAGCTAATGGATCAAATAATTAAGCAATCAATTTGCAAACACCTAGAAGATAATAAGGTGATAAGTAACAGTCAGCGTAGATTTGTCAAGAACAAATCAGGTCAAACCAACCTAATAGCTTTCTTTGACGGGGTAACAAGCCTTGTGGACAGGGGGGAAGTGGTAGATGTGGTACATCTTGACTTTAGTAAGGCTTTTGATACAGTCTTGCATGACTTTCTCATAGACAAACTAGGAACTATAACCCAGATGGACAGGGCCGGCTCCAGGCACCAGCTTACAAAGCAGATGCTTGGGGCGGCCACTTCGGAGAGGGGCGGCACGTCCAGCTATTCGGCGGCAATTCAGCGGATGGTCCCTCACTCCTGCTCGGAGTGAAGGACCTCCCGCTGAATTGCCGCCGCAGATCGCGATCGCGGCTTTTTGTGTGTGTGTTTGTTTTTTGTTTTTTTTGTTTGGCTGCTTGGGGTGGCCAAAACCCTGGAGCCAGCCCTGTAGATGGAGCTTCTACAAGGTGGGTGCATAACTGGTTGGAAAACAGTTCCCAGAGAGTAGGTATCAGTATATCATATTACAAAAGAGTTCACAGTCAAGCTGGAAGGGTATATCAAGTGGGGTCCTACAGGGATCAGTTCTGGGTTTGGTTCTGTTCAATAACTTCATCAATGATTTAGATAATGGCATAGAGAGTACACTTATAAAGTTTGTGTATGATACCAAGCTGGGAGGGGTTGCAAGTATTTTGGAGGATAGGATTAAAATCCAAACTGATCTGGACAAACTAGTCTGAAGTAAATAGGATGAAATTCAATAAGGACAAAAGCAAAGTATGCCACTTAGAAAGGAACAATCAGTTGCACACATACAAAATGGGAAATGACTGCCTAGGAAGGAGGAATGTGGAAAGGGATTTGGGGGACATAGTAGATCACAAGCTAAATATGAGTCAACAGTGTAACACTCATGGGCGGTGCATGAACGGGCGAAAGCTAGCCCCAGCCCTGCCTCTCCTGCAACCCCCGCCAGGGACACTGGCCCCACCCTAGGCTTGTCCCCCCTAGCCCTAGACTGGCGGGAGGGTGCGCGGTGCACAGCCACAGCCTCCCCAGCCCTGGAGGGCCAGAAGGGCAGGTGGGCTCATGGCCGCAGCCCCCCTAGCCCCATAGTGCCAGGAGGGCAGGCAGCATGGCTCCAGCCTCCCCAGCCCCAGTGCTCCAGGAGGGTGGGCAGTGCAGCCCCAGTTTGAGCCAGGGCCACTGCACAGGGGGACTAGAGCTGCATGCAGAGCAGGAAGTTCAAGCAGGGGGGATGCTAGGGGTGGAGTGTGTGCAGGGTCACACATGGCTGTTTGGGGAGGCATAGCCCATGGTGAAAAAAGAACAGGAGTACTTGTGGCACCTTAGAGACTAACAAATTTATTAGAGCATAAGCTTTCGTGGGCTACAACCCACTTCTTCGGATGCATGGTAACACCATTGCAAAAATCAAAAGCAACCATCATTCTGGAATGATGGGTGTTTTGTAAGCAAGACACAAGAAGAAATTCTTCCGCTCTACTCTGTTTTGATTAGGCCTCAACTGGAGTACTGTGTCCAGTTCTGGGTGCCACATTTCAGGAAAGATTTGGACAAATTGGAGAAAGTTCAGAGAAGAGCAATAGACATGATTAAAGGTCTAGAAAACATGACCTATGAGTAAGATTGAAAAAATTGGGTTTGTTTAGTCTGGAGAAGAGAAGACTGAAAGGGGACATGATAACAGTTTTCAAGGAGGAGGGAGAAAAACTGTTCTCCTTCACCTCTGAGGACAGGACAAGAACCAATGGGCTTCTTCAAATTGCAGCCAGAGTGGTTTAGGTTGGACATTAGGAAAAACTTCTTGTCAGGGTAGTAAAGCACTGGGATAAATTGCCTAGGGAGGTTGTGGAATTGCCATCATTAGAGATTTTTAAGAGTAGGTTAGATAAACACCTGTCAGATGGTCTAGATAATACTTAGTCCTGCCTTGAGTGCAGGGGACTGGACTAGAAGACCGCTCGAGGTCCCGTCCAGTCCTGTGACTCTATGGGGTCATCTAGGTCATTGGATTATGTACATATGAACAGTGCCAGCTCTAGCATTTTTGCTGCCCCAAGCAGCAAAAGAACAACAACAAAAAAACAAACAAACAAAAAGCTGCGATCTACCACCACTTCATTCTACGGCAGCAGGTCCTTCACTCCGAGAGGGAGTGATGGCCCCGCCGCTGAATTGCCGCCAAATGGCCGAACGTGCCGCCCCCCTCTTCATTGGCCGCCCCAGGCACCTGCTTGCTACGCTGGTGCCCGGAGCCGGCCCTGCATATGAATCCATTAGGCCCCTCTGTTGTGCACCCCAATGACTTCCTCCATGCAGTCTATTTGAGGGAGTCTATTTCATGGTGTATGTGGAGGGCATTTCTCCCTCACAGAGGGATAACACAGGTCCAAAGTAGTAAAAATGGTCTTGTGTTGGCTATCTGCAGTGGAATGAATTTCACCTGATATGATGGTATCAAAGAACAAAGTGTATAAAAGTGACAAACACAATGTGATTGGAAAACAGATGATAGAAGCGTTTCGGGGATAAATAAATTGTAGATAAAGTTGGAGGTGCCACTCTCAATTAACAGGTCAGCTGACACTGTTATCCTAATAAGTTACACATCCCTCTAACTGGAGAAAGGAAAAATAAACATGTTATATATATATTTAAAGTTAAGAAAACTATTTCTGTAGATGTGTGTTGGTGTCAATACTCCCCACACAGTAAAATCACCTTCATTTTGAAATTTCATTTCTTATCCTGTGTCGTAATAATGATCTCATGACACTGCCGTTGACCTGCATTGATGGGAACTGTTTTCTAAACTACAACCACAAGAGCTTTGAACTTCAGCGTGGAGGCGGGGGGAAGATACATTCAGCCTCTGAAAAGCCTTAAACTTTCAAACTGCAAATCTCCAAAACAAAACAATAAAAACTAAAGCTGCTGCCATGGAATAAACAACTGGAAAACCCTGGCTGTAGCGTGAATATGCGTGGAGAATGCTAGGTTGCTGGTGATGTCTTCAGACCTCGGGTAGGCAAACACTGGCCACACTGCAGCTTTCCAGACCTTACCACCAGGGCCGCCGAGAGCGGGTTCGGGCCCCCCCAGCAAGGGCGGACCCGCTAAACAGGGCCGACGGGGGGGAGGGGGAGGAGCCGGGCCCCAGGCCCTCTTCCGGACCGCCGGGCCCCGGTAATTTGTACTGGCTTCCCCCCCCCCGCCACGTCGGCCCTGCTTACCACTTTGAATATGTCTACACTGTACTCCTGGGGCATGACTTCAAGTTGAGCAGACATACCTCAGCTAGCTTTAATCTCAGAGACTGCTAGCAATAAAACTGCAGCATCATGCGTTTCAGCGCTGGCTAGCTGTGCTAGTAATTACCCAGAATTCTACTGGGCTTGTACAGCCCATCCTGGCAGCTGCACTGCTCTGGTACCTGAATGAACTTGATTAAAGCTAGCTCAAGTATGTCTACATGAGCTGCAATCACACAACTGCTGTGTAGACATACCCCTAAATTTCCGCCCTGTTGTTTCCGTCATCAATAGCAAGAGACATTTTGGATCATGACATCTGATTGCTCCTCTTTGTGGCTGCGGCTAAGAGGTAAACAATGCGGGGCCTGATCCAAAGGCCACTGGAGATACTGGTTTGGAGTTGACTTCAATGGTTTTGGGCTCCAATCCATGTTGAAGGAGCACAGACAAACTGAAGGAGAATTAATAAAAAGGATTAAAGGGACAGATCCTTATTTCACTGGAGTTGTGTCAATTTATACCAACTGAGGATCTGTTGTCATTTTATTCCTCTGAGCTTGTGACTGAAAAAATACAGATTTCCCATTATTTGACTTAATATATGAGGGAATTCTTTCTATACCAAGGCAAATAACAACAGCTGTGTAGAACTATTGACTGTTTGACTACCCTGCCTCAGCTATACACATTAGGATATACACTATCATATACGAAAAGGAGACCTGAAGTATTCTGCAATATATGTTTTTCAAAAGATATTAAATCACACTTGAATGAGCCTGAGCTGTGAGTTTTGGCAAAGCAGTCTGAACCTGGATTTTTTTAATCCAATTCTGTTGCAAATACAACTACTCTGATTGTTTTGATTTAATCAAAACTGTCTGTTAAATCTCTAATTCTAACGTCTTTTCAATCCTTGCTCACACGGACATACATGTACTCTGTGACTGTGCATTATGTAGTTAACAACTTGTTATTTGGCCTATCAGTTGCTGAATATTCAGCCCATTGCTGGAATTGTTCAAAATGTAAAACTACTTATTGCCTTTATCGCTGTCGTCTCTCATTTCCGTCTCAGAGTTCATAGTTTTTACAGAAATCAATTAAGAAATATACAGTGATGTTCTATTTTTAAACTTCTCATGAGGGTGAAGGTTTCCAGATTATTTTTGTAGTGAAAGAAGGAAAAGCATAAGAATGAGGAGGAATAAAATATATATTTCATCTTCTAATTCTAGCTCCCTAGAAAATTATACATTAATTGTTTTGATTATTTAGTCAGAAATCTAAATATGAAGTTAAAATTGCTGTTAAAATTATTTTTTAAGAAAACCACAGAACCTACCATTCAACTTTGGATATAATTACAGGCTTTTGCTTTTAAGGCTTTAAGATTAACTGGTTCCCATGTATGAAAATTAGTTTCTTGGTTATGTTTTTCAGTAGCTGTTGAAGTTCATGATGTTTTGGGTCCCAATTTAATCAAGGAAATATTTCTAAGTAGCTAGTGAACATTATTTAACCCTTGGAGAGACAAAGCTGTCACTTGTTTAATGGGGATTACCATTAAGGTTTAAATTTAAAAAATGCTTCAACAAATACAACTTGTTTTCCTCACTTACATAATGACAACTAGTATTTTCAAGTGAAGGAAGGGTATAAAGTGTAAAATTGAGCCTTGCTGTTATAAAGGAATCTCTTAATGTCTGGCAATAGTAAAAATCAAATCTTGTATATGCCAAGTCTGGCTATCTGCACATATACTTGGAGGATAAAATAAATTGGGACTATGTCATTTGATTATTTCTGTAATCAAATATCTCATAGATTAAATAAAGCATTACTTAACTATCATTGAAAGGAATAAAACAGAGGGTATTTATTAACTTATTACCAGCTACCACCACTATTGGGAACATGTTCAATAATTCTTTTCCTATTAGTATTTCTTTTGGTTTCCTGAGTGCAGCTGCTTTCCATAGAGAAAGTTCGCATTTCGGTATCATCTGTGTAACGAAAAGCAGTTGTGTTATTTGTTTAACAAATCCTCAGCCTCTGCTGGATGAATTATCTATACAGTTTAAGTCACTTCAGTCATGGTAAGTTTACTTTCACATCAAATTTTCATCACCCAAACAATTTATAGTTGTATGGGCCTGATCCAAAATCAATGGAAAGATGCCCATTGACTTCACTGGGCTTTGGATTAGGCCCTACATGTACATTAGCATAATGACTCATTATTTTGAGTTTATTTTGTGATCTCATACTGACTACCTGATAAGCCTGTTTGTCCCATCATTGCTAGCCAATTTCTGGCCCACCCTTCAATGAAAGGATCATGTCTATTCTTATTTAGCTTTGATTAACATCATTAACCTATCATACAGTGACGTGTCTCACACAGCAAATTGGTAAGCCAATTTCAGCAAGCAACATAAAGCACAGAACAGCTTGGATTGTCAGATAAACATACCCAGAGGTGCAGTTAGGATGCTGAAATTATTAGGTGAGTGATAGGAAGCCAAAAAATCAGTGAGGCACTTGAACAGAGAGTATAAACATAAATATCCAAAAGCATGCCACAGTGCATGTGTATTTTATGTTGATGTGCTAATACATTATCTGCTAAGGGTTTATTTAAACCGTTTTTGTATTCCCTGCAATTCATTTATCTGCATAAGGAAGAGGCACTAACAGGACAGTTCCTTATGAACAAGCAGCCCTGTGTGTTTTCCACTGCTGTTTATAATCCTTCATGCTCATATCTATAATTCATGAGCAAACTGTTTCGTGAACGTTTCCATAAAGGTTGAGCAAAGTACGGCGCTGTTAACATTCGCACTGTCATGCACAGAATCGAAATGTGCCCACTCTCATTCTATTCATCACAGCTCAAAGACATTTTGGCAATGATATTATCCAAATATTATTAAAACTTTGAACCCTGTCCCCATAAATTATCGCAAAATGGCTTCAGAGCCATTAGGCAAGGAGGATGTATGGGCTCCAGTTGCTTTGGAGTAATTATGTGCTTAAAAGGAAGCGTGGCTAAGCATTCTACTAGTAAAAAGAGAAAAGCTATGATCATTTGTTACTGCTTCAGTGCTATGCACAGTACTGTTCACACAGGTCAAGCCAACCTTACAGCAGGACAATTATCTGCCTAGAGAGACCAAACATCTGTTATTAAGTACGCACAGGCACCACTGCAACATGCTAGAAATCTTGTCCACTTCATTGGCTGAGCTTATGGTAATGTACTTCAAACACTTGGCTAACTCTGCACAACATCCCCCCTTTCTTATTGTTACTTCAACAGTTCAGCTTTGAAATATGCAGTACCTTCACTCCCCCATTACTTCCTTTAATATGCGCACAGCTGTTAAAGATGCCGGTGTAACTTTAGATGAATCTCTGTCTTTTTTTTTTTTTTTATTTGTTTCGTTACATTCTTGTGCATTTATAAGTTACCAACTGAGCAGTGTTGTAGAGATAAAGTACAGCACAAAAGCACAGGGTCACTCTGTTTTTGCATTATAAAACAAATCCTCCTTTGATTTCTGTGTTTCAAACATTCATTAGGCTGTTAAGAAAGATGAAGGAGGTCATTTTAATTTTATAGGTATGAAATATAACCCCCCCCAATAAACAAACAAAAACAGAAACCCAGGAGTCTTTTTTTAAAAATTAGTTCTGGAGTAGAATATATTGCAAAAGTTGGCAAAAAGAGAAACACAATCAGGTAAAGAGAGATGACTTGATCAGGACATAAAGAGGGGCTAAGTGGATGTGTGACTGCAACCGAGACACCAAGAAGCAGTGCAGCTGAAATCTATTCCAGGTGGGTACTGTAAATCCATTGTGGGGTTTATTGATCCAAGGTTGATTGTTTTTCTCTGGTGAAGAATGTTAGCTAACAAACCTGCAACTGCTGACAAACAGGTAGAAGATCTTCTCTCTGTCTGATAATTTACCTGAAATAAGGAAGAGATTCTGAACTGTATATAATTTGCTCCACTACTAATAAGATCTGATGTTAATAGACAATAGCTAACTTTCCCCCCTCTGATAGAAATTGCAGATGTAACTGACACACTTACATTCACAGGGCACAGCAACAACCTTAAAAGAGATCAGTGAGCTGGTGGCAGAGATGTCAGGGTAAGAAATTAGATCTATCTTTTCTGTCTTAGGCTTTTCTAAGGCATCTATCACTGGGCAGTAATGGGAGCTTGGGAGAAGGAGGAAGAGGATGCTAGATGGAGGAGCTGCAGAAATTCAAGACCCTACAAATATTTTTTTACTGCAAGCTTACATGGAAAATGAGCAGAGTTTGTATTTGTTTTTGTTACATGTTCCCAGTAACCACCACCTGTAGTCATTTTAAAAGGGGCCTCTACAACCAGCAGATTTATGCTTGCCTAATATACTGTCTGTATACACTTCCTTTAAAAAAATCCCAGAGTCCCCTTCTGAAAAATAAAGTGAGGCCAAGATAGTGGGCTTGGTTCTACAAATGGAAAGTAAAAAATGAAGAGCAAGACAAGGAGTAGTGGGGAAGTTGATCCTGAATTAAAGATAGCAAGAGAAAAAAAGGGGGAAAAAAGGGAAAAAGGAGGATCCGGAGAACTACAGGACAATCAGCCTCACCTCAGTCGCAGGAAAAATCATGGAGCAGGTCCTCAAGGAATCAATTTTGAAGCACTTAGAGGAGAGGAAAGTGATCAGGAACAGTCAGCATGGATTCACCCAGGGCAAGTCATTCCTGACTAACCTAATTGCCTTCTATGATGAGATAACTGGCTCTGTGGATGAGGGGAAAGCAGTGGATATGTTATTCCTTGACTTTATCAAAGCTTTTGATACGGTCTCCCACAGTATTCTTGCCAGCAAGTTAAAGAAATATGGGCTGGATGAATGGACTATAAGGTGGACAGAAAGCTCGCTGGATCATCGGCTCAACAGGTAGTGATCAATGGCTCCATGTCTAGTTGGCAGTCGGTATCAAGCGGTCCTGGGGCCAGTTTTGTTCAATATCTTCATTAATGATCTGGAGGATGGCATGGATTGCACCCTCAGCAAGTTTGCAGATGACACTAAATTGGGAGGAGTGGTAGATACGCTGGAGGGTAGGGATAGGATACAGAGGGACCTAGACAAATTAGAGGATTGGGCCAAAAGAGATTTGATGAGGTTCAACAAAGACAAGTGCAGAGTCCTGCACTTAGGACGGAAGAATCCCATGCACTGCTACAGACTAGAGACCGAGTGGCTAGGCGGCAGTTCTGTAGAAAAGAAGAGAAGAATGAGGGGGGATTTGATAGCTGCTTTCAACTACCTGAAAGGGGGTTCCAAAGAGGATGGATCTAGACTGTTCTCAGTGGTCGCATATGACAGAACAAGGAGTAATGGTCTCAAGTTGCAGTGGGGGAGGTTTAGGTTGGATATTAGGAAACAGTATTTCACTAGGAGGGTGGTGAAGCACTGGAATGGGTTACCTAGGGAGGTGGTGGAATCTCCTTCCTTAGAGGTTTTTAAGGCCCGGCTTAACAAAGCCCTGGTTGGGATGATTTAGCTGGGGATTGGTCCTGCTTTGAGCAAGGGGTTGGACTAGATGACCTTCTGAGGTTCCTTCCAACCCTGATATTCTATGATTCTATGAAATGCACAGCTAAGCACATGATTGATACGAGGAGGAGCCAACTACAGCTATTCTCATCTGTATCACATCCGTTTTAACATATCTACTTGTTAATAAGGAAGCAGTTGTGCAGGGGGGTTGAAATCAGCTCAGTGTGGAGGACCGTGCCTTGTGTCTAACTTAACATTCACCCAGGCCGAACCTCAAAGGATTTGCGGGATCAAGGCTGTTGATAAAACACGCTTGTCAGGAAGGATTTCCAGTTAGTTTCTATTTCCTACAATAGATTTTCATTCCTTCCTTCCAAAGCCAAGCTCAGACACACACACACACACACACACTTGCTAGAGGTGTTCTCCCTTCCCTGGCTAGAACAGGTACTGGATCCATAATGGTAAGATCGATAAAACATGGCTATTTTTGTCAAACAATGGTCAATTAATTTAATATCTAACCCAGAGAAGGCATTTGGAGCAAATCTGCAAATGAGTAAACCAACAAAGATGTTCGCTTTGCTCTTTTATAAAGCTTCAGGCTTATGAGCGTATGGTCTGAATTCCAATTCATTGCCTACCTTCTTTTGAATTAGAGCTCAAACTCTTACCAGGGATAAGAAGCCTTTATAATGTGTTTAGTACAATCACTTACACACTCTCACTGAAAAAAGGGCAACCGATCTCTCTGCATAGGCCCTTATGATGGGTAAATTTTGAAATTCTGTATATATACCTTCTCTGGCATTCCTCAGGTACAGACAGTAGTAAATAGAAAAACTCTTTGGGGGACTGGGATGGTTAGGTGATACACCTGATCTATATTCAGTGAAATGAGGAGATACCCTTCCCAAACTTCTCAGAAAGTCAGTTCAAAAACAGCCTTGAACACTACCCACAGAGACTCAACTTGACTGAAAATATTGCCACACTGTAAATTTCCAGGGTACAAGAAAGTAAGAGAGAAATGGTCTCACTTTTTGTTGTTTAAAATACGTGCACCTGCCCCTTTGTTATTACGACTGTTGTCACAGTAGTCAAAGGGATGCAGCCCTGCACATCTCTGAGGCTAGGTCTACACTACCCACCTGAATCGGTGGGTAGAAATCGATCTCTCGGGGATCGAATTATCGCGTCTCGTCGGGACGCGACAATCGATCCCCGAATTGACGCTCTTACTCCACCAGTGGAGGTGGGAGTAAGCGCCGTCGACGGGGAGCTGCGGAGGTCGATTTTGCCGCTGTCCTCACAGCGGGGTAAGTCGGCTCCGATAGGTCGAATTCAGCTACGCTATTCGCATAGCTGAATTTGCGTATCTTAAATCGATCCCCTCCTGTAGTGAAGACATGCCCTGAGCTTCTTGACAGTTCCTGCTGCACAGTACTGGAAGCCAAGAGCTGAAGTTTTGGACTAGAGAAAGAGATGCCAGGGACATCATAAGCAGCCAAAACAACTTCAGAAAAAGTCTCAGAGAAGTTGCATTGGTTTGATTATATATAATTAAAAGAGAGGATCCAATAGCCCTGACACAGGTGGAGCGAAATGTTATCTGTGTGGATTATAGGGAGAAATGTACGTTGAGAGGGGAAGATAATGCATGGGGCTGAGATGTTCTCAGGTAGTAACTGGTGTGTAAAGAGCGAAACTGAGATCCTGACCACCCTGAAACAGAACTGTGATAGTTTCAATCATGTAGTTATTTCTAGCAGGGCACTAGCACGATTTTCTTTGTTAAAAATGGCCAGGGATTTTCTCCAGCAATGACAATAGAGATACCTACTAGCCATTCCACATATAAAGTAGCATCTCTTTTCTTAGTGCAAAATGCTCTCACCCTGCTCAAAGCCTGAGAAAACTGGTGTTACGCCAATTGGCTGCTCTAATTTACACCAGGGGCTGAAATGGGCCCTAATAATTGAAGGAGAATAGTGGTGGCTGCTAGCCATCTTTCCCCCCACTTCTCCCCTCAGGTATACTGAAGGAAGCTGTAATGCATTTGAGCCAAAATGAATATTTTAGTGATAGTCAAATTCTATTTGGTTCCCCAGGACATTTGCTATCAAAAGCTTCCCTTACACACGCATGTGAAACTCTCTCTCTCTGATTTCCTATTAAAGGACTAGGTCTAATTTGTAGCTCTTATTTATGACACACTGGATTTTACATGTTCAGTATCATTTTTTTCATTGAACTCTGCCACCAATTGCTCTTCTCTTGAGAGAAGTTTCACAGGGAGGTTGAAAAACTAAACCTTTGCCTGTCTGTTTCTTCAGATGCATTTGTTTGGAGATTTCAAACCTGACAGGCCAAAAGCCATTCAGCTGATCTTTAGGTTACCCAGCACAGTAGCATTCTAAACACACTCTGATGCTGGACTGAACTAACTGTAATGAAGTCAAAAGTAAATATAAGTCACTGGTAGGTTCATATGGTCAATACTAGCAAAATAGTTATTGAAATGTATATTAAAATCAGCAGTGAAAAAAGACCTTGGTGAAAATCCAGCTGATACAATACTTGTATTTTGTAGCTCATTATCTTTCATAATTTAATCCAAATATGGTTCTACCATATAAAGTACTTGAAATTTAGATATTGCACTCATTATATATTATTATTAGGTATCAGTGGGCCCTATATCAAATGTCTTCAACCTATAGATGTAATTCTATATTAAACTCTTTAATATGATTTAAATGTTGTACAGACAAGATTTAATTCTCTATTAAATTATTAAAAGTTTCAGAGTAATTTCTATAGAACCCTGATCAGTTTCTACAGAATTCTATTGGTTTCAACGTTATTAAATTCTATAGCATTTTGAATAAGGTATCCATTGTGCCATCAATTTTTCTGCAGAACTTCCCATCAAAATCAATAGGGATGTCTGCTTAAAAACTGAAGGTAAGATCTTTTCACATAATTTCGGATCTTAGGAAGTGCTATTAGGTGTTTAAAGCTCATGCACATCTTCAAAATGAAGCAAGGATTTCATTCAAGCAGACAGGACTTGCCCAAAGAGCGTTGCATGTATATGTCATGTATATTTATCTCTTTCCCAAAAGGAAAATGTTGACATAAAGGAGACTCATAAATTACAGGTATATCATGGTCAGCTTTATGGAATATACCAAGCACAGACACAACTCATAAACTCAGCTTTTTCTAATCCATTTCTACATCATTATCAACAGAGAAGTACAATTAACATTATTCTCTCAAAAGCTGTTGTTTGTCAATGTGCTAACAACAAAGAAGGGTGCATAGCTGTTTGTGTCACCATAACACAAGTGATAGTGATAGAGGTGTTGTGGCTGAAACACAGAACTGGGAGGCCTCTCAGATTTCCTGTGTCACACTGAGCATGTCTGTCAATCTTATTGTGCCTCAGTTTCTGCATCTGTAAAGTTGCGATGAGAACAGCTACATCACAGAGGTGTGTGGGGCTTAATCACTGAGGGATAGGCTGTGCCACCCTATTCACTCTGAAAAGCATCTTACCCATTAAATAGTCCCATTGACTTCAAGGAAACCATTTGTGGAGTACAATACTAATCAATATGAGTAAAGGCATCAGAATCTGGCCCTTTGAAGTGCTCAGAGATCCTTATATGGAAGGCACTATATAAATGCGAAGGTAGATAAAAATTCCTGGAACCCATATAAAGGAAGCTTCACAAAGAGAGATTCACACACATGATTGATGGCTGTTATTCATAGTGCATATTAATTAATGCAGCCTTGAAACTTGAGAAAATTCTCTATGTACTGACACTGCCAACTCTCCCAACATTTTATATGGTAGATAGCTTGCCCTTAACGGGTCACTTATATAGTTTCCTGTATTGTCTGGCTACTTGATGTTTAGTATTTTTGTATGTAGGATTACATAAGAAAAAAAATCAAATGATTATGCAAATCTAATTTACTTTTAGCATGATATTTATTTACATGATGATGCTAATTGGGATGGATATTTATATAGAAAGGTATTTACTTACACACTGATGAGATGGGAAAAAAATAAAATGATTTTTAAAAGCTCAACTTCACATATTAGATAATTACCAGCTATATTGAAAGAACTCGATAGCATGAGGGAATATGAACTCCTCTAATATATCAGTATTTAAAGAGCACACAGAGAAAGTTTATGGAGAAGGAATGAAACATTCCTGGCTGAGGGAGAGTGACACATACATTATGTTACATGTACACTCGTTAAATTTCTCAATAGACAGCCACAAACGTAACAGGTTACATACACTTATTCATACAATACTACTTACCATTTATACTGTATACAGCACCTTGTCTTTTATTGGGATCATATTAGCATATACCAGGAATTAGAGTGACACTGATGACTGTTTGCAGTAAAGGTTACAGAAGGGAGTTATCATGTTTGAATTGTTATATGTCTATTTCTTTAGTAAACCTGAGGAGGAGAAGGAGGAAAATGAGTGGGACTCTGTGGGGTGGGGGGGGGGGGGAGAGACAGAGAAAGGAAGAGGGTGGAACATATGCAGAAGTGATGTGTAAAGTTACACATCATGAAAGGCACCCTGCTCATGCTGAGTACTACTTTACGCTACAAGTTGTCTCTGAATCCAGCCCCTATTAGCTGTAAGGGAGCCTGAATCTAAGGGAGTATATGTAACTGAAACTTACATGCTGAGGAGTAAATCGGAGAAGCAATTAACAGAAGGGCGTAAGAAGGCATGAGTTAAAGCTGCACCTTTTAAACACACTCTTCCAGCCCCTTTGGGTGTAAATCACACCACCAGACTCTCTTACTAGTGCATAACTTACACCACCAGCTAGAACACTTCTGAACTTGGCCTGGTGTTCACACACCATGACAAATGTGGTCCACGTCTTTTTGTCTAAACACCCATATGTAATTAATGTGGGCCCTGCTCCTGCACCACTGAACTCATCATTGAGTTTTGCTAATGACTTCAACGTGAGTAGTACAGAAGTAAACTCACCCCCTTTCTGCCACACTCCAAATACTCATCACCTTACAGCAGGGCAGAGGGGTTTTCCAAAAGACAGGACAAGTATGACATCAGCTCATGTCTAGTATCCCCAGGTCATGTTTACAAACATTCATTGAAAAAAGAAAGTTAAGAAGGGCTTCTACACCACTGCAACTTTCTCTAGCATTCTGGAAAATTTTGGCTAAACTTAATTTCCTGAGTGTGGTACCAGCATATAAAATGTATCAAACTAGGAAATATTTTCACAGCAGGATTGCTGGGTTAGAATACCATATTAAGAACTTCATCATTCATTTAGAGGCAAGCAAACTCTTGATCTATACATGATGTACATACGCCTTTCAGAGCCATACATAGCCAGATGCTGAAATCATTCTTAACCAAGTCAAGTTCACTACTTGGTAAAAATACTCGAATTTTATGCCCAATCAGTTACATTAATTCTTTGTGTTCCCTTCCGAAAGGCAACATACAGTACAAATGCTCACCTAAACGATTTGTCTATGAGTCTGAGCAAGGGCCTTTCCCGACCTGCTCTAAAACAAACTCCTCATTCTTTGTAAAAAATTCCTGGTGTATTAATAATGAAATTAACAATGACATAATGTTCAACTCTAGACTTAGCTTCAAACTTGGCTCCTCACTCAGAACTGCTCTGCACTCACCCTAGACATTCTCTCTCAAAAGAAGGAGCCACTCCCACCTCCTCTAAATCCAGGTAGAATAACAAATGACAACCATAAGTGAGTCAACAGAGCCAGTCAGATCAACACTGTTTAGACAAACATTGCCAACCTGTTACTCTTTTACTGTAAATGTATCTTGCTATAAATCACTGTTAAACCCCGTTTTTATTAATAGTATTCATTTATTTAGGAAGTACTGGTTCACAAATCCTTGCCACATAAACATCAGAAACAAAACAATCATTTCAACAGTGAGCTTTTGTTTCAGGAGACTTATAGAGGAATAGAGTCATCAGATCTCTCTCTTTAACCGGATGTCATCATATTACAGAGGGAGCATCATTGCAACACCCATGACATGTCATTTCTAGTGATTTTATTAAATTGAGTGAAATCTCTGATTACACATTTAACAGAGGAGGCACGTCTATCAAATGTTAATGTTCAAAAAAATCTAAACTCCTGTTTTCAGTGAGTCAATCACCAGAGACCATTCAAATATGACTAAGAACTGAATCTGAGCTGCACTTGTTCCCAGCCAAAAAACCTGCACAAAGCTAAAGGCCAGAAAAAAATGCTCAGTGGGGAGACTTGTGCCACCCCTACAATCTGAACACTCCTTCATGCACCCAACTTTTCTTGATGGCCTACTGGGCAGTTGCTCAGTCCCCATTGCTCATGGGTTTCCCATATTCCTTCCCTTATCCCTATCTTGTTAAGTCAAGTCCCATGATGTTCTAAGTAGGTTTCATCCACTGAACGAGTCTACTCATAGCTGCCTTCTGGACAGTTAACCACTAGACAGAAAACTATTGTGAGGGAAGAAAAAGTAAAAAACAGGGAATAGAGAGGCAGCTTGGGAAGGGAGGTTCCTCAGAGAAGTTTTCTTCTGGCCTGCACCTCACATAGTGTGTTGATTGGGTAAGGTGGCAAGAACGTGAAGATGAAATTGTGCTCTTAGGGAAACTCATATTCATACCCAAACTTCAGAACAAATAGTACAAATAATATCAGCAATTCAGTGCCCTATGGTTCCAATCACTTTGACAATGAACATCTAGATTTTCTCTTTAGCTGTGAGCTGCATTTTTTTAAAGGAGCTGTAATAATCAAAGCTTCTCAAGGAAACAGTCTGTGTTATGGAACTTGGTAAGAACCCTTTTTATACTCCTTTCCCTCAAAACAATGTGATTTAGGGTGAAGCACATTTTTATAAGGCTTCCCATAATTGAGAAGACATCTGTTAAACTGCAGGTGTCTTCTTTGTCTATCTCTTGCCTACTTGATAATAGATGATCTAATTTGTGTCTCTACACAGTTTCCTCCTTTATGTAGGTGACAGAGATAGAGTGATACCATCCTTCAACTAAAAGGAAAAATGACTTCCCTGCAAGATGTGACTGTACTTCCCATCACGTTAAATGATCAATCATGAAGTTTTACAAACTTGCTTTGCAGCTCTTTTGTTATGATGCTATGTCCCTAGTACCTATTTGGTGTAGATGTCTCATGTTTTTCATAATGCATATCCTGATTGCATAAGGATCTGTGTGGTTCTTTCAGAACCCCAGTCATGAACAAAGTGCCTCATGTACTGTGAGGACTTCATGCACAAAATAAATCTGTCCTCCCTTCCCAATTTCTTCCTCTTCTTCTTTCTCACTAGCCATTTTCTCTCACTACTTGATTGCCAGTTTGATTGCAAAATGACCAGAAACCATTAACATTCAGTGAAGGCATCTTTGATTAGTACTAAATTCTCTCTCACACACACATGCGCACACAGTTGTATGTGAAAGCATAGTCTCCTATTCCTTTTAGATAAAACAAGGGGTACTGGGGTTTAGAATTCAGAAGAGATTTATTCTGGGCTTCTTTTGTAGTTCTTACATAGTGTTTATATGAGGGTGATTCTGCCACTAAATTATTTGCAAATGCTTGGGGGTGGGGGCATGGGGTTGGGGGAGATTTGGAGCCAATTTGTAATAAGCAAGAACAGATTGACCCAGATTAAAAGATACAATTAGTCTGTCTGAACAGTAAACCTGAAAAGTACTACTTACAACAAGTTATTGTTTTATGACAAAAGGAGACACCCTGGCAGAACAATAAAGCCAGTGCCACAGATAAGAACCTTGCAATTTACTCAAAACACTATGGAAAAACCAGTTCAGAGATATAACAATCCCTCAAAAAATAAAAAGATATACAAATGTTATCAGGACAAAGTTAAGTTCAACGACATACACATATTCTAAACATTATACATATGTACATACATATATAAATATTCCAGTATGACTCTGATTCTATTTTACACAAAGGATACCTCTCACAGCAGGGGTTCTCAACCTTTCCAGTCTACTGTGCCCCGTTTAGGAGTCTGATTTGTCTTGCGTACCCCAAGATTCAACTCACTTAAAAACTACTTGCTTACAAAATCAGACATAAAAATATAAAAGTGTCACAGCACACTATTAGTGAACAATTGCTGACTTTCTCATTTTGTCTGTATGAAATTTTAGTTTGTACTGACTGCACTAGTGTCGACTGTTGTAAAACTAGGCAAATATCTAGATGAGTTGATATACCCCCTGGAAGACCTCTGCATACCCCTGGTTGAGAACCACTGTCTTACAGCACACTGGGGGCAAAATTCTGGTCAATTAAAGTCACTGCTAATTGACTTCAATGGGCTCAGGATTCCACCCTGGCAGCATAAAGGGGCTCTAAAGTAGGCCTACATTTCATTTACAATCATGTTAAGTCTCCTCTACATGGTCAGTACAATGTAAAGCTGCCTTAGAATACATGAGAATCTGGCTCCATCATATAAACATATTTGTATTTATATGTACACACACATTTTTTTTATAGATCTGTATAATTACTAAAGAACAAATTTCTTGGGGCAGGGACCACAACTTTTTATGTTTGTAAAGCACTGCGCACACTCTCAGCACCCAGATAATAAGCACTACTTGTGTGTGTTGATGTGGGAGGGAAAAGCTTGTGGGAGGGAGGGGAGAGCAAATACGCACATATTTCTAAATAGAGCAAATATTTCTAAACAACTGAGCAGAATGAAAGCAACCTCACAATTGATTTAATTTTGTTTACTAGATTTTTTTCATATCTAACATTACTCTTTAAATAAAGGCATTAAAATATTATGCTCTGAACACATACTCATAATGGATGTCGGTGCCACCGACATTCATACTCACCCTACCTGGATGCCACCACATTCCAGTTCTTTACTAAAACTCTAGTCTGCTGAATGTGCTGAAGGGGTGGGATTAGGGTTATTCTAGAGGGCCAAACTCTGCTTCCGTTGCTCATACATGAAGTCTCTGTTTGACCATGGAGGCCTATTTGCCTAAGTCATGTAACCTATGATGTGGAGGAACTCCAGTAAAACCTCGTCTAGTTAAGGACACCACAGAGAGACGGAAGGGAGCTGTTCCAGTGATAGAGCTTCACCTCTGTCCCCTTTCTGGTCTCTCTCAGAGCATTGCCTCTGATCTTGTGCCTTTATCTACCCTTGGGTGGAATTAAGCAATTCTCCTACTCTCAAACCACGACCTAGGCTACAGTATGTATCAGCCATTCTTACTCAGCAGGACTGACTCAATTTGGGCACCTGCAGTTCTTCCTTTTGGGGGTCTGTGAGCAGTGGTATATAGTGACCAGACAGCCTTCTTAAAACCAAAGCATTGTTTATTTTAACAGTAGGAACAAAGCATTTAGAGAAAAAAGATTTTAAAACAATAATCTGTCTCTCTTATCTAAAGGCTTATCAGCCACCTGTGCAGGCTTGGTGTCTTCACACACCTCCAACAGGTGCTTGTCTCTCAGGCCGGTTCACCTGAACAACTATCCTGTCTCTTGAGAGCGTTCCTTTTTGAAACCCGCCACAGTTCTCTTGGTGTCCTGTGTCCACAGGCATCTTCCTGTTGTGGCTCAAACCAGTTTTGTAGATTGGCTAAAGAGGAGGCAAAATTTTCCAAGTTCATAGTCCTGGCATTGTCCCTTAACAGCACTCAAGTGTTTGCTGAGGGGGTACTCATCTTGAGCCAGTCTTTCTCCTTCCTCCTTGTTTTCCCCAACAGCCGCTATTAAATTAAGCCAATACATGCATACAGTAAACATCATAATCACCAAGCCAACATGCAGTATTCATACATTATTACAGAATTACAGAAAGTGAAAGATGCCTTAACTACCTGAAACTGCACGGAGGATATGAATAGACAGAACGGAACAGGAATTTGTCCAGGATACAAGGGCGGACTGGTGAACATTTGCTATGGGATATATTATTACCATTATTACAGGTGGCAGGACCTCATCCCAGTTTTACACCTCATCCCAAAAAAGCATCACCTCCATAGCACAGGGCACCTCATTGAACCAATGCCCCAGCTCTGCATTACCGACTGAAATGGAAGAGTACCACTTATTCAGTCACTAGCAAGTATCACAACTGCTGTTACTCTTTAGTCCTGTATATGTGAATTCTCCATTCATGGCTGCTGCTCACACATCCCTGTACCTGTTAACAGGTGCCTCTCCTGTGATCCGCTGCCAGCAATGGACATCATATTGGAAAAATATGACTCTCCGGGGGGGGTGGGGTGGGGAAGGTTGAATCTTGCTATTCAACTTTTTTTGTTTTTTGGCCTCTAATTGCAGGCTTGAAGCAGTGCACAGCAATTATCAGTCTGCAAGCGTGAAAAGAAGTAAATGCCAGTCAGACTGTATGGCTGTTTTGTGCACAGAACGACTTCTGCAGAACTCTTCCATGTCAGTGCTGGGCTGGCAGCTTGTTCCTTTAGTTTAATGGCCGTGATTCAGCTGGTAACTGGATGAAAAATTGCAGCAGGTTTCCCTGTTATGATTCTTTCATGCATCTCTGTCAATGGCAGTTTACATTCTGGGATTGAGATCATTTGTTTCCTGCTTGTTCACAGCTTCAGGCTTTTCTTGTTTGCAACCATGAATTTACAACCCTTTCTCCCCTCCTAGCAAACTGCATCTAAAGGGATGAAGGATTATAAGGCTTAATACTTTGCAGCTCGGCAACTTTAGCAGAAAGTTAAAACTACTGTAAAGGGGATGATGACTAAATACTCCTATGGAGGGAAGAGAGACAGAGAGAAAGTGTGTGTTGGGGGTGGGGGGAGTGTAGAGAGAAGCATAAAATACGCACGAGATGGTAGGCTGAGAAGAACTGTTAAATCCCCCTTTAAAAAATCCCATTCTTTACGGGTTCATTCTCTCAACCCCACTCTGGAAATGTTAACCAGTAGTCTTGAAGTCTAAGAAATACATTGAGAGGCTCCAAAGAATTAGTGCTTTCTACGTTCTGAAGAAAAGGGCTCTCCTGTGTCCATACCATAAATAAGCAGAAGCACTTAAGGCCTGGTTCAGTGTTAAGTGAAGTATTTGGGACTATTTTACACTTGTGCTTACAGATCTCCAGCCGGAAATAGCTACGTTAATACTCAAAGACACTAGTTGATCTATCTCAATATCCTAGGTATTCATATATACTCACTATCTTCAATGTATTTATCCCCAAGGCCCCTTTGAAGATAATTTCCATTTTACAGATGAAGAATTGAGAAACTAAATGACTTTTCTAGGGTTCCACAGGGAGTCTGTGGCAGAGCAGGGAATTAAATCCTGGTCTCCCAAGTCCCAGGCTAGTGCACTAATCACTTGGCCTTCCTTCCTCGCTGACTTGGAATGTCTGTTCTTCATTCCAGATAAAGGTGGGAGGAGGGCCTAAAAGAGGTAAGGGAATCAGTCTAAGAGTGGGAGCTGGGAGTGGTGGAAGAAGAGTACAAATAAGACCCAGGATTAGGAAGTAGGTGAAAACCACACAACCCTCTTTGAATGGGGTTACTATTTTAGTGTCCCTATTTCAAGCATGGAAGAACCCCATGACCAGATTCCCACCAGCAGGGAGGCAGGAAAAGGATAACCCATTTCTGCCAACTGAGCCACGCCATAGTCTTCAAGAAAACCTGATGCTAAGCATTTTTACTCTTAAGAAACAGCCTTTATAATTGGGATTTCTAAATAATCCTTCTCAAAGGGGATTGCAGCTGTAATCAATTTGTGGAGGACTGTTTTAATAAGAAACTGCTCCAATAGGATTAACTATGAGACCCTAGACCTCTTTCCCCCCAGTCCTTAAATTCCGATTTGAAACATTTAGATACCCCATAAATTATTTATTGGTCTTACAAGGTGTCATTCAAGCAAAGAAAATGATGCTTGACAAGTTGAAAACCATAGCCATTTCCACCAGTTTGTTAACAGCTTCCCCCAGACGCATGTAAGGTCTTGCTTTTGCCCTGTCCTATGAGGACATGAATTGTATTCTTGCATTGTGCCAAAAGGTGACCCCCAGGGAGGTCCTGAAGACTTTAACCACCCAGTTTGCTTCAGGGCCTGTTATTTTCTGACTTCCTCACGACTGGTTTATGGATAGTGCGAGGATAGGAAGTTGAAGGGGATCAAATTTTCCCTCCCAATTCATAACAATCTGGTAAATGGGGGAACAGACTATGCTCCGCATAAAAATAGATGCTTCTTTTGATTCTGAGCTATGAAAATAAACACCTAGAAAAAATAAGTATGATGAAAGGCAGTACAGGGTTAGCCTAATACAGGCTTAGGCCAAGACAAGAGAAATCCTCCCTGCTACCTTGGAAGTGTCCCTGAAAGAAGAGCTCCTTGCAATATTCCAGGCAGGAAGTAGTAACACAGGAAGGTCTAGCAGAGACTCTTTAGGAATATTGGTAATTCTCTCCATGGGATAGCTACAAAGAACACTAGTAGCAATGGTCTGAAATGTTACAAGAGGAGATTCAAAACAAATGTTTTTTTAAAGGGCCAAATCATGAGGTGCTTACATATAGTAAATCTACACACAGTCAGGATGTACAAAATAAGAGGCGATCTGCATGTAACAATTATTTGCATCGAGGTCCATTACAATTCCTGGTAGAGATAGTTTCATTGAGCTGTCAACTTTTAGATCTTTTGTTATTTGAAAAAGGGCAGGAGGACACAGGCACCTGAAAACAGGCTATTGTTCAATACTTCCCTGCCCCTGGGACTGTGTCAGATAGATGGTCTCCTCCTCTCCAAAGCGATCTAAAATGTTGTGCTGCAATGTTGGCAGCCTTCTCCTAACGGTTGGATCGTTTTTGTCCTTTAGGCCCAGCGGGTTCTCACACTCTTCCCCCTGACATGCCCCATCATTACTTGCCCCGGTCCCTCTGGAACTTGAGGCCATGATGACTAATTCATCTAAGAATGTGTTTCTCTCTCTTCACAGGCACTATGAGATTATGGATTTGATCCATGTCTATCCACAGTGCAGCCCCTTCTTTCTACTATGCCATGGTTTGTGCTAATATATCACATAAAGCAATTAAAGAAAACGGTTAAACAAGGACTTCAAAGTGTGAAGTCCTGATTTATAACATTTACTGATGTATAAGGTAGTAGCCTAGCTGTACCAGATCAGTCAGTGTTCAGCAACAATGTAATAAAACTGTCCGGGGAGCAAGCTGAATGTCTTTTTGTGGGAGTGGGATCTAATTTTGAAAGGGTACAGTTTCCACAGATGGAATATTTGAAACTGAATCCACTCAAAAGCACAGCATTGGAGAAAGAATAGATGCACCCAAGTACGTTCTTTGTCTGTCGGACTTCCTGATATAATTTCAAGTTCACTGAGCTTCTTTGATGTCTGTGCTTCTGAACAGACGATTGTTGAAAACTCTTCTTCCATTTTGTTCTAGTGTATGTGACACAAACATGCACAACAATTAGCAATATGACTTAAAAGATGTGAGGAGTGGAAGTGTGTGTGTGTGTGCGTGTGTGTGTGTGGTTCGTTCGTGTCAGACTTTCTGCACGCTTACAAACTGCTGTTTTTTAACAGAAAATCCCTTTGTGTTGAAAAGGGAGAATAAACAAGAGAAAAATATGATTAAACAAAATTATAAGAGCAAGTCATATGCATGAAAATACTTCAGCACTCTATTTACTCTTAATCTTTGCTCAGAAATATTATATACTTTTAAATTATTTAAGATGCCACATGCCACACAATGTCTTTGCTTGATGAAGCACTATACAAAATAGATAACTGTACAGTAAAGATATTGGTGGAGATGTCACTGAAGTGCTAAAGTTTATATCTTAACATAGGGAATTTGTTGTTTCTATTCATCTACAAGAAAATATTTTCAAGATTAAGTATGATATTTAATCCCTTGGTCTAGTAAATCAGTAAGGATAGGAAATTCTGTGCATTGATTTCGCAAAGATATCCAAATGTATAGGTATGCAATTCTTTTTCCTTTGAATAACTTATTTATATGACTGGCAAAGAATGTAAGTGGTAGGAATAGGCAGTCATAGAGTTACAGTAAATCCCCAAAGGAAAATCTCTCTCTTACAGAGCTTCACTTTGCATCTGACAAACATTTTGCAAGAAATGCCTGAAAATGTAGGCACTTCTATATGTCAGAATTTCCAGGAGCTGGGGAATTCACAGGTTTGGTAGGATTACACCATCCTGGTCCTTCAGAAACAAAGCAATTTTGTGGTTTGGGGGATACACAGGGAGGTAAATGAGTTTACGAGCCATAGAAAGTAATACAATTTAGTGTGTATGTGGAGGGGGGGATATGAGGAAATCCTTGTGCTGCTATGGGAAAAGGAGCATGTTGGCCTAGAAACCCTTTTTGTTTATAATTTCATAAACGAAGTCAGTAGCCTGAGACAAGCCTGTCACATCTATGGTTTTGAACAAGGGTAAGTGATGGATAACTAACCTCCTCTCCCACTTTTATCAACAAATGTCCAAAAAGGCAAACAGCAGCAATGACATCCTGCCCAAACGACCAAGAGTGTTTCATTTTCTTTGCACTTCTGTTTCCTCTGTGCCTTTAATCAGGGCCGGGGGATGTAATTGCTCTGTCTGGGCACAGCTTTAGGCATGCTGTGCAACTAACAATTAGTTTAGAGACTGTGATCTATAAATTTTGAGAAAAGAGTAAGAGGATTTGGTGAGCTTGAGCTATCCTTTCTAATGAAGAAAAATATCACACCGGAAGGGACCCAGAGTGTTATCAAAGCAACTTAATATCATCTGGTAGTGATTTGTAGACCCCGATAATCTATTGTGATCATTTTGGGTGTCAGGGGGAGGGAAGTGCACGTGCTCTACTGTTTATGAGATTTCCAAACGATGGCCGCCATCTGTGCAAACGCCACTAATCTCAGCCATCGTCTTCATGGCAAATGGCTCCACATAATGGTCTGAGAGAAGGGAAGCAGTACAGGAATGTATGGCTATTTATTGTTTATAAAAATAAACCAACTGGACCAAGATGTATGTAAGGAATTTATATCAAACAGCTGCAAAAGCAAGTTGCTTTGATGGGGAGGGTGCATTGGTGATGCAATTGGACCACACTGAAAGACATTTCTATTAATTGTAGATCTCAGACCATATTTGGCTTGGATTATGCCACCACTGTAGCCCTCTTAACTCCCAAACTTGCACAAGTTTTCCTAACGATTTAAAAGTCTATTTAGTTAAGCTGGTGTAAATCCTTGTGTGGACACTCTTAAATCAGTTTACTTTGACTTAGCTTAATTCACCAATTAAATCCACTAGCTAAGTCGATATAAACCAGGTTTAAAATCAAATTAAAAGTGTCCACACAAGGGTTTACTCCAGTTTAACCAAATAGGTTTAGTGATTGACCATGATTTTAGTGAAACCAGTGCAATTTCTAAGAACCAAGCAGAGCAAGGGCACACATTTAATATTCAGCTTGCAATGCTCATCCCTTTTATGTGTATATAAAAACTGCTGGGATTTGGAAATCCCTCCTGATTACCAGGCAGTCAGCCTGATCCCTTGAAAGCTATTTCCTCACTTCTCAATGAAGAAACAATGCATCAACCACAGAAGGAATCAATATTTCATTTTTTTGGATAAAGACTCATAAAATAAGATAATAAAAATGATAAACTATGACAAGGCAAGAAACGAAATGTGATTTCATTGTATTGGGTCCGCATGACAATGTGAGACAAATCGAGAGACAGACACACACACACACACACTCTGAGGGTGGGGAGTGAGAAAGGACAAAATCCTTGGGTATGTCAAGCCTGCAGAGCTAGTTTACCAGATTCAATTTGACATTGGAGAGATCCACACTTATTTAGCTGTTAATGGGTAGGTATGTCTACAGCAACCTCTGGGAAATCCTTTTCTTTGGTCTACATGCTTGAGAATAGTTACCTTCTCTTTTCATTAGAGCTGCATGCACTTTGAAACACCTGCCTCCAGGAAAACTCTCCAGCTGATCGGTTCTAACATGAGAATTAATTCAGGCTGTTACAGTGTATGGGCAAGGCTCCAAAGAACAGTGCATAGGCATTAGGCTTTCCCATAATGTGAACTGGCAATGATTGCTCTTTTGGGAATCCTGCTCAGCTGGAATTCAAGCTGCTCTATTTGACAACAAAATTTCAAGGTGTGTGTCCTTTCCCTCTAAACAAACAGGCCGTGTACTCCAAGGCCGAGGTACATAAAATGGTATAGTTTATAAAGACAGCACAGGACAACTAATTTGTCAGGAATTGACTCACTGTACGTTTGTGAGTATTGCTTGTATAGACAGGCAATAGATACAGAACTTTGCAGCTGAAGGATTGACATTTAATTAATTTGAACTTTCAAAACATGTGGTTATAAAAAGTGGCAAATAGATTTCTGAGTGCCTGGCAGACTCCACATACGGGCTATTCCCGGGTTGGAGAGAAATGAGTTGCACGTGACAAGCTATTGTATTAATGTGGATGTAAACTCTTGGATATGGATATTAGATGTTAACATACAAAGTGAAGTTTATATCTCAGGGGCCATGTCTACACGCACATGTTGCACTGATTTAACAACGAATTTAGTTAAAATTGGTGAAACGTGTGCGTGTAGACAAGGCCAAAGATACCACACACTTTCAGAACTCCAGGAGGCAAGTGTCCAGCCAGAACATGTTTCTAAGAAACTCTCTTAACTCCTCCCCAAACATTTTAAAATCCTTTGTTAAGAGCATGTGCCTAGGCTGTTGCTCGGAATCATAACCATCATGTGGTCTTGTTTACAAAACAAAAGAAAGGTTGTCTCAATTCAAGTATCAATGTCCATCCTACATAGAATCATAGAACTGGAAGGGGCCTCGAGAGGTCATCTAGTCCAGCCCCCTACACTCAAGGAAGGACTAAGTATTATCTAAACGATCCCTGACAGGTGTTTGTCCAACCTGCTCTTAAAAATCTCCAATGACAGAGATTCCACAACCTTCCTAGGCAATTTATTCCAGGGTTTGGAACTCTGACAGGAAGTTTTTCCTAATGTCCAACCTAAACCACCCTTGCGGCAATTTAAGACCATTGCTTCTTGTCCTATCCTCAGAGGTTAAGAACAACAATTTTTCTCCCTCCTCCTTGTAACAACCTTTTATGTACTTGAAAACTGTTATGTCTCCTCTCAGTCTTCTCTTCTCCAGACTCCTGCTAATACATCCCAGAATGATGTTTGCTTTTTTTGCAACAGCATTACACTGTTGACTCATATTTAGCTTGTGATCCACTATCACTCCCAGATCCCTTTCCGCAGTACTCCTTCCTAGGCAGTCATTTCCCATTTTGTGTGTGTGCAACTGATTGTTCCTTTCTAAGTGGAGTACTTTGCATTTGCCCTTATTACTTCAGAGCATTTCTCCAGTTTGTCCAGATTATTTAGAATTTTAATCCTATTCTCCAAAGCACTTGCAAACCCTCCCAGTTTGGTATCATCTGCAAACTCTCTATGCCATTATCTAAATCACTGATGAAGATATTGAACAGAACCAGACCCAGAACCGATCTCTGCTGCAAATCCATTCACTATGTCCTGCACATTGCCCACAGTAGAAGTCCTGTGTGGCAGGAAATGATTAATGGCCCAGCAAACTTGCATGACAACAGCCCCAATAGTAGATTTTCCAACTCCAAAATGATTTTCCACTGACCGGTAGCAATCTGGCATTGTGAGTTTCCACAGTGCAATCACCACTCACTTCTCCACTGTCTGTGCAGTTCTCATGCTGGTGTCTCTGTGCTGGAGGGCTGGGGTGAGCTTGGCCTACAGATCTAGGAATGTGGCCTTGCACATCTCAAAATTCTTCAGCCACTGCTTATCATCCCAAGCCTGCATTACGATGCAGTCCTACCAGTCAGTGCTCATGTCTTGGGCCCAGAAGCAGCGCTCTACCACCTGCAGCTGCTCTGTGACCACCACACCGACCCTGAATTGGTTCTTGCAGCAACCCATCCTCCACTAAATTGTCACATTCCCCACTGATTCAGTTCTTCGTGCGACTCTGCAAATACACCCATGACAACAGTGCAGAGCTGTGCAGGCTCCAGGCTTCCGTCAGAGATGATAGATAGTGAGGAGGCCGGGCAGGTTCATGGGATTTTTTTAAAATGGAGTGAAAATTATGGGATATAGATGACATTAGGGGATGGAAAATGTTGCATCCTAGGAAGTTGACCTCTTGCTCCCAGGCACCCCTGCATGTCTTGTTTCTGCACCACCATGCGCCAAAACTTCCCAAAAGACAGTGTGCTGGGTGGTACCCAGTTTCACATTGGGATACCTACCCATGGTGCACTGCACCTGCATCGACACAGCCACTCCTGTTCAGTACACACAGCACCAGTACAAGGAGCAAGTGCACAAGTGATATGATAACTGTGACAGTTTTATAATGACATAATTTGAGTTGGCAAAAATTTGGAGTGTAGACATGACCCTCAATTTAAGAATGACTTGTGTTGATTTAGCTTAAATCAATTCCTTGTAAAATTCAGCTAAAGTGATATAAGCCAACCAAACCCAATTTAAGAGTGTCTACACAGGGGTTTGTGCCATTTAACTAAAGGTCCATTTTTAAATGGAATTAGTTAAACTAGTCCAAGTTTGTGTATAGACAAGGTCTCAAATGTTTATTTCAGTAACACTGTCTGTTTCATAGCTTTATCAGTTTTGCTACAAACTACCAAAATCTAGTCTACACACTGTTAGTTTTTTTTTTTTTTTTTTTTATCAGTAGAACTATTTCAGTTAGGGGTGTGATTTATTAGTGAAATAGTTATGCTGTACAATGCCTAGTGTGGGAACAGTTATATTGGTATAAAGGTACCTTATACCAATCGTGTTTATTCCCCTTCCTTTATGGGCATAAGCTATACTGGTAAAATCATCTTCATACCATTATAACTGTGTCCACACCAAGGGGGTTGTACCACTTTAATTGCGAGGAATGCAGTTGTGAGGAAGGTTTTGTGATGTATGGACACTTGTCTGCTAAGAACTGGATTGAGACCCTTTACATAAACCACTGAACAGCTCTTCAGTTGAAACATCTTTCGGTCACTATATGGCTGGTATTAGAACCAGTGATATAATGAAATGCTGTGTCTCCTTGCCAGTCCCCTGTTTCATCCAATTGAATGCAATATGCTCCTTGCTTTTAATCTCTGTCCTCATCCAAACCAAAACACACTGAACACATTCAGACACAGTACAGACCTAACTGGTCTTTTACAGCTAGTCTATGCTACAAAGACTTTGCCGTTATAGCTATGTTGGCAAAGCCTCCTAGTAAAGGTGCCGCTTATACTGGCATAAGGAATTCTTTTGCTGGTAGTTAAATCACCTCCCAGAATAACAAAAGCTACACTGACAAAAGGAATCCATAAGCTGATGTTGGTTAGGGCTGTGTTTTTTTCACACTTTTAATCAACAGAGCTATGCCAGCAAAACTTTTTAGATGTGGCCTCAAAATAACATTGGCCTTGTGGCCTGTCAGAAAAAGTGTGACTAATGCAGAGGATTTGGGCAAACAGTAGTTAGATGTTTTCCCCCACCATTTGCAGTAGAAGTTGTGCATCTTGTCCTACAAGACCATTCTTTCATTTCTATAGAACTGATTATCTGACCTATTCCACATAAGTCACCACACACCTTCAGGCTGAAAGTTGAGGTATTCACTGGTCCATAGGTGTAATAAGTAGTTTATATTCTTTACAGGAGCATTGACTTAGATATCTGCAGGATTGGCCTTAGCACTTCTGATGCCTCAAAGCAGACTAAATGATAGGTAACTTATATGGGGTCAGAAATGAAAGTCAGTGTTTGTCAGGGGATTTCATTAACAAAAGAGAAACGAGGGGTCAAATTCTGTCCTCAGACGTATATGCCCCTATGTCTCTATCTGTGCACCCATTCCAGGCTTTAGCTCTCTAGTTTCCACTTCCCTGGGGTGAAATCTCATGATTCTCCCACTCTTTAGCCTGGGTCCCTGGGGTGCAGCACCCTGTGTACCAACCCTGATTCCTCAGCAGCTGGGTTCAAGCCCTATAAATCCTTCCCGTTCAGAGCTGTGACCAAAGCATGAATACAGTGACATAAAACACAGTATTATTTAATCTCAACAGGAGGAATTAAAGCATAGCAAGAAAAGGGGTTTTTAACACACAAACAGCCTACATGCATCTGTTGTACTTAAAGTCTAGGTAGGTTTAGTTTATCCACCCACTCCCACTTCTGCAGCTGGGGTTCAATCTGCTGCCTCCTTATTCCTGTCTTTATCTTTCACGAGCTCAGACACACAGGTTTTTACCTACTCCAAAGTTCCTTATTCCAGTTTTCCAGCCTGGATTCCCCCTTCTGTTGTGCCAAGCCCAGGGTGTTGAACTGATCACAGTTTACCATCAGTTTTGTCTTTTATGTATTGGGTGCTACCTAAAGCTTATGGTCTGCCTTTCTGCCTAAGTGCAAGACAACTTCTGCCAGAATTATCCCTTGGTAATTACAGAGCCAACAACACAATAACAATCAAACTAACAGATACAATATATAATATTAATAAAATATTACAGGGAGTTGCCACATCCTTCATAGCACCTTTCTTTCAAGCATTTTAGAGACATTCATTAAGATCACAACACTCCTGCAAGGTCTGACAAGCAGTTGTAAGATCCTTTTTACACATTGGACCCAGAGAGATTCAGTGACTTTCCCAAGGCTACGCAATGAGTCAGTGGAAAAAGGAAAAAAACAAAAACAAACAAAAAAAACCCAGGGGGAATCTGCTGTGATTATTCGATCATGCTCCCTTTAATAGCTGATCCTGCAGCACAACACTCATTATACCATTAAAATATATCACCTTATGTACGGCTAGAGGAAAAGAAGAAGAACGAATAAGATTGGGTTTTGAATAAATGTTGATACGTTTACTGTATAGGGGCCAGAATCTCCCACCCATCTTCATGCCTCATTTCATGAAAAGTTCCATTGAATTAAAGAGTAAGCACTACTTAACATAACATAATATGGTTATAAGTAAAAGAAAAATATCTAATTTTTCCCCCCACATGAGAAAAAAAGATTACAAGCCCAAGTGTTCAAAATCATAAATTAGGTCCTCTGAAAATCAGGAGACTGGCTCAGATGTCAGGAGATTTTTAAACAAGAATCCAAATGTATCATTTTTTATTTTTCTTCTGGCTTTTGAATCTTCAGAGTACACCGGTGCCATACGTTCAAACTTTTGTCTGCAACCATAAAGACTAGCAGCTTACTTGGTTAAAAAAAAAAGAATCTGAGATTTTCACAATCACAGAATTTTGAGAGCTGAGGTTTTAACCCTCCCCCCCCCAATAAATTAATACAAGAGTTGCCAACACTGGGACTATTGAACAATATTTGCAGTGGGCCATCTTATTGATTTGCACTCAAGACCTCTCTGGCATTGGCATTTGCACAAATATAGGAAAATTGGCCACATGCAAAAAGAAAAAAAGGTGTTTTTAATCCTGGAGATACAGCTAGAGCGTGTTCTTATATTTATGCATGAAAGAAAAGCAGAATATTTGAATTAAGATCTTCCCTGTTGACCTGAAAGGACCACATGTCCCCTTATTACACCCCGGGCAAAAGAATCATGAAACATATTCTTCAACCAGATTTCTCTCTTTTTTTCCCCTCCAAGCTTCATCTTGAAGGTCAGGTAAGTCTTCAAAACTCCAGTATGCTCTCTACTCCCACACACTTATTCATCATCACTCAGCCACAGCAGTGTAAAATACCACATTTGCCAGTCTTTTAGGTATATGGAGTTATATTCTACTTACAATATGCTGATTCTGGATCACTGAGTGATTCTCACTATGACCAGCAGATGAAAGATTTTCCAGAGTATGCCAATGAATGACATTTTTCCCCATGAGTTATTTGTCAACCTTTCAACAGAGCACCATATTTTTCCTATTAAGCCACTTGGAGCTATCGCCCAGTAGCTAGAAAGCTTGTGGCGCTTTGCTGGAGCTCATAAAGCACAAGGCAAAGTGTTGGTAACTCAAAAATGCACATTGCTTTAAATCAAATTTATTAAACAAGCGAGGCTGGCAGGATGTGAGATGCCCAATTGCTTTAGTAGAAGGATGACTAAAATGTTCCACTGCTGCAGAGGTTACACACACTGTACATGCTGTCTGCTGTGAAGAGGGAGAAAAGGAATTTTTCCCTAGTCAGAAAATAAATGTGCCCCACACAAGTGAGAAGTGGGTCTGTAGAAATAAGAAATCTCTTGCAGTCCCATTCACAGCATCATTTTTGCATTTGTAAGGCCTATGCCAGCAAACAGGACAAAGTGAGCAGAGATAAAATACAACATTTGGAAATTCTTGCACAGCCCTAGTAAAAGGCTCATCACATAACAGAGAAGGGGATTTAGGGAGGATGAATTTGTTTTTCTAATAAAGGAACCAACTCTGCCACCTCCCCATTGAGTAGTACCTTACTACTCAAAATCAACAAATCCTGCACCTCCCTGAACCTTGATCATGCTTACTCCAGCTTGCCTGTCCAGGCAGTCCACACCTGGGCAGAATAGGGTTCTTACCTCTTACTCCACTGCACGGTCAAGCAGTCCAATTTAAAAATAATATGAAAATACTTATAATAAATAATAATAATGAACAATACCTAGCTCTGATAGATCCATTTTCATCCATAGACATCAAAATATTTTATAAAAGGAGGGAACTGTTATCTCCATTTTCCACACAGGGAAACTGAGCCACAGGGAGATGAAATAAATAAATAAATTGAGATATCCCATCTCCTAGAACTGGAAGGGACCTCAAAAGGTCATCAAATCCAGCCCCCTGCCTTCACTAGCAGGACCAAGTACTGATTTTGCCCCAGATCCCTAAATGGCCCCCTCAAGGACTGAACTCACAACCCTGGGTTTAGCAGGCCAATGCTCAAAGCACTGAGCTATCCCTCCCAATAACAAATAACAGGGCTGTAGCAGAGCTGGGAATAAACCAGTTGTCCTGAGTCCCCAGCACAGTCTCCTATACACTACACCACGCTGCCTTCTGATGGCTCTAAATGCAGTCAGCTCCTGCCTATCTACTATCTTGGGTCCCAATCCTGCAAACATTTACTCATATGAGTAGGCCTTCTTCTATCATGTGATTAGTCCCATTTATTTCAAGAGGATTCATTCATGTGACTAAAGATTTGCAGGATTGATCTTTTTGCTTGAAATTGTGTATAATCATATAGCCTAGTATGTTAACATGCTCAAATGGACACTGTTTGCTGCACCACAGCTGGTGGGTCAGGGAGGGGAACTTTGCATGGCTTATGACATACCTGATGTGTGATAAAGAGAAACCATAATTCCCTAGGGCTGGCAACTATCACAGCACAAAATCCACACGTTTGGCCCAATCCTCAGCTGGCATAAATTAGCTTTGATGAACAATGCTGATTTGCACCATCTGAGAATCTGAGTCATCATTGTATTAGACAGAAAGTCTGGTTTAGATCTTGTTTGCCCTCCCCCAGTCTATGTTTACTATGAAAATCAAATAAAAATTGTAATACAGCAAGCCATTACCCCCCAAGGACTATATATATTTAAGCATTACCAACCCTATGCAACATAATTAACTATTACTTGAATTATGGATTGCAAACGGAGGATGCCTAAGACCTTTAAGATCTAGCATTTGGCAGTTTAACCCACAATGAAGGAGCCCGTTTTTATAAGAACAGACTATTAAATTTAGCATTTTTTCATATTTTAAATTGCTACTTTTTCACTATATGGTTGAATGGCAGTTAATGTGCGCTTGTCAACAGTGCAAGATAACATGGAGCAGACAAGCTAAACTTTCTAGCTGACTTGTAACAAATGAGTTTGAATCCAATGGAAATTAAATCTGAGGGGTGAATTATGTGATGGAGGCTTTCAGGCATATGTCCAAGGCAAGGAAAACTGGATAGGGAGGGTGAGGTAGTTGCTCCCCTATGAAAGAGCTGGGTCATCCTACCTGGACTATCCCATAACAGTGGATGGCTCTCTGGCCACAGAAGTGACAATACATGCTGCATCTTCTTGCAATATGTTAGGCTGTTATAAACATTCATTTCCAGTAGTGATGTAAGGCCCAATCCTGCATTCCGTGCACAAGCTAAACTCCCACTGTAGTCAAGGCTTGCAGGGTAATATATCAATAAAAAAAGAATTTTGGATAGCACAGAATTCTATTGGGCTTTAAATCAGAAGTAGACCAGGACCAAAATCCCAGAGCAGAACTTTTCTAAATTTTTGGGAAAGATTCAAAAGCTGAACCCAGTGCCACATCTTTATAACAGGCTGAACCAAAATCCTGGATTTCAAACTTTGGAATCTTTGAAATCTACAGCCAAATTTTGTGGTATAAACCCATTTCACCTGTAAATGAAAAAAAAACAAACAAAAAAAAACAACAACCTTGTAGCTGGTAAGGAAGTGATCTATACTGTTCTCAGTGTCTAAAATATAATTCTTTGTTCCTCAGTCCTCACCTTTCCTCACACATACTTCTCTGGAAACACTTCCGGAATGTTCCAGAATAGCCAAGGCAATTTGATCGAATTTGCCACAGAAGGCAGTATCATACCAAAACCACAGGAAAAGGACAGGACAGCCTTTCTGAGTTTAGACTGAACATTCATCTCAATGTGGAGGCATGAGGCACAGCCTCCAAACCATGAAGATCCTCATTATTTTGCAATGGAAGGAAGACTCAACAAAATGGAGTGGGTTGCCCAGTCATGCTGTGCTAGGCTCCCTTTTCTCTCTGGCAGCAGGGCTTCCAAAGGGGGCCTGATGCACTTGACAGGGCCCACCTCACCTGCTCCCTATTCCTCCTTGAGAAAGGGTGGAGGGGGCATAGAATTACTGCTTCTTCTCACTGCCATCATTACTAACTCTTTCTGGGTTTTCAGGAAGAATTACTGCCAGTTTTGGAGGAGACCATGTCATGTAGAATGGCTGCTCCATGGCTTTTCCTCTCCTGTTCCTTTTGCCTGCCCCTTGGATCTATGGATCTCCAGGGAAGAGCCTATACTGACTCCAAGACCCAATTTCGCAGGTTCAAGAGCCTTTACATTACCCTTTACTCCCTCCCATATCCTACATGTGAGAAATGGGGAGGGGGGAACCCACATTAAGTAACCTAGTGTCATCCTCCTACTAGTGAGGGAACATATTTCAAGTCAACCGTTGTTCTGCTTGTGTAGAGATTGCAGGTCTAGGCTCTCGGTAATGTCTACACAGGGGTTTGTGCCATTTAACTAAAGGTCCATTTTTAAATGGAATTAGTTAACCTAGTCCAAATTTGTGTATAGACAACATCTCAAATGTTTATTTCAGTAACACTGTCTGTTTCATAGCTTTATCAGTTTTGCTACAAACTACCAAAATCTAGTTTACACACTGGTAGTTTTTTTTTGTATCAGTATAACTATTTCAGTTAGGGGTGTGACTTATTAGTGAAATAGTTATGCTGGTACAATGCCTAGTGTGGGCACAGTTATATTGGTATAAAGATACCTTATACCAATAGTGTTTATTCCCCTTCCTTTATGGGCATAAGCTATACTGGTAAAATCATCTTCATACGATTATAACTGTGTCCACACCAAGGGTGTTGTACCACCTTAGTTGCGAGGAATGCAGTTGTGAGCACAGACCACACAGGTAGAACACTGGGCTATACTATCAATTTATGCAGCAGATTTTTGCAGTGCAAAATATTAATGTTTCCAGCAAAAAGTAGCTCAACATAAGTTGGTTTGCCAAGTGGCGCTGCCTCATCTCCTTGTTTTTGCTTGAACTGGAACAAATGAACACGCTTCCATGACTCTTGTGCCTCCTCCCTGCAGCACCCCAGGACACAGGCTTTATCATGGGGTAACAGGAGATATATTTGTAAAAGTCTTACTAAAGTATTGACAGTACATCTCTGCAGGGTATTGCTGGTGAAAGCTTTGTTGCAGCCCATGGCCTGTTTCCTGTCTGGTTGGTGCACAGCATTACTCCAACCTGCACATGGGACCAAGATTCTGGTTTCAGTTATATTCATCTAAATCTCCATGGCTCTGGTGATCCAGTTTTCAGTGGGTCTTCTTGGTGCTACTTTTTTATTTATAGACCAGAGTTACATCAGATCTATACCAGCCTACCTGAGATCAGAATCTGGCCTACAAAGCTTCTATACTCAGGTTTTATTCAGTGGATTAATGCATGTAGGGGTGAGTGTCACACCCAGTGTATTACAATAAAATGGCACAATTGTATTTTCAAATGTAAATTAAAAGTCAAACATGCAAATTCTTATTTAAAAAAACACCAAAAAAACAAAAACAAAAGGAAATTATCATGTGAAAGCTTCTCTGAAACAGAGCCAGATTCTACCACCCTTGTTCACACTATTCCTAATTCAAAGCCCACTGATGTCCATGGAAATACTCCTACTAAGTTCAATCGGCTTTGGATCAGGTCCGTTAAACCAATAGGACTGCTCATAGAGGGCCAAATGTGCTGCTCCTTACTCAACGCTTGTGGAAAAGCCATGGTTAGGACAGAGTAAGGGCTTGTCTGTACAGGGAAGTTGATTGGTTTAGATAGAGTGGAATAATTATACTGCTATAACTATATGTCAGTATAACTTGCCCTGTGGACACTCGATTCTGAATTAATGTGACTTTCAAGGTGAAATATTCATACCAGAAATAAGTCTCTTTTATTCAGGAGTACAGTATCTACATGGCATAGCCATAGTGGTATAATTATTCCACCATAACTCGGTTGGGCAATTTCCCTGTGTACACGAGTCCTAAGATACTACTCGGTGTGATCTAGGGAATTTGGGGCTACAATTTTTAGCCAAGAAAAAAAGTGGTTAGTCTAAAAACCTCACCTCCCTTCAGTACATTACTGTTCACGTGAGCAACCCCCCTGCCAGCTTCCAGAAGTGCACGAATGCAGACTCAAATTCAGAAGGAATCTCAATATTCTTGGAACAAGTGATTCTTCATATTACTACTTTTTCTGGCAGTGCTTGTCAATCATGAAACTTCAGAAATGTCACAAACACCCACATGCACTGTTTCAAAGGTATCTAATGTAGGCTATATAATACCATATTTCAAAATGGATTCAAAGCTTTTCATGTATCCAATAGTTAAGAAAAAGGAAAAACACAAACATGAAATGAAAATGAAATATATTTGTTTTGATATTAAGAGCAACACTATTAGTCTATTCCACATCCACATTTTATCACAATTATTTCTGTGGTACAAGTTATGGCCCTGATCCTGCAACTGAATCTATGTGGGATCTGTGCGCTCATGCAAGATTCCAGTGTGGCAGGCCTGTGCAGGTGTGATCCTAAAATATACTTTATGATTTTAGAAAGGATGTAGAATACCAATTACGTTCTTTGGGTGTTGGGAGTGTTCCAAGTAGCAACACCATCCCCATTCTACACCCACACTTGACCGCTGCAATTAAAAAGTAATTAATCGTTACATTAAGACAAGAGGAGGGAGAGAACCACGTTTTTGTGGAAAGTGAGCATCTTCCTCAGCGATTAATATAATATAATAGCTAGGCAGATCACACCACAACTTCTCCTCCTTCCAGGAGGAGGAGCCACTAAAGAGCATAAGCCCTTGAGCAATAGGCCACGAGCAAAAGTGTTATTCCTTGGGCCTGCATCAGTCTTGCACCTGTGTTTTAAAGTTATTATTTAATATTGTTAGTTAGGCACCAGCGATGTGCCTGGAACTGTACAAGACACAGGAGAGAGACAGTCCTTCTGCTGCAGAGCTTCTCTTCTAACCAAGAGCATGTCTATATGGAACATTATGGGTAGGTTGACATTTAGGCGGTATGCAGAGTACGGACACTGCACGCCCAGCTAACATGGCTATAAACAGCAGTGTAGACAGTGAAGCACTTCTCAGGTGACTAGAATACAGACATGCCCAAACTCTAGGGTATATAACCCACATGGCTATCTACACCCCCAAGAAGGTTCTAACTGGGCTTCCAGGCCAGAGGTGAAGACAGCATGAAGAGAAGCCAGGATTTAAAGGAGCCTCTGGCCACTCTACTACCTGCCTCTTTTCAGCCTCAACTAGGAAGAGTTAGAAAGCAGGAGAGTGCCACTATCCCATCCTCCAGTGCTTCTCTCCTCTCACCTCCCCTGGCTGCTCTGCCCACTCCCTGCCTGAGTCAGGTGCAACAGCAGAAGGCATTGCCCAGCCACAGCTTGGAACTGAACCCTCATCTCCTGATTCCCAGTCTTGTGCCTTAACTACAAGACCATCTTCCCTTCCTCTAGTGCAGTATCTTGCCTTGACAGAGGCTCCATAGGAAGGTGCAAGGAACACTATATGAATAACTCTGGGACAACCAGCCCATAATGCATAATCCCACTCCCTAACACCTGCCAGTCACTGCTTGGTGTATGCCTTGACGCATGAGGGTTTACATCCCTATTTTGTACCCTAATGTAACAGCGGATGTTCTCATGTTCCAAGGAGTTCAGAAGGTCCCTCTGTGTATTTAATTTACCATCATCTCTACAAACTGGCACTGAGTCATATGAAGCTAGAGCCACCTACTGTTGGCTTCTCCTGAATCCCCATGGGTCTAGCCCATGGGTCTAGCCTGCTAAAAAGTATGGTTACACCCTCACTGCTAGATGGTGGTTTTGTTTGTGTTCTGCAGGCTTGCCTCTGGTATGTAGTGCAGTCTCCTTTATGTCTGAGAGTTTGTTTCTAGAATGATAAGCATATGGGGCTAAAGACTCAGCACAATATTTAAATCCAAATGTCTTCTTTTGTAATCTCTTATATGCCAAAGACTCAGAAGCATGTAGCGCACACATGCGAGAGCAGTAATGCTCTTACTAACCAAGCATTTAAGACAAGTCATTCAGCCACGTCTGCACCTTGAGCTGCGTGGTTATACAAGTCTCTGGCATCCTACCCTGTCATGTTAATAGAATGCCAGGGCCATTAAAAAATACTGAATATATTTCCCAGTCTCAGCAAGCAGCTTTCAAATGACTGTATTATTTATTCATTAGTATTACATTCAAAGTGCTGTTTCCCTTGTTATTTGGTGAAATAAATGAAAGAAAAGCAATATTCTAAATCCCAATTTACTGCTCTTGGAAGCCTGGAATGGCCACATCATAAAATTCTCTCTCTTCTCCCTAAGTCTCCTCTCTGTCCTCCTTCAGACTGAAAGAATAACTGCCTTCAGCATCTCCCCTTATACATTGTGAGAAGTTAGAGGCAGGCATGGTGTAATGGTAGCTCTAGCTAATTAAGTCTATACTACACCCGGGATGGTGTCGTGATGAAGACACTGGACTGGGACACCAGAGACTGGGCTGCTTGCTGGCCAGACTAGCACAGATAAACTGGGTGAGGATAGTACACTGCTCCAGAAAAAGAGGTGAAATAACTTATCCCTCCCCCAGAAAAAGGGGGGAAACAGGGAAGAAATTCAGAGCACAGAAGGCTGGAATATTTCCCCCTGCTGTCTGAAAATCTTGACTTTTCATCAAAAAGCCCCAAATGAAAATGTTTTCCTCCAATAACTTTCAGCTGAAAAATTTGAGTGTTTCAGCTGTTTGATGAGAAAAAAAAATCAAAAATTTTCACAAGAAAGCCGAAACTCCCAATAGATAAATTCATGGAGCCCAAACGCCAATTTTCCATCGAATCACTGTTTTGGTGGAATATTTTCAACCAGCCCTAACTGTGACTCTTTAAGGCTGTTTGTTGTGGGGCCCCTTTCTGCGGTGGTGCATCTATGTCTGGCCCCTTATTCAGGGCAGGCTGTAGAGCTAGAATCTAGCCCTCTCCATGCAGTCCCTTTGAAATCAGTAAAGGAAGTTACTACTCTGTGTAGGCAGTGCTGCCAACTCTCATGATTTCATCATGCGTCTCATACTCTTCTTAAAGCTCTAGCTCCTGGAGCCCTATGATTATGTGACAATCTCAGTTTTCCATTTTAAAAAAGTCAGTTTCTATCCTTCATAGTTGCAGAGAAAAGCTTGAACATGTGAATCCCAAAGGCTCAGAAACTAGAAGAGAACAACAAAAAGAAGCTCAAACTTAATATATATTTTTTAAAATTATGATTTTTGGACGGGGGGGTGGCTCAGGAGTTTTGAATGCTTAGCAATACAGCATAAGATGGCCAGGATCAACACCTCAGTCAGATGTGATATTAAAAATGCACCAGGTAGGATTTCACTAGCAACCAAAATCATTTCCTCATCCAGGAGAGTTTGCCATGCCCTCTGAAACCTCACTTTGTAGGCAGAGATTTTTAGAGGAACATGGGATTTTTAAGCACACAGCTCTCACTGCTTGTCACAGAGCTTTGAGCACTTTGTGTCTTTGAAAATCTTCCCTGTAATCTTCAAAGCCAATATTATCACCTCCCACTTTTCAACTCCCTAAGATCTGGTTTAAGCTATAACGGCTACTTTAAGCTCCTGCAGTGTCAGGAAACTTGAATTTGCATCCCCAAAATGCTCTAGTACAATGATGTAAAGAAAAGTTGGCAGGAAATAGCAGATATTTGACCCACACAGATGTGTGTGCGCGCTCGTGAGTGTGAGAGAGAGAGAGACACAAATAAGAGATGAACCCTGCTGTGTACTTGACTGTTTAAACACACTGACTCTGCTTTCAAATTGGCCTTGAAATACTAACTACTAAGCAGATGCAGACATGTAAACTATGACTTTAGAGGAGGGCCCCGATGTGACAAAAGCAAATGTAGTCTCTACTATCTAGTAGCTCCAAGAAGCTCAAGCAAGCAGAGCTAAATTAAATTGAGGTCAGAATATAACCCCTTCCCGACACAGATTCAGACAGCAAACCCCAAGTGCGCGAGGACACAAAAAGTGGTAGTTTATCTTGAAATCTAACATGCATTATCTGGCAATGGCATTGTTTCAATTATGAAACAATTCACATCTCAGCTGACACATGTAGTGAAGCTTGCTACTTGCCTAGTACATAATTTAAGGTAAAAGAAAAGAGGGTGTGTTTCATCATGGTCTATCATATCTTTGTCTATTGTTCTGCAATCCATTTGCATACCTAAAGGGAAATGGCCTCTTTAATTTCTTTCCCCTCTCCTAATCATCTGAGGCCTATTAAGAAGTGCTCTGTATCCTGTAATCAGACAATTTATACAGTGTGTACCCTTAGGCTACAGCCATTATAAACAAGCTGGAACACTCCTTTACAATAAATGATTAGCATGGGAAGACACCATTCATAATTAATTTTTTTTTGTTTTTGTTGGCAGATGGTTCCAGGCATCCCAGCATGGCCTATTGCCCACCTCTTTATTATGAGTAGAGAAGGGCAGTCTGTGGGGGTGGGGAAGAAAGCTAACGTCTGCAAGGCTAACTCACTTCAGGAATAAAAAATGCTTTTCAGGTCTCCCAACCTTCTCATGAGTCTGTGGTGAGTTTACTGCTGAAGTTGATGGGAAAATATGTAAATTAGCTTCAGATCAGAATCTTAGTTAAAATCAAGGGAACATTTTAGAACAGGATCACATTTTGGTGCCACTTTATCCACAGCATCCATTCTTGATACACCTTAGGCAAATGAGCTAGTATGTCACACATCTGGAACTCAGGTAGCTGATAGATCTGGACTATGGGCAGCACTGCCACCAGGCTAAATGAAAGTTCTGCTTGCAATTACTGTACTTTTTAAAACTAATTGCCTATTTACCTGCTAGTGGAACCAGATCATTGACAACTAGGCATTTCCATTTATTCTTTCTTTCTTTATTTATTTTACTGTTTGATTGTTGCTTTTCACTCCACTGTCTGTATCAACCTTAACACTTTTGAGTTCTTGGCAGCCCTGTTAAAGCTTCTCCACACTGGGATGCAGCCAAAGCGAACCGTCATTTGAATGACTTGTGCCCGCACTGGTGCTGAGACCCTCTCCCGTTGAGTTCTCCTGACTGTGATAGGGCAAATTTATCAGAAGACCTGGATTCTACAGAACAGATTCCTTCCCTAAGGGCAAATAAATCTCTTGCTGTCATGGCTCAGTAGGATTCTGAACCTTCACTTTGCTCCTTTCAGAAAATAACATGCTGTACTTGCATATTAGACCTTTGGAGCCAGATCTATCCTGATCTCATTGAAGTCTGTAGGACTTTTGCCATTGACTTCAAGGAGATTTGCCCTCTGGAAATATAATAGATTGTTTGCACTACCTAGAAATGTACAAAGTCATAATTTCCAAGTGAAACAAAAGGAACTGTATTCTAGAAACATTTTCATGCATTAAGGCTGGGGTAGCCAGCTCTGAGAAGATCATGTCAGTGCAAGGGGATGATCAGTTGGTAGACAGCCTAGCAGGCAAACAAAGCAAGGATTGTGGAAATGGGGGTATGGCTGGGGCTTCTTGCAGATGCCTGACTGCTGCTCACATTTACAGTAGGGGACTGACCTAGAGAACAGCTGAGGCGCAAGGGATCACAAAGTTGGCTTAAAGTCACTGTAATGGGGTGTTCACCCCCACATTAGCCTGGAAAGGGTTAATGAGGCTGGGAAAGGGCCAATTAATGGACAGGCCACACCTGAGGGAAATTAGACCTAAGCAACACTTGAATGATTATGCAGCCCAGCTGAGAAAGAACAGGCAGAGCGGCTATAAAGCCAGGAAGTTGGCAGCAGAAAAGGCTGCAATGAGGAAGCCTGCAGGAAAGAAGGAAACCCAGGGGGAAAGTAAACCTTGGAGCAGGGCCGGCTTTAGGCACTGCGGGGCCCAATTCAAAAGAGCTGCCGCCGAAGACAGCGGCGGGACTTCGGCGGCAGCTCTACTGGCTGCCGGTGCCTTTGGCGGCACATCGTGGAGGGTCCTTAGGGGGCGTGGGGCCTGATTCGGGGGAATCCGGGGAATCACCCTAAAGCCGGCCCAGCCTGGAGAGCCAGGCCACGAAGGAAGGGATTACCCAGAAGTGTGGTGGAGCAGAAGCCTGAGGGAGGCAGAGTAGGAAAAGGCTCAGGGAAACAGCAGCAAGGTGGGATGTTGCAGACCTTGGCCACTGATTAGATGGTCTTTCAGCTGGAACCTGGAATAGAGGTTGGAGCCAGGTTCCCCTACCAGCTACTGGGGAAGTGGCACATTCTGGGCAATGGAACTAACGACTGCCTGAGACAGTTAGTCCAGTGAGACTTTGAAACTTTGGGAAAGAGAAAAACACATAGTGACCTGGCTGAAGGGCCAAGCCATGAAGAGGAAGCAACCAAGCCACAAGAGAAAGTACCCCAAGTCGCAGAAAGAGAGAGAGGCTGCGGTGCATGCAAATGAATGACTGAAGGGGTCAACAGACCCAGAAGGAGCTAATTCCCAGAGCAGCCAGGAGGAAGTGCCCTAGAGGTGAGAGTACTCCATGACAGTCACCTTTGTATTCTTCTTCCGAGTCCTATTATGCCCTTCTCAGCCACAATCAACCAATCTGGATTAGAAGCAGAAGTGTCAAGAAAGGTTGTTCTCATGCAGATTTCCACTTGGCTTGAACTAGAATTTTCACACAGCAAGCACATGGATTTCCATCCCAGCTTTTGCAAGCCAAGGAATTCCAGATAATTTTGACACTACAACTTTTGCAATTTTGTCAAGTGCCATGTTTTCCCTGATCCAAACTGGTATGAGAGATCTTCTTGGAAAATTTAAATGCTGCAGAAAGTGGAATTGTTTTCTCTGACTTAACCCTGACTCGATACCAAAGCATGGTTTGCACTGAACGGCTAGATATGCCACCTTTCAGATGAAATGTAAAATAGGGGCCCTGATCATTTCTAAGTTCTACCATGAGTGTTAAGGAGTTTTTGCCTTCAAAACCCACCCTGTGTTCATGGCGGTCCTGTTTGCATTTTCCATGCCAGAAGATGTAATGCATCTTGTACAGAGAACAAGCTAGTCTGATTTCAAGAAAAGGGGCCATGTTGATGTCAAGCTTCTCCAACTCTCTGCTGGAGATGGTGGAATTTCTAGGGTCACTGACCTCCTCTAGATCATTTGACATACCAGTGCACTTTGGGAAGGGGAGCACACTGTCCTCACATTCCAAAAGCAAGCCTGAAAAGGATGACTACCATATCTGAACCTTTGGTGCATATGCTTAATCAGGAAAAAAAAAAAAAGGATGCAAAGGATTACCTTTGGATGAAAATCTTTTTCTCGTCAGTACTGACTAGGCCCAAAGGCTTGTAGACCAAGATGTTTGGAAGCCAGAATAGCTGTAGGAGATGCTGGAGCGAAGAGCTGAGTTGCAAACCAACCACCCTGATTTTTTTCTCTGCAGTGGTTTGGCTCAGGGTTTTCTCCTATGGCCTTTGTTCAACCAAGAGCTTGCTGCAAGACAGCAGCACCAGATGGAGTTATTACTTTGCGGATACTGTAAAAGGCAACAAAGAGTCCTGTGGCATCTTATTGACTATAAAAGATAGATTTTAAGTGATTATAAGTGACAGGCAAAGTCAGAGTTAGTTACCAAAATAAAATACAATATATTCACACAGTCTAAATTCTCAACCTTATTAGACTGGGCAACATCTAGATTAAGCAGTTTTTCTCACCCCACTGGATATTGCAGTTCATAGTATGCAGGTTTCACCCTTGAAACCCGGGCCAGTCCCCTATGTTGGAGTCTTCCATCTTCTCTGATCGTCCTTATAGGTGGGGGAAGGAGGAAGGCCAAGCATGGGGCTCCTGTGTTTTGTTTTATATCCTCAGTCCCAGGTGCTTGGAGAACACAAGTCCAGGCATGTCTGATGGGCCTTGCTGAGTCCCCAGGCAAGGTTGAGCAATTCCCCTGATGTGGCCCTATGCAGGTGAGTCATTGAATTGTAGCTCCCTTGTCTGTTCAACATCCACTCAGGTGTTGGTTACCTCCCTTGTCATTGTCTCTGGAGAGCTAGTATCTGGGCGCCTCCCAACCCATAGTGTATTTTAGTGACAATCATACAACACATTCTCATAACTTCATATGCATGAATGATATACATATTCAGATAGAAAAATAACTTTCAGCAGATCATAACGTTTCCCCTGATACCTCACATGGCCTGCTTATATGCAATATCATAATTATATATAAATGAGGAATATGGGGTTACAGGATGCTCCCCCAAGGTATAGTTCAGTGAAACATGCTTCAGTGTGTACTCAGGACAAAGAGTGACTGCACTTTTTGCTTTGTTTCTGTCTTTTCAGCAATGGGTGTGTGTGGCTTTTTTCCTTTCACAGACAGATACTGCAGCTCCGCATTGATATAGTCTAATGATGATTGTAATGTAAAGGTAAGTCAAACGCTGGGAGTAAGCTACTTGACAGAGCCTCTTTGTTTGTCTGGATGACTTAACAATCTGCAAAAGCTGAGGTCATTCAAACCTCTCAATCATGGTGCAGCCTAGTTCCAACAGTTGTAGTAGAAACTGATGATGTAAAACATGCTTAACATGCCAAGCCCAAGTTTCAGATGAGGCAATCTGTTACAAGCTTTTTTTCTACTTGAATGTTACACAGCACCACGCAGAGATTTATTTAAACTGTTTCTAATAGTATGACTACTCAGATCCCCCTCCCCCCCCCCCACGATTTCCTGCTCCTCTAGCTAATTGCAAGGACTGTTTTGTCATGAAGCAGAAGAAAATTATTTCTTGGCTTTAGATCTTTGCTGCATTCAGTTCCACAAGTGATGTGCATTGCAGGTATTTAAACTGGATTTCAGAATCTGGGTTTGGATCCATATCTTGGGTTTCTATTGTAAAGATTATTACTAATAAATGCTATGAGATTAGGGATGAAAGGGAGGGAATATAGATGCCAGAAGTCTCGCATAAGCCTTTTTTTGCTAACCTGTTCATTTAATTTTTGAGCATGCTCTTACTTCTCTGTTGCAACTGCTGTTCTGGAGAACAATACAAAGTGAGGCTGTGGTAGTGGTATCTTAGCAGGAAAAACTAAAGTATAAAATTCATCGCTTAAATTAGATAATAAGGCTTCAGGCAGGATTTCCAGCTCCTGAGAAGTAATCTACCTGTAGAAGAGATCCCTCTGCAAAAGAGTTTCATAAAGCAAGTTATGTTGTACTGTATCATAGGGCAAGAAAGTGAATGAAAAGAAAGAGAGGAGGCAACTCAGCCAGGGCGTGCTGGGTCATCACTGCTGTGGTGACTTTTAAGGCCAGATTCCAACATCTAATGAATCGCTTGTATTGCCACACAAGTTTTCAAAAAATATCTGCTGACACTCGTAAATCACCACGTGTTTGGATTTCCAACAAGATCTCTCAACAAGCTGTGTTACTGCAAGTCATTATTTCCACTGGAAATAAAAAAATGGCTGTAGCACGTTAACTCACAGCAGGGTGTGCAATAGTGTCAGGATAACTCACTCGGGAGCATTCCCACTTCAAGGCCAGAAGGTTCTGTTCAAGTCCCACACCAGGATTTAGGCTGAGGGCTTTTACCTTATATATTTAAAAATTGTGTGAAGCCCGTGCTCCCAGACAGTGCCAGATTGACAAGCCCTGGAGAGTGAAATCACACTGCAACAACAAACCTTCCACTCCTCACTGCCCTGTTGACATGCCTCAGTCTTCACATGCAGAAACGATTTTGAGAATGACATGCTCACTCAGTCCTCTAGCTTTTCTGCTAAGGCTGCCCACTGAAGTTACAATGAAACTGAGAGATTCATAAATGTTAAGGCCAGAAGGGACTGTTGTGATAAACTAGTCTGACCTCCTGTCTCACACAGGCCCAAGCACCTCACTCAGTAGTTGCTGCATCAAGCCCATAACTGCTGCGTGAGCAGTTTGAGATGTTCAGTCTTCATTGAAAAGACTAAAGAATTAGTGCCAGTTGTGGTGGGTTTTTGTGAACCACAGACTGAGACCAAAACAACCAAACATTTTGAGTCAGCTGAGATGTTCTAAAATTAATCCACCAGGTTCTAGAGGCTCTGATGAGCACATCTTTTATAAATCATCAAATGATACATAAACATACATCCTTCCCAGATGCCAATCACAGAGGCAATGGCTTTCAGTTAGTATTGATCTGAGCTGGACTAAAACTAAGATATAAATATATTCTTGTACCATCTACCTGGGCCATCCAGTTCACAAATGGTTCATGCGTCATGTTAAAGAGCACTCAGCTACATCATCCTACTGTTGATTTGAGCCATCACTTGAGATGTTACTAAGATGGCCAGGTGTTCCACAGTGAGCAACCTGGACAACTATTGCAATTTTGTCTCCCATGCCTGGACACAATACAGCACTCGCCTCTGGTGCAGGGCAGATGAGGAGAAGCTTAGCCACTGACAGTCTGGGTCATCTGCTTACTGCAGGTGTCAGTGTGGGCGAGCTGTATCTACTGCTATAGTTAGGTACTTACATGACCCTCAACATGGTAGTATTTGAGCACCTCACAATCTTTAATGGAATTTTCTTCTCATAGCAAGCCTGTAAGGTAGGAAAGTACTACTCCCATCTTACATGTGGGTAGCTGAGCAGAGCCTCAGAAATATTTAGGCTCCTAACTTCCTTTGATTTTGAGAATCTGGGCCCAAGTGATTTGTCCCTGGTCACCAGACAAGAAGTCTATGCGGATGAGTCAGAAATTGAACCCAGATCAAATGGGTACAGTTCTGTGACCTATCCACAGAGTACCCCTTATGCCAGGGGTGGGTAAACTACGCCCATGGTCCGCATCCAGCCCTTCAAACCTTTAAATCCACCCCTCGAGCTACTACCGGGGAGTGGGGTCCAGAGCTTGCCCCACTCTGCGCAGCTCCCAAAATCAGCAGCATGCCCCCCTTTGGCTGCACCCACCCCAACCACCACCCCCGCAGCTCCCATTGGCCAGGACCGCAGCCGATGGGAGCTTCAGGGGTGGCGCCTGCAGACGGGACAGTGCGCAGAGCCTCCTGGCTGCACCTCCACGTAGGCGCCAGAGGAGGGACATGCCGCTGCTTCCAGGAGCTGCTTGAGGTAAGCACTGCCCGGAGCCTGCGCCCTTGACCCCCTCCAGTGCCCCAACCCCGCGCCCGAGCCCTGATCCCCCTCCTGCCCACCCTCCTTCACCCCAGAGCCCGTACCACCAGCCAGAGCCCTCACCCTCTCCTGCACCTCAGCCCCCAATTTCATGAGCATTCATGGCCCGCCATACAATTTCCATACCCAGATGTGGCCCTTGGGCCAAAAAGTTTGCCCACCTCGCCTTATGCTCATCATTCACAGCAATGTCTGCAGTCAATACGTCTGCATGCATGACTCTACATGCAGGGCGAAGGGCTGGCTCAAAGACTGATGAGAACAGCACTGGATAGGTTGTGTGGAGTATAGTCCTTGAAGCACCCACACTCACACACACTCATTTGGCTGGATGTCATTTTCACCAGCTCAGCTGGCTGGTGGCCAGAATGTGCTATTGTTTGCAAAAATCAAGGAGACACACACATACAACAAAACAAAAACCAGCAAGCAACCCCCCCCAACACACACACACAGATTGGGATGCCAGGACAGACCCTGAACATCAAGATGTTTCTGTTTCCCAAGGACACACAGTTTGCCTAAGGATTAAATGAAGTTCATTTCTGCCCTTATGATGTGTGTTCCGAGCCCATCAGACTCTCCAAAAGAGCAAAGTATTTTCCTTGAGTCATAGTTGGGGGCAGGGATAGCTCAGTAGTTTGAGCATTAGCCTGCTAAACTCAGGGTTGTGAGTTCAATCCTTGACGGGGCCACTTAGGGATCTGGGGCAAAAATCTGTCTGGGGGTTGGGCCTGCTTTGAGTGGGGGGGTTGACTAGATGACCTCCTGAGGTCCCTTCCAACCCTGATATTCTATAGTCAGCTCTCTCAGTAAAACATGCTCTAATGTACAAGGCAGTGTGGAAACTATTGCTGAGGGCATTTCAGCTACTCCTTTTGTCAACGCAGGACTTGATCCAGAGCTAATTGAAGTAATTGACAATCTTTCCATTGGCTTAAGTGGGCTTGGGATCAGGGCCATAGCTACTACACTATCAATAGCTAGCCCATTGCATTGTAAGGTGTTTTGGGGCAGCTAGAGTCTGAAAAGCGCTCAGTTGCATTATAGTGACATAGTACTAAGATACCTCATATAGTAAAGCCAAAACTATACTAAGATAGTCCCCAAAAGATCTTATTCAGATTTTTAAACCAACAGAGCTCAAACACAATTGTTTTTGGCCAATTGGTTGATTCTGTATATTATGCCTATGATTTCCAAGAAACATACATTCTTTCATTTGTCCAACTTTCTCTTGAGTGTCTCGCACATTGAAATCTGACTTTCAGTAGAAGGCAGAGCAAAATGTCATGAAAGTAGCACTTGCCTCACTTAGGACCTGTCATCATGTCAGCAATATTTATGATCTCAAACAAATAATACTATTTCTTGTCAAGCAGCGTACATATTATCCACAATTATTCAAATAAATCACTATATAATAGTAATCACATTACTTAGAAGTGTGATACAGTCCTACTTTACATCTACTAGCAAATATCTGTTACCATCTCCTGACCATTTCCATTATGGGTATTTTACAACACAGCTGTATATTTAGGTATAATATTGAAAACTAACAAACATTTGAACTGAAAAATAAGATGTTCAAAGAGTTGTGAACCTAACCTACTTTTATAAGTGGGATTCACATAATGAATTTTGGAAGCCTTTCACAGTCAGAAAGCGTGTGTGTGTATATGTATGTGTTTAAATGCAGATTAACTTCAGTGGTGTAATACAAGAAGCCTACAAAATAATTCAGTGTGTAAAAATCTTTTCTATTTTTTTAAAAAAGACCCTTAAATACTTTGATGTTATAAATATGGCTGTAAAGAACATCAGTATAAAGCAAACTTTAAATTGGTTATGTTCAGCGTTGCCATTTGCTCTTTATTAGACAGGACTAATCCTGCAAAGAACTCAGGGCCAGATTTTTAAAGGTATTTAGGGACTTAAGATGCAGACTGGCACATAGTGAGATTCTCAAGAGTACTTAGGCAAGTTAGCCACCAAACTCCAGCTGAAATCATCTGCATCTTTAGGCACCTAAATACCCTTGAAGATCTAGCCATCAAGTATGTCCTCGATTTTAAACACAAGTAGTACCACACTAAAGTCATAATGGGTCACAAGTCAACAGGACAACTCATATGCATAAATGTTTGGCTGGATCAGAGCCTACTTCCCTGAACTTATTTAAAGGCCTGATCCATAGCCCACTGAAGTCATCTGAATTCAGTGGGCTTTCAATCAGGTCCAGAGGCCCTGATGCAGGAAAGTACTTAAGCATATGTTTAATTTTAAGTATTTGCATAGGTCCCATTAGCTGCAAGCTAAGCTCATGCTTAATGCTTTCCCAAATAGGGGCCTAAGTCAGTTAGATTTAGGATTTTCAAGCAGTGGCACCTTGTAGGGGGAACATCAAGCCAATTACTCCGTAGCCTTGTGTAGAGTGGGAGTAAAATACTCTGGGTATGTCTACACTGCAATTAAAAGGTGCCAGCTGACTTGGGCTCGTGAAGCTCGGGCTAAGGGTCTGTTTAATTGCAATGTAGATGTTTAGACTTGAGCTGGACTCCAGGATCCTACGAGGTGGGAGGGTCCCAGAGCTCGGGATGCAGCCCAAGCCTGAAAGACTACACTGCAATTAAACAGTCCCTTAGCCTGAACCTCAGTCAGCTGGCACGGGTATCTAACTTCAGTGTAGACATCCCCTGTGATTGTAATTTAGGAGCATTTTACACTCACTTTCCAAGGATGGACACAATATGAAAGGGAACGGGTAAGCAGATATTTATATTTAAAACAACCAGTATAAGATTCTGAAACTGTTGAACATTTTCAGAAACTAAATGTGTACCCTTTCTTGTTTCTATAAAAGTGTGATGATGATGTGTTTTGAAGTGGGGAGTTTCTTTAAGAGAGAAGGGGAGGACATGGCAGACAATGTTATGAAATCATCTACAACATATGTATACTCCTTTTTTTTTAATAAAGCCCCTCTAATATCACACTGTGAGAGCTTTGGCCCTATTCCTTGAATTGTGCAATTATAGAGGAGAACCTACAAAATCCTGAAGGAAGATAAAATAGTTTCTTACAATTGTTTCCTTGGGGACTTGGGGCTATAAATGGTTATGCTAGCATCTGAATTGAGACTATTTTCTATAGTTTCTTTTAAGTTTACTTGTTCAGTTAGCTCTTCTGAGTCCTGATCATCTGGTGAGATGGGAAGGAAGGAAAAAAGACAAATCCACCTTTTTTTAAAACATAATTTCTCAAAATGTGCCTGGCTTACAATCCTAGATACAAATCTTGCAGAAACTTAGATACACGTGTAACTTTATGTTTATAAGTAGTTCTATTAAACTCAATGAAACGACTCATGTAAGTAAAGATAAGCATGTGCATAAGTGTTTGTAGGATCTGAGCATCATGCAGTTCAGTGATGGGAAAAAAAACCAAGCACCGAAACACATTATTTGTAAGCCTACTAAATGAAAGTCAAAATATAATAGGTCAAGTCCTCAGCTGGTGTATATCAGCACAGTCTCACTGATGACAATGGAGCTCAGCTGATTTAAACTCATTGAAGGTCTAGCCCCATATATTTACAGCTTCTGACCCACGATATGTACCAGGGACTCCTATCAGGCTAAAGGCAGCCACCCTGTTACCAAGACACTTGAAAATGATGACATCTTCCCAGGTAGATGAGCCACAAAGTTGGTTATATCCAATAAATATTGATTAAATCCAATATTTGTACTCACGTTAGTCCAAGCTGTAGCTCAATCGAAAGGCTCAAAGTAATCTGTAATACAACCGCCCGTCTCAGTCAACACCAATCCTGGGAGTGTTTAGAGGGCCATATGGTGTTTCAAAGGAAACAGAATATGTAACATTCTGCTAATTGAATAGGACAGTTCTTATTACCAAGGAGTATCCTTCCATTTCCCACAGTAGTCAAGATATTTACATATGGATAATGCTTCAATTTACAATCTATAAATAGCATGTCATTACAGTGTAATTAATAATTGTTTATATAATTGCATGAAAACTATTCACAATTCAAATTTTAAATTAAAGAGCAATGGCCATTTTTGGTTTCACATTTTGAGCTGTCTAGTGGCATATTCCCTAATTATCAGCAAAGCAATAACTTTCAAGAATAGGAGGGGAGAGTGACTCAAGGCCCAATCCTGCACTCACTGGGTGCTACCATTTAATCTATTATGGTTGCAGAGCTATTTTTATGTGTCTAGATCATTCAATTACAGCTTTATTGTAGATTGCCTCTAACTATGTGGCCCAGGTCAGTTGAATTATAGGTCCAGGGAAGTATCAGCAGAGCTGGATTCCACAATTATCTGCCCAGTATTTGTGTGTTTAGAGGGGTTACATTCTGTCAAACTAAGCAGAATCTCCAGTGTCATACCTACTAGTTGAGAAAAAAGTTTTAAAGCAAACAGGCTAGGCTATCGAGATTCTCTGCTTTTTGGATTACACAGCAACTTTAATCCAAGGATCTCTAAGAGCTTTACAACCTTTGTTTAAACTTCATGAGACCAGGGTGTAGTAAGCAATATTATACCCATTTTACAATTGGGTAAACTTCAGTATACTCAGTAAGGTTAAGTATCAAAGGGGTAGCTGTGTTAGTCTGGATCTGTAAAAGCAGCAAAGAGTCCTGTGGCACCTTATAGACTAACAGACGTATTGGAGCATGAGCTTTCGTGGGTGCATCCGAAGAAGTGGGTATTCACCCACGAAAGCTCATGCTCCAATACGTCTGTTAGTTTATAAGGCGCCACAGGACTCTCAGTCAGGTTAGATGACTAACTGGGAAGATAGTGCTGCAGTTCTGGCTCCCTGCTTGCTGCTCTAACCACTAGGCCTGTGTCTTCTCTTTTCTTGGTTCCAAGGAGACATTTCCACCCAAGCTTCAACTGCCAATGCCCACTTTTCCACATGCACAGGAAAGTCCAGGAGTAAGCAGTTGATTAATGCACTTCATGTTAACAGCAGTGTAGCCGTGAGTCCACACGTTTCTCTTTTGTAAATAGAGAAGTATTTGTAGCTGATTAAGGCGGTCCTAACCCTATGTAGACCAACTTGTAAAAAAAAAAAAAAAAACACCAACCAAAACAGTGATGGTAGTGGTTTTTTGTGTTTTTAGCCACAAACTTATGTAATTGATATGTACCTTGTTTATATTTCTCTTACGATCACTGATGACTATCAATACAATAGTCACAATGGAAGCATTCTTCCTTGTAGTCAGCCTTGGGATTATTATTACTATTAATCCTTGTGACCGAGTTATTCACTGATCCAACCGTTTGTATGGAACATCACCATCACTTCCGTGGCAATGTCACTGCTGCTGATCTGTGACATCGCTACAGAAACAGTCAGCAGCAGCTAAATAGAAAAGGAGGAAGGCTCCACAATGGGCCTGATCCAAAGCCCACTGAAATCAATGGAAATCTTCAGTAGGCGTTGGATTGGGCCCTATATTCGCCAACCACTTGTTAATAAATAAATGACACGAAAATCTTCTTCTTCCAGCATCTGTTGAAAACCCACCTAATCTGCTAAGCATTCAGGCTATGAGGACAACATCCAATTTGTTCATTGGTAGTTATGTATCTGATCCGTTTATGGCATGTGGGGCCTCAATCCATCCTTCAACCTTTATACAAGCAAATAGCTGCCTTGAAGGCAACGGAGAACACTTGAGGAAGCTTTGGCCCACAGCCCCAGTCCTACAAACATGTAGGCCCTCATCCTGCAACTGAGTGCACTTGGGTGTCTCCCCATTGATTTCAGTTGGGGTGGACTGAAGGCACTCAACTGCAGGATTGAAGCCTTGAGCATGATTTTCCCATGAAAATCAATTGGAGGATTAAGTTACACAAACGCTTAAGTGTTTGCAGGACTGGAATCTTATATTGATATTTTCTGGGCATTATGTCCCCTTATGGTGCTTTATAATAATAATGGACATGTACAATAAGTGCATGACAGTAGAACGGAATTTGTTAAAACATTTTGGGGGGTTGTATTAAGACTTCCATACACAAAGAATACCCAGAAAGGAGGAGTGTGTGCGCGTGCGCGCACACACACACACACAGAAAGGAAGTAAGCTCTGTTTCAAAAGATTGAATTCAGGAAAAACGTGTCAAGGTTTCTGAAGCTTTTAAACTTTCTCCATCCTCAGAAGAATAAGTCCTTGTTTTGTCTGAAACCACGAACAAACCTCTGCACCAAACACGACTTTCTTGTTTCAGTGTCCTGGGCTGCTCACAGCCTCACACAGTTACCCGAATGCGCCTGCTGTCAGAGCCGAACATGGTGCAGTTCCTTACATTGACTGGTAGTTGTTAGTAATACAAGCAAAAGACATTGCACTGCTGGTGCCAAACCTTTGAACAAAATTACTTCCTTTAACACAACACCACCTTAATTATGTGCTGGGGAACGTAAAGCAGGTCAGACAATTTGTACTGGGACATCATAATTCCATCAGTATAATGCTGACATTAGCAAAGATTTATGAATGGAATGTCATAACTATTTTTTTAGTAAACATATCAAGTTTCACTAATGGGTTTGGGGGGAGGGGGCTGGAAGTACTAATTAGCTTTTTCATTTTCCGTGTACCATCTAAAATGTGGGGAGGAAGTGGTGGGAGCGGGGAGGTCTTGTGACAAAAACAAGCACTCAAACAGTTTAGGTATGGCCTGTAATTCAAGCAGATGTTCTCATATAAGGGCTGCAAGGATTAAAGCCTCTTTGCACATAATTCCATTTTGCTAACTGCTTTCTGTCTGCACATACTTTTCAGAACGTGACAGACTTCTGTTAATAATCAGGGTTATTTTTAAAAAGGAGGACAAGTAAAAGAATCCAAAAGATTTGTGCTGCTAAATACTAGGGTCTGGCAGCTTCATTTAGAAATTCCTCAACTTTTAGCCAGCTAGGTGACTCCATGGCAAATTCTAATTTTTTATGGAATTATTATAGCAGTGGCCAATAGAACTAAGGTTCAGTCAAAATGTCCTTTGTAGCTTCTGGGTCCAAAAAATTGCACTCTGTGTAAGCAGGTAGATCTGCACCGAAGGCAAAGGAATTGTACTCTCACTAAGTCCCAGTTATTGATATTTATTTTTATTACAGTAGTGGCCAGAGGCTTCCTTCACTGTGCTGGATTCTGCAGGTCTCTGCCCCAAACAGCTTACAATCGAAATAAACAGGACAGAAAAGAGAGAGAGTAGAAACAGACAGGTAAGTGATTTGCCTACAGTGGCAGAGGTGGGATTGTAGCCCAGGTCTTCTAACTCCCAGGCTGAGGGCCTGTCTACTAGACCATGCTGCCTCTCATTTGTCTGTCACTTTTAAAAAATAAAAACAGAAAAAGATTTTAAAATGGCATATTGTAAGTTGCCACTGCCAGCAAAACTCGTCCCTGGCAACAACAACCAAATGACAAATTATTTTCTCAGTCACACTGGTGTGAATCCTAAATTGCCTCTTTGACTTCAGGAGATTCATGGTGGACTTACACGCCAGTAACTAAGATCAGAAGGGGAAAATCCATTTCCTGAAACCAACATTAGCTGGACAATGGGGATTTTCAAAAGGGGGAAGAATCGCCGATGGAGCAACAGGGCTACTCCAGCCTTCACATCCCTAGCATTCCTCCTTCTACAGGGTAAGGACCAGAAAACCCACCTCCAGCTAATCCCTCCTGAATGCTATCATGCAAGAATCATCCACAGAATGAGTCTCTGCAACAGCAGCAAGAATTCCCTATGCAGCCTCCTGAAAGCATGCCCCGACTCCTAGCACAATGGAAACAATGAGGGTCTTCCACACCTGAAGAAGTAGGACAGGATTGCCCCTTAATATGGGTCTGAAATTGGGCTGTGTTGGCCTTCTGTTCAGGGATGAATACACCCTTAGATCTCACAGTCAAGTAGTGCTTTAGATTTTTTTTTAAATTAAATTTAAAATGATTGACATTTATAAATTGCAGTAACTTTTGTTTTATAAGACTCTCTAATGTAGGTTGTGTAGATTACATCTTTGTTATCATCATAATGGCTCTATACTATGGATTCTGTGGTCTGAGAAAATACAAGCCAAGATCATCTTATCATGGTCTCCATACTACTGATACTTAATTACTAAAGCAATACAGTTTTAAGCTTACGGTGTTTATAGACCTGTTCACCATATTCTACCTGACATTGTATATCAAGTCCATGAGTGTCTAGTATTATTAGCTCTCGCCATCCTTTTTATCCTAATAAGACTTTGGAGGCTGTCAGTGGGTTGTTTTTTTTTAAATCGTCCAGGTAGATAATTCAGTGATACAAGACATGCTTTCACCCTTTGCTGCTGAGTGCTCTGCCTCTGGAACTCTCCAAGAGTGAATGACTGGGACCAAGAGTGAGATGTAGATGTTTGGAATGGTGTTCAGGGTTAACACGATTGACTGCAGCTCTGAATAAAAATCTGCAAAACTACAATTCAGTGTACAACCACTAGACAATCCCATCACGTGGAGGGAAGAAGAAAATGTGAGAAACACTGAATATTAAACACTTCACTCTAGAACATTTAGTATAAACACACACACTGGTTTGAGATATAGAAAGGGTTTGCCCTCACCATTAGCAACGTATAATAATCAACTTTTCCAAACTTCGGAGTTTAAAGATGGGTTATATATTTAAAATCAATATTTAGACACCTAGTTAGGTGACTTGATTTTCAGAGATTCTGGAATATCCTCAACGCTCAGTGAAGTCACAGAGTTGCCTAAATATTCATGTAGATGCTCAAATTTTGACACCCAAGTTTGAAAATTTTAGCCTATGGCCTCAGTCCTGAGGTCAGACACACATGAAAATGTGGGCGCTAATTTTACAAGACACAGGGTGATAAGTGCCTAAGTTGATTACATTGGAATGAAAACTAAATATTAAAGCTTCATCTGGAGATTGGCTTTCAATTGTCCCCAGTCCAGTGTACAGCCAAAGAAAAAGCTGGAAAGCATCCAGATGGCCTGGTTCCGTTTCTTTCTAAAAAACGTTTACTGTAAGTAGTAACCAAAGACACCCCTTTCTTCTTGTGTTTCAAATATGTGACAGAAATATCATATCCTTTACTTATCAATAGGCCAGGTGCTGCAGCATCTTTTGTTTATACTCATCTTTCATGTTTCACTAGTGACCTGAAGTTCTGCACAGATGAATCTTCAGATGTACATGTTATATGGGTTTAGGCTTGTCCACTGCATTGTGTCCCAGTTCTGCTGGGGACTTCAAGCCACTGAATACTCAGCAGAGAACAATGAGCTACAGAATCATTGTATTCTTCATTAATATCAATTATGAATCCAGATGGGATTGGCTGCTTTTGCCAAAATGTTCCCAAGAGGCCTTTGTTTTAGGTGCCTCCGTTTTTGAGAGTCCAACTTGAATCCACTGCTATTTATACCCCTCCTAGAGGGGCATGCAGCGTCTGTACTCTACATACTGCCATAGGATTTGTGCAAGGTAGACGTACCTTTAAAGTAACATCACAGGATACTAAGGAAAGGAGGGACAGCTCAGAGAGAGAGAGAGAGAGAGAGAGATCACTCAAATGTGATCATATTTGTATTCAGTTGTAATTACCTGTGTTTGTTGCTATTAAGAAAATCTGGAAGGAGAGCTTATTTTATGCATCTTGGGGAAGAAAAACAGTCACCAAAATATGATTCAAATAGACAATAATATGATTCCTTTCCTTTTTCTAACTGTGCTCATTAATAGCTGCATTTTTGTTTCTAATTTTGAGTACACTGTAGCATGATACATCAGCAGCAAAATAGCTGTTGTTTGATGTAGACATTGTAACCAAAATAAAAGCATTAATCCATTCAACATTTATTTTAACTAGTGTAATGGGGGACTGCTTTCTTGTTTATACAGATCTACAGTCTGCTTACCAGGGTTTGTAAGCCAATTCCGGAGCGGTCTCTGCAGAGTGGAGGAATATAAAATCTAGATTGAGGTCGCTGGAATGAGAACCACAATGACATTTTGAAACTTCTTACAACAGTGTTCCTTAGTGAATCACATTAATTATCCCGGGGCTTGCAGATGGGAAAAGGAGCATATGTGTTTATTTTCTTTTTTTCTACTGTAGATCTTTCTTGCAAATTCCATACTGAGATAAAAAGTTCTGCATTTAAATGGCAGAAGAAAAATAGATTAAGGTAAGGGAGTAAATAGACAGCTTCCCATAAGCAAGAGATAGAGAGAGAACTGGAGAAATGCAGGGAGATGGGATATTCAGAAGCGGCATAAAGGGCAACAGGACCGACTGCAGCAATAGCATTAGGTAAGGCATAGAATCCGAAATGCAGGACCGTAAGGAGCCTCGAGAGGTCATCTAGCTCAGTCCCCTGCACTCATGGCAGGAGGAATAAGTATTATCTAGACCATTCCTGACACGTTTGTCTAACCTGTTCTTAAAAACCTACAGTGATGGAGATTCCACAACCTCCCTAGATAATTTGTTCCGGTGCTTAACTATCCTCACAGGAAGTTTTTCTAAACCTCCCTTGCTGCAATTTAAGCCCATTGCTTCTTGTCCTATCCTCAGTGGTTAAGGAGAACAATTCATCACCCTCTTCTTTATAACAACCTTTTACATACTTGAGGACTGTTGTCATGTCCTTTGTCCGTCTCCTCTTGTCCAGACTAAACATTTCCCCCACATAAACCTTAAACAACAGAGGTTCCATCGTTCCTGTCCCTTTCCCCCTGCACCAAATACTTGTGTCACCATGAATCTCGAGATGGAACATATGGATGCATTTTGCATGGGTATGAGGATGAGACTGTAGCATTATCAGATCAGCCACCAGCATTTCCCCCCCAGGCAATGGGCATGTTGCGAGCATAATGCTATTAATTCTACTTCATTTGCTTCAGCTTAGTTTGTTTGCATTGTATCACATAGTTCTTGTGATTAAAAGATACAGGGTAAAACCTTCCAATGCACCTAAGTTCCATTGAAAGTCAACGGGATTTAGGCTCCTAAGTCACATAGGCACTTTTGAAAATGTTACCCAAAATCAACAACATAGGTTTGTTTTGTGGTAGGGAAACATAGGGAGGGGATTGGGGCTGTGCATCTCACTGCTGCAACCTTACACCACACATGCAGTGCCAGCTGCCTCATTGTTTTCTTAGTATTTGATTGCACATGGGTGGGTAGGAAGAACCCATGTTTTATGCTCTCTTCTCATAAAGATTATTGTTAGGGCTTGGTTTGGTGACAAACCAAGTTTCATTCTAGCAATCACACGAGTGAAAAATAGATGTTTCGCCCACCTATCCTTGTCAGACAAAGATACTCAGAGCTCTCTCCACACATCCATATTGTGAGTTATAGTTAGTTCCTAACCTGAAGGATTCCCCCCCACTCTAAAAAATCCATAATGTCTGCTGTGTACAGGCAGGTTGCAAGAATTTCTAACAAGACCCATACTGCTTAAAGCCCCTCTTCTTTTCTTAGATATTTGATCTTTTCAGTCATCATTTTAACTTACAATGTGACATTATGCCAAAAAGAAGGAATTCATACATTAGATTCAATTTAGAAAGTTTTCTTCTCATTGTATAAATGACAGATCTTTAAAAAGACGACTGAAAATGAAATGCAATAAAAATAATTCCATCTTTTATGGCAGTTTTTTTTAAAGTCTCAGCATAATTATTTTATTCTATCAAAGATTAAGGAACTAGCACTGCAGAACATCCAAGTGTGCTTGGACAGATGTATGAAACTCACCTAAATTTGCAGATTGATTTAGAGAAATCACATTAATCTGGAATAGGAATTTAAAGAGAATGAGTTACGCAGAATACAGATTGAAGGAAAAGACTTTGTTAGAGTTAGAGAGGGACATAAACCATCAAATTAGGATTCACATCTGGATCTGCTTTTCAAACTCGCTAAAGAATTGAAGGATTTCAAATACTGGGCGAAATCCCGGCCTTGTTGAAACTCATGGGAGTTTTGCCACTGACTTCCATGGGGTCAAAATATAATCCATGTGGTTTTTGTTTTACCCATTATGAAGATAAAGGCTATTTGTAAGATTTAGATGCAATTCTTGGTTTGGATTTCAAACATTTCCAGAGTTTGGGAGTGCTCAGTTTGAAGGCTTTGGGTCAAGTCTGTTTCTGTGGTGAAGGAGATGATAGGTAGATTTGCAGACCTAGGAGATGTAGAAGAAGAGGTCAGGGTCATGGATGATGCCAAGGTGACACCAAGTGGAGACTAATGAAAGATCTTAGTAAAGAAGGGAGCCAGAGGAGACATGAAGTGGTGCTTCAGGATATCCCTCTTAGCACTTATGGTTTTGAGACATTTAAATGAACGCAGACCAAAATGCAGACCTGAGCCTACAGTATTTTCTGTGACTCCTATTTTCCATAAGATTGGAAGAGATGTGACAATGGATCCACTATGTTTCTCTGCTGGCTTGAACCTACTACCATCACCCCTTTTAGGCAGGAGCCCCGCAGAGCTGGGCTGGGCTCCATACCATGCAGATGATGTATTGCTCTGGACATAGTTAATGAATTCACTCAAAATACTTAGGGGCCATCTATTAAAAGTGATCATTCTGATTGAAAAATCTGACTGAATAGTTCTGAATCGACACAGAACAACTACCTATTACTCTATTGCTTTTGCAATTGGTTTGATAGGATGAAAGCTGGATGATATTTGAAGAAGGTCTTAGGCTCTGATGGAAGGAAATTCCAGAGTCAGAATCTGTCCACCTTTATGTCACAGTGGAAATGACATGTATTCTCTCAGGCTTTTGCATAGGAAGACTGGAGATTTGGGTTGAGTTTAGCCTAGGATCAGAGTCCATTTCAATTTGTCATTGTCAAAAAACGCTGGGTATTAGTATTAATTATTATTTTGCATGCCCTCAGACCAGCAGATGAGTGGATTTTATACATAATAAAATATAAATGTCTGCATATTCACTTGTTTCTTTAATTGTCAGATCTCAGTCTAATACAAAACGGGGGGGGGGGGGGGGGGAGAGGTTGTTATTGGGCCTAACTCTATTTACATGGCATGTGAATGTAGTACTGAAAGCACTTAGGATGTGAGCCTAAGGGAATTCAATGAGCGTTTAATACCCTTAGGCTACTTTGAAAATCCAAGCCCTAGCCCGTGTGTTTCTGCTAATAGTCTTTGCATTAGTTAGTATGTGGATGCTTGACTCTGTGGTGCCGAGATCTTATTACCGAGTCTTTTTTATTTCTAGACTGACTTTTCTGGAATGTTAATAGCCAACAAACCTAGAAGAGAAGACAAGCTCAATAGGGGGTTCTGCCTGACAGAGTGTTTTTTCTACTGTTTATTTCTCTATGAGTTTTTACTGTTTATTTCTCTGTGTGTTTTCTTATAACAAGAAACTTTGGCTTGCAAGTTTGGGCTAAAGATTTGGCAGGTTTCAATCTATCTTGACTTCAAAAGGACTGTAGAAGGAAACGGGCCTTTCTCATTGACGACTTCACAGTACTATCTTGTGAATGCCGAATCATCACATGCTGTGAAGGGGAAACAAGTCCAGTAATACTGACCCTTCATGAGTTATTTTAATCCTTTGCAGCTCAACCCTGAAAACATTCAGTTTGAAAGGCAAGTCTTTAGGCAGCTAAACACTACTGATGTGCAAACCTCAAAGATGTCATAGGGCTGAATTGAATAGGCATGCATATTTTCAGATGCTTATCCACAATTCTCCAAAGCTCTTTGGTCTGCAGATTGGCACTGGATATCAAGAATACAGGTTTCTTAAAGGAATTCCAGTGCTGCTTCAGTAAAGAGAAAACTATCTCAAGATCAGAATGGTGGTTTAAGAGTGTTCTATCATGTCTAGGTACAAGAGTAGGGATGGAAGGTAAGAAGTCTTGAATTCCCTTCCTGGCTTTGCCACAGTGTGGCACTCTCTCCCTGGGCCTCAACTCACCCATCTGTAAAATGGGATAAGAATCCAAACATTCAAGTTCCTATCCAAATGTAATCCTATCTCTGAAACCTTTGTGATCACTAATTAATTGCCATTCATCAAGACAAGAATTGGAACTTGGCAAATAATTCATAAGCAAGTCACCTAGTTTTCTGTTTTCAAACTCACCCTGAAGGGATCATGATTTTTTTTTTTAAACCCGTTTGTTATGTTAACTTGGTCAAAAGCAGTTTGTGGAGCTGTTTTGATTGATCTCAGAGGTAACATGGTAGATTTCTATTTCCTGATTGGCTCTGTAGCTCTCTTTGAATCAGGCTTCTTGGGTGAATACTTGAAATTACAAATCCAAACTTTGTTCCTTGAAGATATTCTGTAATGTTTGTTTGACGTTTGCTGTGGTAGAAAATTCATTTGCTGACATATTTGTAGGATGTGAACAACAAAAGAACAAAAACAGATTAAGCATAAATTTGAATGAATATTGGTGGAAATTTTTTTTGTAGTATTCATCTAGATCCAATAAGAATACTCATGTGAAAGGATGTCAGGTGCTATGACCATGAAAAACGATACTGCTGATTCATGTCAGCAGTCAGAAGAGGAGGGCTCATTAGCTCCTGACCACACGGAAAAGAGTTTGCATGTTCCACCTGGGAAAGGAAGGAACGGGGTGACACAGGGGATCCTCTGGAGAAAATCTGCAAAAAGAGCACTCTCAAGGGGAAGCTCGGGCTCCAGTTTACATTTGATTATTCTGAAAACTGAGAGTAAAGGAATTCCCCCGTCCCACTCCACAGGGTGAGTTTTGGACACTAACTTAATGTGTATGTGCACATGTCTGGAGAGTAGGATGTGGAGATGCCTATACATGACATCTATTGGTCCCTGAAAGAGTAAATGAACGTGTGCTACAGGCATATGCCTTGGGAACAAATGCTAGCTGTAGAATATCTGTTTTTACAGCACATTTATAGAATTGTTAGAAATGGTGTGTTATTGTAACGCCAACCGACCCTGGTCGTCGTCGGCTGGGATCAAACCTGAGGCCTCTGGAACTTAGTGCATGAGCCTCTATTGCATGAGCTAAAAGCCAACTGGCTGTTAGCTAAGGCTGTAGAGCAGACTCATTTTCTCTCTCTCTCTCTAAGGGCTGGTCTACACTGGGGGGGGGGGTGTCGATGTAAGATACGCAACTTCAGCTACGGGAATAGCGTAGCTGAAGTCGACGTATCTTAGATCGACTTACCTCCCGTTCTCACGGTGTGGGATCAATGGCCGCAGCTCCCCCGTTGACTTTGCTACCGCCGCTCACCCTGGTGGAGTTCCGGAGTCGATGCGAGCGCGTTCGGGGATAGATATATCACGTCTAGATGAGACATGATACATCGATCCCCGATAGATCGATTGCTACCCGCCGATCCGACGGGTAGTCTGGACGTACCCTAAGTGGTCTCGGTGTCACTAGATGGGACAGAACTCCACACCCAGATGGTGTGTGGGTTTCATTATCACCATAGTATTTGAAATGAGGCATCCCCAAAAGATCTAGCTGAATATCCATGCTTTTCATATGTGGTCTCCTTACTAAGTAATTTCTAAGGGGCACAGTATCATAAATTAAGCTGATGAGACAACTGCATAATACTTGTGCTTGAAGGAATGCTTGCATAATACTGGCAAGTAGATAAATGGGGGCTAACATGTCCTGAGCCCTAGGAAGACTAGGTCTTGCTACTGAATAGAAGTCAAAATAGGAGACGGCTCGTGTCCTCCCAATAATGAAAAGAGAGAGCAAATCAGAATAGGAATCCTGGGATGAAATCCTGCCTTTATTGAAGTCAATGGCAAACCACCCATTGACTTTGATGAAGCCAGTATTGACTTTAATCCTTAATTTAAAAGAGAGGAAGTGAGTTGGTTTTTAGAAAAATGTTGTCGTGCATTTTTAGCAATGGAGTTTATTGTGCTGTAAAGCACCCACATGCCTTGGTGGAAGAAAGCGTATTTTAGAAATAAAGTAGCATCATTAAAGATAGATCATCCCCAATTGGGACAGAGGAACCATTCTGAAAGGCAATAAAAATTCAATTAAACCATTTAAGATTTTACAGATGGGGAACAGATTCAGAGAGGTTAAATGATTTGCCCATTGTCAAACAGAAAGTTGGTAACAGAGCCAGGAACAGGACCCAGACCTTCGGAGTTCTCAGCAAATGCCTTAACAATCAAACTATACTTCCACCCCTGAATGAATAAGCCTGCACATAGGATAGGAGAGAAGCTGTCATTATGCCAGCAGATGAGAGAACATTGAACAGAGGTATCCAATAACAATGTTGTATAATATAATTTGCATAGCAGCTTTCATAGAAATTGTATCCCGGGATCTTTACAGAGTTAAATAATACAGTTACAGAGTTAATAGCAGAGTGAAAGAGAAATTAAGTAGTATAGGCAAAGAAGAAAAGAAAAGGTATTTCAATTGAGGCATGAAAATAAATGTAGGCAATAATTAGCACTTATGCAATGCTTTTCATCTTCAAAATGCTGTACAAATATTATTTTACTAATTTGCACAACACCCCTGTAAGGAGGTAGAATATTCGGTTATAATATATTATTTAAACTTTTTCCAGACGGGAAAACTGAGGCAGAAAGGTTAAATGACTTGGTTAAGGTGGGAGTCTGTGTCAGAGCTGGAATTAGAGCTCTGGAACTCCTCGATACTAGACTTGTAGTTCTGTGTCCTTCTGCAGGTGGAGAGTTGATAAGGCAGATCCACACAGGAAGCTATTCCACATAGGAGGGTTCTGCAGAGCAGAAGGCTCTCAGAATTGCAGTAGCCCAACTATGTGAAGAGGCAGAGAAGCAGATGGGGAGAAGCATAATCAAAGATGACATGCTGAGCTGACTGAAGCACCTAACTGAATGGAAAATTCCACTGGGTTGATCAGGGCCCCCCTGAAAAACAGCCAGGCAGGGGACAGGTTTCAGAGTGGCAGCCGTGTTAGTCTGTATCAGCAAAAAAAATGAGGAGTACGTGTGGCACCTTAGAGACTAACATTTATTTGAGCATAAGCTTTCGTAGCCCACTGAAACTTATGCTCAAATAACTTTGTTAGTCTCTAAGGTGCCACATGTAATCCTCATTCTCCAGGCACGGGAGACAGTCCTGCAATTGCAATGCAGCTTAAAAATACTGACAAAGCAGGAAATGGAGCTCATTAGAATCAAGATTTATTTTTATTTATTAATATTAGGCCTATTTAAAAGGCCTGCTTAATCCCAAATTGGGTGAGGGTGTTTTTAGTTATTTATATCATGCTATAGGTGTAAAGGGCACTTTACAGACTAATAAAAAGAGAACCTGGAGCCTCTTGTACAGAGTTTACCACACCTGATCCTGCAGAGAGTTAAGCATATGAGTAACTTTATTCACAGGACTAGTCTCTTGCTTGCCTTTGCTGGGTTGGGTCCTATGGGCTCCAATCTGGAAACCTTACTCCCATGAGTAAACACGACAGATAGGAGTAGCTGCATGACACACATGACAAGGGTTAGAGGAGGATAACAGAAGCAAGGGGTTACCTGATTTTGTAGTGTCAGCTCTGCTTTGTTTATGGCCATTTAAAAATGTTTATTTTATAATTTTATTTGGAGTAGCCAAGTGAGTCAGTTGGCACTAGGAAGACGCTAAAGGAGGCGGTTTTGGTGAATGATTTAAAGGAGAGCAGAGAAGTTGCTTAGCACTCAGATTCTATTAGCATGGATGTACCTATCTACAGCAGACCTGCTTCCTCTGTTTGCAGCCTAAATATGAAATCACAAAGAAATTACAGTTGGGCATTAATCTAGATGGTTTTACATAACATGCACTCTGTATGACCTTGTTTTATACGGTGCTAGAAACAATGTTATTTTTGCATTTTTAAGCATTTTCAGTGGGAGTAAAAGAAAATAATGGACAATATATTGCATAATGTTGCGCCTTACCATCCTGATTGCCCTAATCACACTCCTATTCTGGAAGGTGGTAATGACCACTGGGAACGTGTAACCCTATTTGACTGCCTATAAACATTTAATGTTCATTAAACTTTATTAGGATTGTGGGTACAGCCAAATCAGGGTGGCAAATTAAGAGTGCAAACCTCCAAACATGTCCGTAACTTTACTCATCTGATGATCTGAGTAATCCCATTAACTAAATAATCTTTTGTCCATGTATATATATACACACACACACACACACACACACACACACACACACACACACACATTCAATTCTAAATTCAATCCACAGATACTGTGCTTGTTTTAGCCTAGACAAAGTTCTGAAGTAGCTGTCCCTATATTGTACTGAACAGTTGAGGAGGAGAACTATAAATAAAACTAGTGTTTTTAAAAAAATCCTTACTGGAATTATGCCTCTTGTTACAGTCTCTGGGTCCTGTGCTCTCCTGGTTTGTCACATTCATAATCAGATCTCCGAGCCAGGCCTGAAATGACTTAGTCAGAAAATTACTGAAGCTATGGGTTAGTCGGAGTGCAACATTTGTAGCCTTATTTTTCGTCCAGAGCATAGAACACAATCAAATTCTCATTGAAAAATAAGGGGAAATTTAGCTGTTGACTTCAGTGGGAGCAGAATCACAATCACCGATCCTGTTCCAAAGCCCCACTGAAATCAATGAGGGCTTTCCAAAAAATTCAATGAGTTTTGAGTGAGCAACAGTAAGTGGGGAAGGGTTGCAAGTATTGAAGCAGACAAAGGAAATAGACATGTGTATCATAAAGCCAAGGTCTACATCCCCAAGACATCTCTGTATGAAATATCTATCTTCCTCTTAGCGCTAAGTGTGTTATTTACTATTATTTATTTTTCATGCGCCAAAAGGTAAATTAATCCATTTATTTTGAAAAGCAGGTTTTTATTACATTTGGAGTAATTTCCCTTGAAAAAGAAAAATGTTTCTTAAAACCATGGGCAGTAAAACTAGATTTTTTTTCTGTTTACATCTGAGATGAGACTGTGTATCATTATTCATGCATAATCTGATTCCAAATTCTTCCTTGTTTACAATTTGTTTTGTGTATTTTCTTATGTAAGCAAGAATTAATACACGCAGCCATGAAAGAAATATGCTATATTATCTTTTACTGCATTTCTATAGAAGATGCTATATGTCTTCTTTAACTTCCCAATGACATTCAAAGCAGTCTGAGGAAAACACAAATAAATACACACATAAACAAAGACACAAACTCTAATGGGAAAGAGAAATAAAACACAAGACCTATACTAAACATATGTAATGGAAGCGTGGAAATGATAATCAGAAGTTTGGAGTCTGCCTACCACTGAGATTTACTTAAGGGAGGTATAAGTGGCATGGAGGGCCACAGTCAAACAGTAGACACAGCAGTTACGGCTTGTTTTCACTCAGCAACTAGATAGTAATTAAAGACTCAGTTCTTCTTTTTCACTTCCCTGTTTGGGAAGACAATGTCATGGTATTGTACTCGTCTCTAAATATTAGCACCCTCCAGTGTGCACTCCCAGTAACAAACTGCCTTCCTTTCTCTTTCACATTATCCTCCAACAAATGCTAGAGCCCACTGGGTGTGTATGATCAAAGGCTGGCACCAAAAGGTTGGCGAGATCTGAGGCGGTTCTAAATCCCACTGGATTCAAGGAACAAAAGGTAAAAAGGCATTGCTGGCTTATTCTAGTAGCCCTGACTCATGTCATTGACTATTTGCACGTTGACCTTTACATCCACCACATTTCAACTTCATATTTACCAGCCTCGCTCAAACTTCTATTGCCTCCTTTCTGAGAAAATACTCACTCTGTCTACCCACATTTGCTAATTCTACTGCCAGTCTCCAATTTCCTTTAGCTCAGCAAAGTTCTGAATGCACTAGCACCAGCTTCCCTCAGTACAACCTTCCTGGCTACTTTCATTCTGACTTTCCATCAGACTTCTTTACCAAGGGAAATTGCAGTGCTTGAGGATTTCAATTTGGTTTTTTACCCCTATCATGTTCATATTTGCAGCAGAGAGAGACGGCACCCTACTGTCCTGTGATTTTGGAGGCAGTCCTGAACACCTGATTTTAGGACAGAAAACAAATCTGACTTTCACAGTGCTGAGAATGCCCTTCTTTGTGTGGTTAATGATCTACTTTGTCTCTTTGCCATTTAGTTAGTTCTCAGTATGCTTCAGTATTTTAGATTATTTGTTTCACAAATCTAATAGCTGTCGTTTAAGTGTAAATAACAATAATATTATCAACATCATATGCATTTGGATTATTTCTGTTTTAAAATTTGGCATTGTTGTGCAGATAGTGTGTCTGTGACAGACAGTATATAAATTTAAAACAAAATAAATAAAAATAAAGCTTTTTAATTCTAACAGATTCCACCATGATTTGCAACTTTACATCCAGCACGGCTGAATGCAGCCCCTCATGGGCAGCAACCAACCACACACTGGCCAATGAATGTAAAAGTGTTGGAGAAGGGAATTTTTGATCAAGGGCACTGGGACAAGTTCCTAGTCTAGAGCATCATTCTCATGTATAGTGGTTTAAATCAGGAATAACTATATTGAGATCAATGGAATTATATCAATGTACAACAAATGTAAGATGAGGTAAGAGCTAAGTGCCTAGTCCTACAAATACATGCCTTGGGGCCTCTAATGTCCATGCTGAGCAGAAGACAGTGGTCTTCAAGATCTTATTTGAAGTGTATTTTCTGTTCACACTCATTCTCCCCTCTCACAGCCTGACTCAAAGGCCATTGAAATCAATGGAAAGACTCCTTAACTTCAGTGTGGCTAGGATCAAGCCTGTACATTGGTGTAAATCCAGAGTAACTCCATTTGAGCTAATGTTGCAAATGGGAGGAAAATAATCTCGTTTAATTCCACAGTTAGATGCATTTTTCAGTGACAGAGTTTTATTTAGGGGAAACAATGGCTGTGTTCTGTTTAGTCTTTCGAAGCCTAGCATAGTCTTTCAGCTGTGAACTGAAAAGTAGCAGATATAAAATACTTGTAGTGATCTGTGATTTCTGACTCCATTTAACAATATCTTTATTTTGTATGATTGTAATAGACCATATGTAATTTAATCTTTTTTTTTTTTTAAGCATTAAACCATCAAAGGAAGTTTTCAAATTCAAATATAGGAAAGATAAAATGTCTCAGAAAGAATTATTATCTATAGTAATAACTGGGTTGTAAAGTTTGACCTTATGAATCAAGTAATGTGATGGCCTTTGGAAACCTGAGGCCTATGGTATTTCTGGGTCTGCCACAGTGTCCCTTTGAATGTTCTTCAAAGATATAAAAGCTACCTAACCTGTCTTGCAACTAAAATAAAAGTTTATTCCTGCTCATCTATTCGCGGATCAAAATCCAAGAGCAATTGTGACTTAACAAAATCCAGACCCCACTCATCTTTGTAAAAGGCAGTTCTGAATTTCACGTTCAGAATTCCACCCTAAATCCAAGCCTTTTAAAAATTCCACTTATTCTAGTCTATATTTATTATGTGTTCAGAAAGGTGAGGACATATTCAGTTATATATTTTCCCATTAGGTTATCTGACTCATGCCTTTGGGAGGCATTTGGGGTAAATGAATTAGGAACCTACATCATATTGACTTTCTGTGAGACTTGGGGGCTCCTATGGGCTTACATCATTTTTGAAAGGGGTAATTTTGACGCTTTTGAAAACTGTACCCTTGGCACACTAGCTACATAATAAATAGCAATCTAAAATCCAAAAAAAAGAATATCCAACTACTTTACAATGATGCAATACAGTGACAGGTAATGCATATTCTTAAAGCCATTTTCTGCCCTTGGAAGCACACACACACACACACTGCTGAGGGCAAAGGGTCTCCATACAATTCAATATAAATCACACAAGGATATCAAGACAACACTAACATGGAATCTTAACGATAAGCACTGTAAATTCTATGTCTCGGCAACGCCCAGAACCTCAGAAGCTTCACTGTTTATTTTCCAGCACATATTTTTGGTGTATACAACTTGAATTAATATTGGCTTAGTCTAATTAAGGTGAAGCTCCCAACAAGGCATTTGAGAAGGAGGAGTCACCTTTCCTCACTGTCTTACAATATAATCAAGACTTTTAGAATGCTCACCTCTTAATATATTCTCAGGTAAGTGCAAAACATAGCTCAACCTTAACTATGGTGGTGTCTCCATCATACTAAAGCCCATTAGCTATCTTCTTTCCTGGCAAGCAAGTCTGAGGGCATTTTTGCTTATTTTAAGAACTCTTTAAGTCGCTTAGAGGATTAAGACCCTGGTCCTTCAGGGTATGTCTATTCAGCTGCTGAGAGTAAGGGTACTTCTCACTAGAAACACCAAAGTGGTGCAGCTGCAGTGCTGCAACTGCGTCGCTGAAGCGCAGACACTTACTACAGCAACACTTACTTCCATCGCTATAGTAAATCCACCTCTTCAAGAGGCAGTAAGAGGAATTCTTCCTGTCTACACTTAAGTTGACTTAACTACATCTCTCGGGGGATGGGGGTGGGGTGAATTTTTTACACCCATGAGCAATCTAGCTAGGTTGACCCAAGTTTTAGGGTCCCCAAGTCTTGCAGCCTAGTTTGACAGACTTGTGCTAGCATGCTAAAAATAGCAATGTGACTGTTCCAGCTTGGGCTGGAATTCAGTCTCTAAAGACCAGGGAGGAGAGAGGGCTTCAGAGCCTGAGCCTGAACATCAAAGCAAGGGCTCTCCGGCTATTCTTAGCACGCTAGCTCAAGCCTTGCTAGCACAAGTCTGTTGACCAGGGCTGCGAGACTCTCTCCCAGCAGGTGTGTAGACATACCCTCAATGTTCTTTAAGTTAAAGTTAAACAAATATCTAAGTGGATAACTCAGATGTGTGCACTCTTCGGAGAACTGCACATTGGCTATCTGAAACCAGCCTGGGGTAGAGTCAGGAAGGCATTGTGGTCCAGTGGTTAGACAAGGAAACTCTTGGGGTGAAATCCTGGCCCCATTGACTTTAGTTTCTATTCTGATCTTTCCCATTGACTTGGGCACTAAATCTCTTTGTGCCTGAGCTTATCCATCTATAAAAGTGAAGCTCAATTAATGGTGCAAGGCTTAATTAATTCTTTATAAAATACTTCAGGGGATGCCAATGGAAAAGCATTATATGTATTAAGTCATAATTACTGATTTGAACTGTATATCAGTAATACTTGCAAGATAAAGCACATACCGACTCTGTCCCTCTTATCCAGAGACTTACTCCCTTCTGTTTTCAGCCCCAGTTCATAGAAACAGTTCAGAGGAAAATTTGCCCATTGTCAGTTATTGCCTCCTTCCAGGCTCCCTGCTGGTCCTTTGCACTGATTTGATTTAACTGCGGCAGAGCAGGACTGGACCAGAGCAGTAAGAGTTGATGTCACATCTGCCTGAATTAATAAGGTGATAGACTCAGCATGGTACTGTAAGGTGAGCTGAATGGGTCAACAGATGGGTACCACCACCATGTTTTCCCATGGCTGTCTGGGATGGATCCCCACAATTCAGCTTTTTGGGAAAAGCTCCTTGCAGTCAACTCAGATTAATTTCACATTCTTGTTTGGCATATATGTTAATATCCTTTATGAGGCCTTAACCTGGAAAGTCTGTTGACTCTTGAAGATCTAATACATGTCATATGTCTTTAATGAATGACTGCCAGGGCTGTTTCTTTCACCTTATTTATCTCCTACTCATGACATAAATATATCAATATACACTCTCCATTTATTATGCATGTTGTGCCTCCACACTGCGTCACTTTATCTCCACATTATTAATGGTGTTCCTCTATTTTAAAATGTTTTATTGCTTAATACTTTAATACTCTGGTCATATCTTTGTCTTTTTCACCAGCCCATTTTTTCCTCTTCAGTCAATGAAAAATGCTGTTCACTAAAAAATGATGCTCATAACTCTATTTATTTTTGAAGGTACACAAAATATAATGTGCATATCTGGCCATTTTAAGAATATGGATTTTGTAGGTAGGCAGCATGTCTAGTGGTTATAGCTAGGGACTAGGCATCAGGAAAGCTGAGCTCTATTCCTGACTTTGCTACTGCCTTGCTTTCTGACTTGGAACAAATTTTTAAAAGTGGTCTCTAATTTCAGGTTTCTCAGTGTTTGCTTCTGGTGCCCTGTGTGAAGGAGGCAGTCAAGCTGGTCCCTACCCACCCAGCAGAGGTGGTGCTAGCCCACTGGGGCCCTAAGCAGGAATATTTGTTGCTTCCCCCCCTACCCACAACACATAATAAAAAGTGAATAGCCCTCCCCCCCCTTTTGAACTGCTTGCGGCCCTAAACAATTGCTTAGTCTGCTTATGCCTAGTGCTGGTTCTGCCACCCAGAGACCCTTACGGAATGTATGGTAATGGTCCTACATGGCACCCATGAAGACTCAAGGGAAGGAGTCATCAAACTCCACAGAGTGGGGCGGATGGTTAAGACAATGGTTACCCAGAAGCCAGCAAAATTTCTAGTGCCCAGGTTAAGGGTATGTTTGAAGATCTTAGCTGAGTTGGCTCGACTCAAGTCTACTTTGATATTTTGCAAATTCTGGGTTCTGGCTCTTCACATAGCTCTTAAGATTTCCAGGGGACAAAATGCTTAAAGAAACTGCTCCAAACAAGCCCACGGAAACAGGCATGGTAAACAGCATTTGGTAGATGACCTCCATGAGGAGACAGGAGCACCTAGGACTATGTAAATATTGAGGCCAAATATGACCTGGATTGACAAAAAATGTTTTTTGTATGTATTGTGTATTATTACGTATTCTCAAGGAATGATGGTCTAAAAACATAACTGGGGCTCCTTTGTATACCGGATTGAGGATACTGGCTTACTCTACCCTGTTAATGCTGAAAAAGAATGAAGGAGCTGGACCTGCTTCCTGAAACTAATCCCAGTTCTCTACTTCCTTTATCTTCCCTGCACAGGTTGAGCTTCAGCATGCCTCACTAGATGAATCCTATTGAGAAAAGCTGGGGTGACACGTAATTGTGGCATGAGAAGCATATAAAGCTGTAGATATCTTCAAACTTCTCAGGGGAGTGCGACCAACCAACCAAGCTTATGGTTAAGTACAAACAACTTCAGGTCAGTAGACATTCTGGTTCCTTTCAAGTCCTGCTGAGGTTTGGGCGTCAGAGACACTGGATTAATATTTAATTGTTAACATGTGACTTTCTGCGGGTAATGAGGTGGACTCCAGCCATAAAGCAACTGTTTTTCTGCAAAAATGGCCTTTGCTAGGAGACAACAATTCAGCAGGCCACTGAGTCCTGTTCTCCCACTAGGCCTCGCCTTACATTGTATTTGTTCTTGTTATTACAAAGAGGACTGAGCCAGCTGGTATAAATTGGCATAGTTCTTTTTCTTCAATGAATAATGCCACTTTACATTAGCTGAGGATATGTCCCAAATACTTATGATCAATCATAAGCAACATCATCTTGTCAGTGGGGTAAGATGAGCCTAAAACCTTTTTATTTCTGACTGTAAATACCTGGTCCCTTCTCTAGATCCCTTTCTTACTCACTGAGACTGGCCCCGGGTTTTGGCTCTAGGTCCTGGTAATACCATTTAATACTGACACCGTCAGGTACAGATGGATGAAAATCATGGATATTGTTTAGGTCATTGGCTCTCAAACGGGGGGGGGGGGGGGGGCGGCGGTTGCAACCTGGTTATGTGGGGGGTTACAAGTCCCGAGCCCGACCCCTGCGCCGGGATGTGAGCACCGACCCTGACAGTGGCGTGTGGTTGTGAGCCCCGACCCTGTGTGGGGCTGTGAGCTCTTACCCCAACTCTGGCCAGGAGCATGTCTGCCAACCACGAATCTCGACCCCTGCAACTGAACAGTTACCTACTGAGGATATTCACGCACAGGAACAGTTTGTTGACATGATCAATGATGATGAAGTGAAAGCAAAATTCACACAGCTGCCTCCAAACCAGTTCTGGTGCTTAGTTGCAAGTGAATACCCACTGGTGTCTGAAATGGTCCTCAGAGTCCTTCTGTCATTTCCCGCTACCTACGAATGCGAGAGTGGATTCTCCAGTCTTCTCACAATAAAGATGAAATCTCGAAACTGGCTTGATGTGAAGAGTGACATCAGATGCGCCCTTTCTAAAACAACACCAAGAATAAAACTTCTTGTGTCAAATAAACAGCATCATCCATCTCACTGGTTTTTGGCTGCTTCAGATCATTAATTGCTGTTAAGTATTAAAAAAAATTCTACTTAAAAATAACTTTTCTGCTTATATTTAATTTAATAAAAATGTGTTTTAGTCTTAATTTAAAAGCAATGAGAAAAGGTAAATTCATTTATTCATGGGTTTAAATTTAGTATTTAACATATTATTAAATATAAAAATGAGTTTTTAATTTCTAAGGGGGGAGGGGCGGTACGCACTCAAGGGTGTTCGAAAGGAGTCACCAATACAAAACATTTGAGAACCACTGGTCTAGGTTCATAGGATCCCTGTTACAAGGGAAACTCACCACCAAAGTGCCCCCTTCAGCCAGGACATGGTATAGCAGGGGTTCAACTCTAGCACTCCCCACCCCCCATTGTCCGGCATTCTGGTTCTGCAACAATCTGCAGTTTCTGTGGCCCATTCCTCCAGTGAGGTCACCTTTCAAGTTCAGTAACAAAGGTCCAAATAAAGCTTAGTTTCCGGCCCCTTTGGGGCTACGTTTAAGTTTTCTCTGCTTTGTTACAGAGGGCTGACTCTCAGGGCTTTCTCCCTGGAGGCCCTTTTTTCTAGCAGGTTCCCCCTGCCTCCCCACCCAGGGGATTCTCACAGCTTCTTTTAGTTGTATCATGATAGATGGAACTCGAGGGGCTGTAATTGACAGGACACCAGGGAAGGCCAGGGAGTTAGGCTGGAAGCAATGCAACCACATGGACAGAGCAGTGCACAGGGTTTAATATAGTTCCACTTGTTCAACATAACCTACATTCAGCTTCACTCTTTGCTAATGACCCTCATTCTTGTAGACCCTACCTCAAGGTCTCCTACAGGAGTCTAACCTGCTTCTTGTAGTTCCATCCTCTAACTGAGCTCTCTCAGCCCTTTTTATGAGGCCCAGGTCTTCACCAGGCTAACACCTGACCCAATAAGCCCCATCCCCTCAGATTGGGAGGCAGCTAATTATGGCCCAGGCGGGGCAGCCCTACTTCCCCTTAAAGGGGCCAAGGGTGAGAGTTCCCTCACCCCACAAGGATTATTCAATGTTTTAAAAAATGATCTTTTTGGTTGTGTGTTTTGCAAAAGAGAAACCTAAACTATCTATCGAGAATAGAAAAACACATTCCCTAGTCACAGCCCTCCAAAAATTGGGCACCGCATTGTGCCACCCTATGTGCAACATACAGTATTGGTTATCCTCTCCCTTTCTCCACTCCGTTTTCATGATTTCTCTGTATTTGTTTATCGCTCTGCTCAATTTTCACCCTATTTTTTCTTTTCTCTTTGGCCCATCTTTGCTCTTTGGCAACAATCTCTCCTACCTGGAACTTATCACTTTCAAACTCATGATGCTGAAACGTGTTAGGCTCAGTATCAGTGGTTCTTATTGCGCCCTGCTCCTCTCATGTATCTGTAACCCATTGGTGAGTGTTATAGGTCCTCCTCTGTGCCACTTATTTGACAGCCACTATCTTGGTCTACAAAAACAGGGACAGTAACAGGGACCTGCAGAGCTAAAAGCATGAACCCTTAATATTTCTACTGTATTTTCTAAAACTGCTGTAGAATTCTAAATAGCCGAGGTACAGCTAACATAGCAAAGTCTCCTAATATCCTAACACTGTTATTGTCTAAACATCGTGAGAAACCTAATTTGTCTTTTCCCAACAGCTCTGACCTTGTGTCACTTGGCTATATAGGAAAGTCAAGTGAACCATGAGGTATCCATAACCACAATAAAAAAGAATAAGCACAGTAATGCCCATTTTTGTTAAAGAGAATTATCACTGCTCCCCAATGCTACCACTACATACTTTTGCAAGACAATATCAGACATGCTGGGTAAACAATAGGATGTTCTCTGTGGATGACTGGTAATAAACTAAACAACAGAATTTAAGACAACTAAATGTGCTGAATCTTATGCTCAAGCTTGGTAGTTGAAGAGGACTCCCCATACCTTTGTCCAAATTCTCCTTTAACTAGTTAAACTTTAGAGTATACAGGGTATCTGCTCTGAGCATTCACAAATCAATTAGAAGACTTGTGTGGCAGAGTACTGTACCCCATTTGATCTTAACCTGAGTGGTTAAGCAATATTCAGGGTCTTGTGGGTTGTTTCCGTTAGGAGAGGAAATTGATGATGGAGTCAGGTATTTCTCTGATACAATCCTACTGATTTACAAAGTATGTACATAAAGTCCTGTTACTCTGAACACAGTAGGAATTAAACAGCAGGAGACAGTTTGCTTTCAGTTTCAAGCCTCTTTCAGCCAGCACTCTACCCAAAAGCGCGCTCTCTAGACTTTTTCTCAGGGTCATGCTCCCAGTGCCTGTTCTGGCTATACGCAAGTATGATTCTCAGAACAAACTCTTTGCACACCAGATGAATGGAGTGTGCAAAGCCACTCCAGCCTCATATAACTCTGGCTGCAACCACTCTGAGGTCATAAAATAGTTACACTGATGGCTTCAGAAGGCAGTCCCATCTAACTGAGGAGGGATACTGTTTGTGATGCAGAAGAGAGGCCTTAAACTTCATGATGGGTGAAAGAAAGGAGTTTTCCAAACAGCTCTTTGAAGAAATCTCAGAACGTGGTTTATCACTCCAGTGATGTGGAATTTGACATAGAATGCTCAACCTCAACGTTGCATGTACTATGCACATGATGCTGCAGATACAGAGACTACAAGTCTTGTCAATTTACAAAACTATGAGGTTTTCATACTGAGCCTTGATTGTCCCAGGGTCACAAACTTTTATATAATAGACACAAGGATGGTTTGGAAGCTGAAAACACCACAGATTATCACAATGACGATAACACTAATGCTGAAAAGATTTCCCTACTTTGAATGTAGACCTGAGTGACTCCAGTCGGTGGGGGCCTCCTGGCTGGGAGCCTCTCTGAGCATGGACAGATGGCAGACAAAATGCAAAAGTGACACAAAAATCACCACCTGTGTATCCATATATTGATTAAATCATATTAACCTTTGAATGATCAATACCAGTGTCTATTTTTTGGGCTGTCTGAGCCTGCCTCTTTGCAGGCCACCTTTCAAACACACAAACATAAAAATCACCATAATTAGAGGAAACGCTATAAGTTCATTTCCGTGAAGGGGGGGGGGGAAGAGTTTAAAGACTAGATGTTTAGACAGCCCTGCAAGCCCCCTTGTGACCTTACTCTGATATTTAACAAAACATTAATCTTCTTGCCAGCAATTATAAAGAATACAGCGATGTAGCTGGGGCTCAGTGAGTGAGTAATAGTAATTCCATTGTTCTCTTTTATTTATGCCTTGGCTGTACCAGGCAGATGAGGTAAGTTGGGGCTTTTTATATGTTATTATTCTGAACTGGCAATACATAAAGGCTGATTACACAAATATCTGTCTGTTTCTGAGGCACTGTTTCACACCTCCTTCCAGCTCACGATCAAAGCGTTTCAACATTTTATTATGAAATCATGAAATACCCCCTTAGTTTGCATATGAATTATAGTTTTTTTTTTTAAATACTGGTGTACAACAGTGACAGTGCCTTTTGAACTGAGGAACAAAACAAGGTGTTACATATTACTTCTTGAAGGCAGTGACTTGCTGAATAATTCGGTTTGCTGGAGCACAGTCCAACCTCTCTATTGAATACAAAAGCTTTGAGAGCAAAGAGTCTCTCTCTGGCAACCACAGGCCAATGATTTTGTTTCAGTTTGGGAAAAAAAAAAAAACAGGACCCACTGTTAAGCATCAAGTTGAGAAAAATATGTTTCATGTAGCCATATTTATAACTAACATAAATGATCTTCCCTCTGCTTCTCCAGACTGCAGCACTTGTGTATGCTAAGAACAGAGCGCCCTCATGTAAATGAAGAGTAATTTACATAGCGTCACTCTCCATTTATTGACATAGTTCCTTGCATCCCAGAAGGTTCCAAATTGTTTACAGATATATGCCATAAAGAGCCACTGAAAAAAACAGCCACAGGGCAGAGCGTGGCAGGACCCAACAAACTGTGAGCAGAAATTCTGGTCAAGGCATTCGGTCAGAAATTCTGGTCAACACTCACCTCTCATGCCACTGAATCTGTCATATTCTCTCTCTCTCTCTCACACACACACACACTCTATAAGGACTCATTTCACCAACATGCTAAACTGCATGGTACTCATTTTGTCTACCTCAGAAAGATGAAAAGCTAAGATGCGAACCTCCGGTTCCAGGAAGTATATATTTCAAAGTTTCAAACGTGAGATTTGAGCTTACTTCTCTACGCAAAAGAATTAATGGACACAAATCTGACATCAGGAATCAAAATACTCAAAAACCAGTGGGAGAACACTTTAACCTGTCTGGTCATTCAGTGACAGACCTGCGGGTGGCTATATTACAACAGAAAAACTTCAAAAACAGACTCCAAAGAGAGACTGCTGAGCTAGAATTGATATGCAAACTAGACACAATCAACTCCGGTTTGAATAAGGACTGGGAATGGCTGAGCCATTACAAACATTGAATCTATCTCCCCTTGTAAGTATTCTCACACTTCTTAACTGTCTGTACTGGGCTAGCTTGATTATCACTTCAAAAGTTTTTTTTCTCTTAATTAATTGGCCTCTCAGAGTTGATAAGACAACTCCCACCTGTTTATGCTCTCTGTATGTGTGTATATATATCTCCTCAATATATGTTCCATTCTATATGCATCCGAAGAAGTGGGCTGTAGTTCACGAAAGCTTATGCTCTAATAAATTTGTTAGTCTCTAAGGTGCCACAAGTACTCCTGTTCTTCTTTTTGCGGATACAGACTAACACGGCTGCTACTCTGAAACCTGAGCTTACTTCTGTGGAAGTTAAGGCAAAATTCCCATTGAATTCAATATGAACTCCAGCAGATCGTAAGCTACATTTGCCTGTAGGACATTCCTTCTTATCATACAGCTAATCAATCAGAGATCAGTAATTACTTTTTCATCTGGTCCTGAGCATATTTTCATGTTTTTCTTTGAAGTGGCTTCATTAATAACCCATCGAGGTACTACATATGTTTAAGGGTTTTTTTAAAAAATTGCTTTACAAGACAGACAGACAGACACACACAGTAAACAATTTCAAAGCTACAATAAAGAAAGTTGTGATTGGCTTTAAAATCTGTGAATCTTGACTATACATTCTGCTGTCATTTAAACCTCTGGTACCACTATAAGTAAGAGCAGAATTTGGCCAATAAATATTGACCTGCTTTATTTATAAGGCTCGTCTCTCCCCTAATTTACTACTTTGATTGGTAGAGACAGATTTGGACCATCTCCTTGAATCTGATAATGTGTCAGAATCTAGATTCAGAGTGGGAGGGTAAAGTGAGATTGTCTCCGTGCTTCATTACATATCTAAAGAGTGATGGACCCAAGACAAGCTCTGACCTGGGGACTTTTGTATGGGCATGAAGAGCAGGGGTACACAGACAAGCCAGCAGTTTGATTTATAATATTTTCTCTTTTAAAGATATTTTTATATTAATGGAGGCTTTCACAGCATAAGTCGTAAGCAAGTGGCCAAATAAATGACTACAATAATTATTCTCTTTGTAAATAAACTACAGCTTTTGTTTCTTGCATAGAGTAAAGATCAGAGTCTCCCCTTGAATAGTGCCTTTCTCCTGGGATAGCCCTGTTGACTACAATAGGATTCATGGAATAAGATACTATTCAACAGAGTCAGGATATCAGAATCTGGCTCTGAGTTAGTATGGCTACAGTCTGACTGTGTCACCACACACTGCATTGTGGCTGTGAAATCTCAAAATCCTTCATGCAGCCAACTAGAATTTTCCTGGTCACCTATGTCTGTATGAAACTAGACATGTTTCTCAACAGTCCCTAAAATTTGAGACCAGTCTAAAGTCTTCATGAAATCATACAGCTTATTGAATAGCCCACCAAATCAGGAAGAGGTGGTGGATGAGGCATTTCTAGAAAAAATAGCAGAAATAGCCAAAACACAAGACCTGGTAGTAATGGGGGACATTAACTACCTGGATATCTGTTGGAAAAGTACTATGGAAAAACACAAAATTTCCAGTGAGTTCTTGGAACATATTGGAGTCAGCTTTCTGTTTCGGAAAGTGGAGGAAGAAACCAGGGTGACAGTCATTTTAGAACCAATTCTGACAAACTGGGAGGCAGGGCCGGCTCCAGGCACCAGCACAGCAAGCAGGTGCTTGGGGCGGCACGTCTGGCTCTTTAGCGGCGAGTCCCTGCCGCTGAATTGCTGCCGAAGGATGAAGTGGCAGTGGTAGAGCTCCCGCCAAAGTGCCACCGATCGTGGCTTTTTTTTTTTCCGCTGCTTGGGGCGGCAAAAACGCTGGAGCCAGCCCTGCTGGGAGGAATTGGTTGTGAATCTGAAGGTGAAAGGTAATTTGGGTGAAATGACCATGAAATGACAGAGAATCAAAAAGGAATCCTACAAAAAGTGAAAACATGGATGAATTGCTAAGGAGGAGTACAAAAGAATAGCACAAGCATGTAGAGATAAAAATCAGAAAAGCTATGTCACAAAATGAGTTGTATCTAGCAAGGGACATAAAAGGCAATAAAGAGAGGTTATTTACACACATTAGAAGCAAGAGAAAGACAAAGGAAAGTGCATGTCCTCTACTTAGCAAGGAAAGAGAGATAATAACTGATGACATCAAGATGGCTGAGGTGTTTAATGCTTATTTTGTTTCAGTCTTCACTAAGAAGGTTAATGGTGACCAAATACTCAACATTGATATTAACAAGGGAGAAGGAACACAAGCCAACATAGGAAAAGAACATGTTAAAGAACATTTAGATAAATCAGATATATTCAAGTTGGCAGGACCTGATGAAATTCATCCTAGGGTACTTAAGGAACTAACTGAAGCAATCATGGAACCATTACTGATTATCTTCCAGAACTCCAGAAGGATGGGTGAGGTCCCAGAGGACTGGAGAAATGCAAATATAGTACCCTCTTTAAAAAAAGGGAACAGAGAGGATCCAGGGAATTATAGACCAGTCAGCCTAACTTCGATATCTGGAAAAATACTGGAACAAATTATTAAACCATCAATTTGTAAGCACCTAGAGAATAATAGGGTTATAAGGAATAGCCAGCATGGATTTGTCAAAAATAAATCATGCCAAACCAAGCTAATTTCCTTCTTTGACAGGGTTACTGGCCTAGAGGTTAGGAGAAGAAGCAGTAGATGTTATATATATTGATTTTATAAGACTTTTGATACAGTCCCACATGACAGTCTTAAAAGCAAACTAGGGAATGTGGTTTAGATGAAATTACTATAAGGTGGGTGCACCACTGGATTTAAGACCATGCTCAAAGAGTAGTTAGCAATGGTTCACTGTCAAAGTGGGAGGGTGTATCTAGTGGGGTCCCGCAGGGAACAGTCCTGGGTCCGATACTATTCAATATTTTCATTAATGATTTGGATAATGGAGTGGAGAGTATGCTTATAAAATTTGCAGATGACACCAACCTGGGAGTTGCAAGCACTTTGTAGGAGAGGATTAGAATTCATAACAAATTGGAGAATTGGTCTGAAACCAACAGACAACCAATAAAGATAAGTGAAAAGTATGTCTTCACTACCGGCCGGATCGGCGGGCAGCGATCGATCCAGCGAGGAACGATTTATCGCGTTTAGTCTAGACGTGATAAATCAATCCCCGAGCGCTCTCCCGTTGACTCCTGTACTCCAGCTTGGCGAGAGGCGCAGGCAGAGTTGACAGGGGAGTGGCAGCAGTCGACTCACCCTAGTGAAGACACCACAGTAAGTAGATCTAAGTACGTCGACTTCATCTACGTTATATCCCCCCCCCCCCCAGTGTAGACCAGGCCTTAGCTGCACAACTACAAAATGGGGAATAACTGTCTAGGTTGTAGTACTGCTGAAAAGGATCTGGGGGGTTATAGTGGATTGCAAATTGAATTTGAGTCAACAATGTGATGCAGTTGTGAAAAAGGCTAATACCATTCTGGAATATATTAACAGAAGTGTCATATGTAAGACATGGGAGGTAATTGCCCCACAAGGCACAGGTGAAACTTCAGCTGGAGTACTGTGCCCAAGTCTGAGCCCCACACTTTATGAAAGATGGGGACAAATTGAAGAGAGTCAAGAGGAGATCAACAAAAACAATAAAAGGTTTAGCAAACCTGACCTATGAGGAAAGGTTAAAAAAACTGGGCATGTTTAGTTTTGAGGAAAAAAAAAAGACTGAGTGGGGACTGGATAACGATCTTAAAATATGTTAGGGGCAGGGCCGGCTCCAGGCACCAGCTTGGCAAGCAGGTGCTTGGGGCGGCCACTCCGGAGAGGGGCGGCAGGTCCAGGTATTCGGCGGACGGTCCCTCACTCCCGCTCGGAGCGAAGGACCTCCTGCCCAAATTGCCGCCGCAGATCACGATCGCGGCTTTTTTTTTTTTTTTTGGTTGCTTGGGGCGGCCAAAACCCTGGAGCCGGCCCTGCCGGGAGGGGATGTTATAAAGAGGACTCTGATCAATTGTTTTCCAGGTTCACTGAAGGTAGGATAAGAAGTAATGGGCTTAATCTGCAGCAAGGGAGATTTAGGTTAGATCTTAGGAAAAACTTCCTAACTATAAGTGCAGTTAAGGTCTTGAATAAGCTTCCAAGGGAGATTGTGGAATCTCTCCTACTGCAGGTTTTTAAGGACAGGTTGGACAAACACCTGTCAGAGATGCTCTAAATGTACTTGATCCTGCCTCAGCACAGAAGGATGGACTTGACTTCTTGAGGTTCCTTCCTGCCCTATATTTCGATTTTCTTTGATAATATAAGCACTTCATCTGCTCTTCCTAAAAATACAGCTGGTTTATATTCCTCATTAACATAATCATTGAATTTTCTATTCCAGAGTGTTTTAAAGCATGATCACAGTACAGCATAACCTCACATGAGATATCAACAAATAAAATCTTCCAGGTTGATACATTACAGGTGTCCTGTGGCACCTTTAAGACTAACAGATGTATTGGAGCCTAAGCTTTCATGGGTGAATGCCCACTTCGTCGGATGCATCTAATGTTATTCCTTACATTCTTTGCATAGGGTTAATAAAAGTAGCACAACAGAAGGGGAGAGATACATTTTGAAAAATGTCAAACTTGAGCTTTAGAAAAGATTCCGTCTCTAGGGCTTGATGATATTCACAAATGCACAAGCCGCAGCATCTCTGTGCATCTTGTAAAATCAGCAGCTCCACACGCATGAGAGACAAACTCACAAAGGCAAGAATTCAGAGTTGAGGCTTAAGCCCTGTTCATAATTTGTTGCATTGTTGCAGCACGTATGAGATATGTAAGACCCCCAACTGTTTGGAAACCCCTGTCATGTCTCGGCACAATGGGGGTGAGTGAAGGACTGAATTGTAGTCATAGTCCTTCAGTTCTCTGGCTTGTGTAAGGTTTAAATAAGACACTTAGTGTTATCTGAAAGAGTTTTTGTGCTAATGGAAAAGGAAGAAAAAAGGAAATAAAACAACATTTTAGAAAATTAAATGTAATCCTATCTTCAAGGTGTGTGAGACTTCCCATTTTATGCCACTACATTTTCTTTGGGCCATCGTGCAAATAAACAAACACATAATTGAATAATTCTAGCAACTCATTTTATCTTGTACAGTTCTCCTGAAAGAATTTACAGAGTAACATAAAATATAACAGGTAAGAAGCGGCAATTATGGCCCACTGAGAAAGATGTTTTTAAATTTGAGTAAATATACATCTTATGGGATAGATGGTTGTTTTGGTCACCCGGGAATATCACAGAGTTCAAACACAAATTAAACTACATTGATAGATGTTTATCTTGTAAAACACTTGTCCAACTTTTCAATTATTGCATTAACAATCGGCATTACATGGTCTGATGTGATGCAAGACTTTATATGGCAGATACTGCTTGAGATGCGAGTGAATAAATCACATGACCACAAAAGCTCCTCTTTGAACAACTGCAGTCTATGGTACCAACATGCAGATCTGTCATATGGTCTGGGATATCTGCTCATGTAACACAGCGATCAAATTGGATTTATTTGTCAATCACAGAGTATGAGGAAGGGGCTGGGAATCAGCTTTCTTTTGTCACTGTCTTGTTATATTGCCTTGACATGTCACATAACCTCTCTGTGCCTCAGTTTACCTGTCTATAAAATAGGTAAAATAATGCTTGTCTACTTAACTCACAAAAGTGGTGTAATGATTAAATAGGAGAATTTGTAAAGCACTTTGAGATACTTGGAATTAAAAGTATTACATTTCTGTCAAATATTATTAGTGTTATTAGTTACAGTATTACAATTATAATAATTTAAAATGCTGTGTTATGCCACTGGACCATGCAATCTAGTATTCTGTGCCTAGCTTTGGGCAGTAACTGATGCTTCAGAGGAGAGTGAAAGCCGAAAAAAACCACACCTAGATAGTTATGTAGATTGGGAGATCAGTGAGAGCTGAGAGAGTATTCACTGGTTTGAAAAAAGCTTACCTTATGTATCTATAGCCACTCAAAAATTGGCACACCCAAAATTATAGGCCATTTTTGAAACTTCACATCATAATGTATTGTGGAGGTGGGAGCTCCTGACTTAAGGAATTCTATAGCATGTAGAAATTAGATTTCGTGGGTTTTTAAACAAGGAAGTCATGCCTCATTCTTTTGGACACCTCTGACGCTACAGTATGCATGGGGAATTGGGAGGGATTAGGTAACCTGATGTAGAGTCAAGCATCAGGAAAGTGAGTCACCAAATCCTGGCTGGGGAAAGATCAAGAAAACTAAGATATACAAATAACTGATTTTTTCGGTTTGATGATTGAACTGATTTTTTTTAATTGTTAATTTTTTGGGCAAAATTAGTATTTTAAATAGTTTAAAAATGAAATGGAAGGAAAATTCAAAAGAAACATTTTGTATAGAAAAACAAAATATTTCATTTAGACAATGTCAAAATTAAACATTTCAACTTTTTTGTAGGTGGGTGTATGTGTGTGTGTGAGAGGACTGAAGTAATTTGGCAACTTTGACACAAATTCACAAAATGTTTCAGGCAACCTGAATGTGTATTTTTGGCAAAAAAGAGGTTTTGTCAGAAAGAGAGCTCTAAAGGAAACAAGTCCAAATGTTACTGGTCCTGTCTGGAGCACCAGTATATCTTAACTTCTGTGTATGAATTTTCTGAAGAGCTTTGTCTTTGTGTTTTCTCTGGTTTGGTTGTATTTCCAACTGGATATTTGCTACCTTTTGCTAAAATGGATAAGGCAGAAATGTTATTTTTTGGCTGTGATTTGGCTTTCTACACTTGAGTAGCTGTACTATGAGGTGAACTCAGCTTGCATCATACTTGTGGCTCCTATATGTAATTTGGGTGTAACCTTTGACTTCAGTTACTTGTTACATTCACATATTGATTCTGCTGTTTCAACTTGTCGATTTCACTTAATGAACATTTCCAAAATCTGTGCTTACTGCTGCAAGTATAAGTCTTGGTCCTTTCTCAGATTGATTATTATAATGGGATACTTGCTGTTCTTCCTACATCTACTGTCCCTAATTTGCAGTTTGTGCAGAATCAGGAAGCTCATCTGATTTTCTTTATTCCCCATCCCCCATACCACCACTTTTCTCAATTTCTTCTCATCACTCAGGTGTTTACATTTGTCATACTTTTATCTATTCAATTTACAGTTTTCACCTTGACATTTAGTGTATAAAGCCATTTTGCAACACCAGCCTTAAGGTCTGGGGTAAAATTTTCAGAAGTATCCTCATGATTTAGCAGTCTAAGTCTCATTTTCAGAAGTGACTTAGGCAATTAGGAGCCCAAATCTCAGTGAAACACAATGCAACTTAAATTTCCAAGTCACTTTGAAAAACAGGAATTAGGCTCCCAAGTTCCCATGCCTTTCAATTAGACTTAAGGTACAATTTTGAAAAGTGCCCACATCGATTTTGAAAATGGGACTTAGGGTGTTAAACTACTTAGGCACCTTTGAAAATGTACCCTTGATCTCTGTGTAATCTATTCCCAATTTGAGCTCACTTTCTGATTTGCAATTGGTGCTCTCATATTTACAATTCTTTAAATCTGAATACCCAACCATTGCTTGCATTGTTACACTATGGAGGAATTCTCTTATGAAGATGAGACATTCAGTATGGTTGATTCATTAAGGGAATTAAAGGTTACAATTCCTACTTAATGTTTCTGTTTCTTAACTTATTTTGTGTGTACCATATGCAACATTTGATCCCCCCTTAATGAAGTAAACCATGGAGACAATGTCAGTGAAAAGCAGATTATATCCTATCAGTCAAGCAACACTTTAACAGGAAAAAAAAATCACATTGAGTGCTTAGATCTTATATGCTTTCTTCCCACTCCATTTTGAGTTGTGCTGAACTCAGGGTTGAATTAGCAGAAACAGACCATCTCCTGAACAATTTTCATATGGGTCTCTTGGATATTACCTGTATCCTTAACTTCAAAACCTATGGACAGATGGTCTTTTCCATGGACTTAAATAGGTTTTGGACCAGGTCCTTTGTACCCTATTCCTTTATTTCTCTAGCTCCTCTCCATGTTCTGCTCTGCAGTCTCTCTCCTTTTTGAAGCTCCCTTTTTCATAGATAACCATTATTTTCTTATATATAATTCCTCCTAAGTGCTGTAATATCCCAAATGTTTTAAATTCCATAAACTGTTTCCTGTGATCTTTTCCAGACAACTTCTCTGCATGGTTTCTAGTTTTCTCTGAGGCTATCCTTTTTTCATCCACCTCTTCCTCTCCTCACTTCGCCCCCCACTATACAATAGAACTGGCTTCCTTTATCCATAGCTCATTTGTCTGTTTAGCATCTATTTGTCATTCATTGCCCTTGATGTTCTACCACTCCTCATCTCTTTTCATATTCTCAGCTATGACCTACTGTGGATACTTACATACTACTATGGAAACACCAAAAGCTTAGTGTTCAGTTCTTTTTCTTCTAATTGGACATTTGCCTAGTTATCTTCAATAATCTCCCTCTTCCCCAGGAAGCTTTAATATTATCACCACTCCAGTCTGTACGGATCCCTCATAATAAAGTAATGGAAGCTGGCAGAAGAACCCCAATTTTAAGTTTCCCGAGGCTAATATTTAATTGCAAAAATGTAATAAGACATTTTTTTTCGAATGGAGCTACTCTATTTTCAGGAACATCCATTTGCCTGATTTACACATGCAAAAGCCCATTCTGAAACTCAGAGTTTGGCATGTGTCAAAAGGCCTTCTGTAACTGGTGGTGCAGATAAGGAGGCCCACTGAAAATGTCCCAGTTAGACTAAAATACTGAACTACACATGCTAACTTAGAGTCCGTGAATACTGAAAAGACTAGTAATGCCAATGGAAGAATACAGCAATCTAACAAGGTTAACTTTTGGCAGAAAAATTCAACTGAATTGAACAGGACAAACTCTGCTCTCAGTGTTACCCACACTACCCTATAAGAACTAGTGTGAGTTTAACTAAGTGCAGAATTTGGCACAACATATTGACATACTGAGCTATATTGAGCTTCATCCCGTCATCCTAAAACTAACATTTAATATTTGCAATGTGACAGAACCTAGAGCCCACATGTATTGAAGCCCCGTTACGCTAGATACCGTACATCATATAATGAAAAGAGGAGTCCTGCCCCCAAAGAGTTTATAATCTAGTTGTAAGAGAGACAATAACTGGTAAATACAACAAACAGATGGGGAGAGCACAAGGTAAAAGTCATTTACGTCAGCTGAGGATCTGGCCAGTAATTTAATTAATGTTATCAAACCTATGTATAGACATCAAAATAAACAATACTGATCTTCAATACAGCTACATAAGAAGCATATCATACAATGAAAATAAAGCGAATCTCCCAGTTACGGTGAGTGTAATAAGCACTGGCCACAGCACCCCAGCTGCTTTGCCAATATTAAATTAGCTTAATAATTATTATAGCGTTAGAGTGGGAATTCATAGTGGTGTAGTAGTTCATTGTGATCTCTATTCTACAATATTACTCAGCTCTGAAGTGTTCATTGGGAATGTATTCATGCTGTTAACGAAATGTATATTTTATATACAATCTCAGACACCCACATGGTTTTCTAAATAGGATGTAATAATTTTTTTTAAAGTACTAAATAAAAAGCCTAAAGCTGCAATCGGATTAAGTCACAGGATATCAACATTGAATGTGAGGTCAATTTAACAGGAAGAAATTCATGTCTCTAATGACAAGTTTGGTACAAGGAAATGAAAAAAGATCAAAGCTGATAAAAATAAATGTATGTAATGAAACAGTGGTTTGAGAAGTCTGGGAAACTCACTTTATTTTCATTGTATGATATGTTTTTTGTGTAACTGTATTGCTGTTGAATATTGTTTGTTTGAATGTCTATACATGGATTTGATTACATTAATTCAATTATTGCCCAGATCCTCAACTGGGGTAAATCAGCATGCCTTTGCTGACTCCAATGGAGTGACACTGTTTTACCGAGGCTGAAGATCTGACCCTCTAGATCTTGCAAATAGAAGGTAGTGGGTTTAAGAGAGGTTAAAACTTCAATAGTTTGCTAACAATGCACAGATCTATAACAGTTGTGCAAATGGCTAAAAGTTCTTGCTACAAAGATTTTTAATTAGCATTATAAAATGAATTACAATTTAATTAAAAATGAAAAAACAACACAAAACCCCAGAAGTGGAAAAATGGTAAAAGAATAAAACAGGCAAGAAACGCTCCTGGATTTGGATGCAATTCTAACAGTAATTTGAACCAACATCTGAAATGCGTTATATAATTTTAAACATATACTGAAAATTATTTTCTTCCAAGCTTACAGCAAGTATAGACTCACCAGTTGTTGCAAGGTTTTTGGCTATTTTCTCCTTAATCTTTAGCTTTAAATAAACAAGAATGCTAACTAAAAATGTTACCTTCAGCAGGTATCTCGTCAGACCTCCTATGTTAACCAGGGCGAGGCTTAGGTCTGGTCTATACTACCCGCCTGAATCGGCGGGTAGAAATCGACCTCTCGGGGATCGATTTATCGTGTCCCGTCGGGACGCGACAATGGATCCCCGAATCGGCGCTCTAACTCCACCAGCAGAGGTGGTAGTAAGCGCCGCCGACAAAAAGCGGCAGAAGTCGATTTTGCCGCCGTCCTCACAACGGGGTAAGTCGGCTGTAATACGTCGAATTCAGCTACGCTATTCACGTAGCTGAATTTGCGTATCTTAAACCGACTCCCCGCTGTAGTGTAGATGTACCCTAAGTCAGCAATTGGATCGGAAACCTCTGAGGAAAACCCTTGTGCTATAAGAAGTCATGTAGCGATTCAGGAGATGACAGAACATTGTAAACTAATGGCCCAGTATTCTATTTGGGGGCAATGTAATGTCTTTTAAATGAGACAATCAAATCAAGGTCTTGATCTCTTGTGGTCCACTGACCATCCTGTGGAACTCTTCCTAGAAGTGTTATTAACCCCAGTATCCTGGCTAGATTTCATTTGAAAATCTCCTTGTTTCTGTGGGTAAGTCTAACAGCTGTGCACTGTTAAACAACTGTGGTGTTTCTCCACAGTAATGGCTGCAATGTGCAATTTCCTCAAAGTTGCTGAAAAGCTTTGAAATCCTTCTGTACGGAAGGCCTTCATTTCTAAAGGGATTTCAGCTCAGTCTGCATTTTTGCAGGTGCAATTAACTGAGCCTGCAGTTAAATTGTTAAGACTTGGATTTTCAAAGTAACCTAAGAAAATCAAGTGCCCAACATCAATTGGCTTCCAATGGGATTTGGGCACTTAGCTCCCTTAGCCCATTGGACATTCCAACCTATATCTTTCAGCAATACCATTTGTACCTGCAGTTAACTGGATCCAAAACTGCAGATGCAAAAATTGGGGCCAATTTAATATAATGCTATTACACTGGAGAATGAATTCCTCCATTCGTCCACACAGCAGGTATAGGAAAAGCCATGGGGCCTGCTTTGAAACCTGGTGGTGCCTCTAGGCACCCAGGCAGGGCAGATTTGTGATCAGTTTTTTATTATTTGTTAGTTTTGGAAACTGATGGGATGTTAAGTCTCATTGTTTGCATCACTTTCAATATATTTCATTAGGTTGTTGGTGAAGTTGTTAACTGTGAATCGTCTGCCTTAACTGTTTAAATGCTGGTTTGATATATCACAACATGCCAAATGCAGACTAGGTTGTAATTAATCACTGATACCACTTTTAGAAAAAAATCACAATAAATGTGTTTTTTGAAGCCTCGGGGTGAGTAAGGAGTTCACATATGCGTAAAAATACGTGATAAATCGATCCCGTAGGCGCTCCCTGTTGACTCCGGAACTCCACCACGGCGAGAGGCGGAAGCGGAGTCAACGGGGGAGCCGTGGCTGTCGATCCCGTGCCATGAGGACGGGAGGTAAGTCGAGCTAAGATGCATCAACTTCAGCTACGCTATTCTTGTAGATTGATCCCCCCGCAGTGTAGACCAGGCCAAAGTTCGACATGGCTAGAATTGCTCCACTAAGTATTGTACATCTTCTTTTCTGAGACACGATGTGATTGGAATGGAATACTCCTGACTGCTTACATTGTTCTTTGCATACAGTGTAATACTCTGTACATCTTATCTCATTAATGAGGGGAGCTTATCACTTAACTGAGAACACAGTAGCCTTCTAACTTTAAAACCAAACTGGTCAATGTTTTTCATCACAAAGGTTTTTTAATGGCTTTTTGAGTCACGTCGTATAAGATTTTCTCATCAAAGTGAAACAAAAAGTTTCATTTTGATTTGAAAGGAAAGCAACTCCATCCCCACCAGCCCAAAACAATTTTTGATCCCTTCTTTAATTTCCCCTTCCCCTCTTTTCTGTGCAATGATTGGGAGAATTGGCTCCTTACGTGGGGGTGGGAGATGCAAGGGGAGGGCTCTGACACCTTCAGCTGGGCAGGAACTGGAATTTCCATTTTAGGGGAAATTCAATGATTTCTAAATTTGTTTCATTCTGAATCACAATGAAATGTTGAATTTTGAAATTTCTCACAAAAATGAAATGTTTGAAATAAAAAAAAACATTTGGGGGTCAATCAAAATGTTTCATTTCCACAAAAAATACATTTTGTTTTGATTTAAAACGTCATATTTTAATAACATTTGAAAGGAAAAGTTGTTTTCAGAACAAAAACAAAAATCAAAAAAGTTTTATTCGGTTGTTCAGTTTCATCACAATCAACAAGTTCCCATGGAAAAATATTCTGTTGGAAAATTTTCGACCAGCACCCTTTTGTCCTGGCTAACAGGCAGGGCTAGTGCAGCAGAAAGTGCATGATTCAGCCCCTTCAACGGCTGGTATAGCTCCGGTTCTAGTATGCTGTGTCCCATGTGACCACAGAGCCATTGTGAGACTGCCCAAATGTCTCTGGATAAATTCATTTCTGCATGGCCCTCTTCCACCCCCATCATTGTTGGCTTTGGCTTAAAAGTCACTATATAGCCTTTCATGTATGGAACTACAAGTGAAACAGGCAGTGACACCTATAGTTTAGGTTACCTGACATTTTCCCTCATAAGACCCTGTTTTCAGTTGTTTGTAACTTTGCCACGTGTAAACAGTTTGAGCTGAAATTTTCCATACCAGGTGTCTGCCTCAGGCTGAATTTTTGGAGGGAACTTTCAATTAAAATGGCAAAGCTATTTGCAACAATGAGATTAGGGAAAAATACATTTTTGTCATACTAATAAAAAATTCTTACAACTGTTTCACTGAGAAACTCTAGACCTGCCATGCTCCTCGCTTACAAACAGCCCCCCAACCTGAAGCAAATACTCACCAGCAGCCACATACCACACAACAAAAACACTAACCCAGAAACCTATCCTTGCAACAAAGTCCGTTGACAACTCTGTCCATATATCTATTCAGGGGACACCATCATAGGACCTAATCACATCAGTCACACTATCAGAGGCTCGTTCACCTGCACATCTACCAATGTGATATATGCCATCATGTGCCAGCAATGCCCCTCTGCCATGTACATTGGCCAGATCGGACAGTCTCTACGCAAAAGAATAAATGGACACAAATCAGACGTCAAGAATTATAACATTAAAAAATCAGTCGGAGAACACTTCAACCTCCCCGGTCACTCGATTACAGACCTCAAAGTCGCAATTATTCAACAAAAATCTTCAAAAACTGACTCCAATGAGAAACTGCAGAATTTGAATTAATTTGCAAACTGGACACCATTAAATTAGGCTTGAATAAAGACTGGGAGTGGATGGGTCATTACACAAAGTAAAACCTATTTCCCCATGCTAATCTTTTTCCCCTACTGTTACTCACACCTTCTTGTCAACTGTTGGAAATGGGCCATCCTGATTATTACTACAAAAGTTTTGTTTCTCCAGCTGATAATAGCGCACCTTAACTGATTACTCTCGTTATAGTTAGTATGGCAACACCCATTTGTTCATGTCCTCTGTATATATATATCTTCCTATTGTATTTTCCACTGCATGCATCCGATGAAGTGGGTTCTAGCCCATGAAAGCTTATGCTCAAATAAATTTGTTAGTCTCTAAGGTGCCACAAGCACTCCTCGTTCTTTTTGCATGTAATTAAAGTATATCAAAATACATATGCACTGGCAATCTTGATCATGGCATTTCCTAACTTTTGAGTGCCTGACTCGTTACCCTTAGTGTTCTTTTAATGGCATTTTTTGGCTGGAATACTATAAAAGATACTGGTGGTTAAATGATTTTAATCAAATGACAGTTTGTAAGGAGAATCATGTATCGGCTCAAGTTGCTCATACTCACCATTCCTGTACCATTAAGAGGGATTTAAATTGCAGCTAGTTAGTTGTAAAGCTTTGCTTGGAGATTGAGTCCTGTATCATTCTATAATTAAACATTTAAAGAAATCTATGAAGTACAATAAGGGAATTCTAAAACTACATTCATTGAGGTTAGAGAGCCTATTTTATGCTTGAAAATGTCAAAAGGTTTCCTTTGAGTAGTCATGTCTTCCCTTGTTTCCATAAAGGAGGGAATATTAGGGTTTTGCTCCATTTTTTGTGTGCTTATAGTATATTCATATGCATTATGCTAGGCTGGCAAATTCTCACACAGACTATAATCTGTATATAATATACTATCCAGAAACATAATAGAGATGTTAGGAATAGAACATTTTCTATATATGATCATAAGATATCTACACTTAACTTAATATTACAAAAACAATTTGGATGTATTAGTTCATATATTTACATTTAAATAAAATCTGGGAATGATTCAAGACAAAAGTTTTTGCATACATATAAAAGCAAGATTAAATTATCTTCGGAGGGACAGTTTTGGGCATTTGTATGGTTGACTACTCATGAACAAACTGCAGTGTTCATCTAGTGATCTTTAATTGTATATTAAGTTCAGAAAACAACTGTGATTATCTAGGTTACTACTTCAAATACTATCCCCTATCATATTTGTACTGATTAGAACATAATGTGTAGCTAATGAGACTCAATCTGATGTCTACACTGTTGGTACATGCCTATTGTGAAAAGTCATATATTACACAGACAGCTCCCCTGCATTTGGTTTACAACGTAGAATTCCCTATACAATTTCCCCTCCCTGCCATTCTGTGTGCAGAGTTTGATTACAGGTTTACCTTGATTTACTGTGTTCAAGGTAAATATAAAAAAAACATATTCTGTGTAATGATGCCACCGTGGGATACATATCTTAGCATATATCAGTAATATTGCTAACTTATTCATCTGTTTGTTTAGTACTTGCATTGCACTTGGGGTTGTGCAATGTCCTAAAATAAAGAAACACCCTGTCTCAACAGCTTAGGACAAAAATGATCAAACATCTGATTCTACAGACAGGTACACAAACAAATAGTTTTACTTACCCGATAACCCCATTAACTATTGTGTGTCTGGGAAGTATCTAGAACTTCAATGGAACTATTAGTGCTAGTAAAGTTACACACATGCAGAAGTGTTTCCAGGACTGGGCTCTTGTTTAAGCATCTATGACAATATTTAGACACAGAGGAAGACACCTTGGCCCAAAAGTCATTGACAAAACTCCCACTGATTCCAATAAGGCCAGTATCTAATCCCTAAAAATATGCAGCCTGCTTTTTAAAGGCACTGTGTGGCCACAGCTCCTATTTACTTCATTAGGAAATGCAGATACTCAGCATCTCTGAAAACAAGCCCATGTTTATTTAGATCCATATGTACGGATTTAAGGTGCCGCATTGTAGGCCCCACAAGATTGAAAGTTTTCCCTTAATGTATTGGTGAGCATTGCACTATACTAAGATATTAAAAGTATAGTCCTGCCCCAAAACGTTTATAGCCCAGTGGTTCGGAGGCACAGTATGTAAGTTAAAACCATACAGGCTCAGAGGTAATTTATGGCCATCTTTTTAAAACTACTTATGCTCACTTTCTTTTTTTCCAGGCGTAAATGCGTAGCTTGGTCTTTTGGACACAGATGCATTTTACACATTTCCTGCTGTCTTTGAAAGTTGTGCACTCCCCTTGTGTAAGTGGCAAGCTATTTCTGGGATAGAAGCCCAGTTTGTCTATTGAAGAAAAACAATTACACGTAACGTAAACGGCAGCCTTTTCACTCACATACATGGGTCATAAATGAATGCAGAATATTGCCATTAGTTAGGAACTCCAAGAAGCAGACAAAAAATCTCATTCTAGGAGGCCAGACTCCCAACAGGAATATTTTTAAGAGAGATCCATGTTGAACTTCAAACTGTCTGTGCTGTGTATAATATTTCAAATATGAATGGCCAATAGGGCATTACTTCTTTTTTTTCTGAACCAAAGTTTGTATGTTTCTGGCAATGGTTCTGGGAAGATCATGGCTTTATTAGCTAAAAGCCTCATTCAGAAAATAACTATATCCTAGCTTTAATGGATAAACAGCGATAGAATCCCTTAAGTGACGTACATTAAACCTTCTTATTTTAACATAAATTCTATTTTTTTCAGTGTATTAAAGACAGTTTTCTTTTTGATTGGTTTCTCTATGGTTTGTGTGTTCCTTCTCTTCTCTTTAGGCTACCTTCAAGAAAAATGAACCTTTTTTCTCTACAGGAAGTTAAAATTCTTATAAAACATGTGATGAAATCTTGTGATGTTGAAAAGTTAACCTTATGATTTTAAAGCTGATCTCTTTGGAAAATATGGCTCTTATTTCTAGCTATATTTAATATTCTTTTAGCTCAAAATATTTGGCATGATTTCTCAGAAATGCCATTTTGCTGGGGGGAAAAAGAAAAAAAAAAGGTTTAGAGGATCAAGTCTGCTGGGCTCTTTCCATTATTTACATACTGGTCACAATACTGGCAACATTTTAAACCACTACAACATGGTTACTCAGTTTCCATAGTCAAACTGGCTCTTTGTTTCAGGAGATGGCCTGTAATTAGAAGGTAACTGACATTATGTCACATTTCTGTACATATCAATGGGAAATAATATTGGCTGTGAAAAAAGTATCCCCCCCAGGGTTTATCATGAATTTAGCCTTGGTTGCTCTCATACAAGGCTGTGTCAAGGTCAAGTTCTTTTACTCAGTAATTCTTGTAAAGAATCTGTGCTTAGTATGGGGGTTCTAACTGAAGTCCTTGGCAGTACACTCTGCAATACATGTATTTCATTAATATCTTGCTTATTAAGGACTTGATTCAGCTCCTATAGAAGTTTGTCCACTGATTTCAATGTGAGCTGGATCAAGCCCCAGAAGACAGACAAGCTAACAAAAAAAAAAAAAAAAAAGGGGGGGGGGAGGAAAGCACATCCGTTTAATACACTAAATACGTCCCCGAGATTAACAGCTAATCTGAGAAGACGGATGCTGAAACTTATTTTGGGAAGCTACTTTATTTTCCTTGTCTCTGTCAATAAGGGCTTGATCCAGCAAAGGTGCTGAGCATTCTTGCCTAGATCCTCAGGCTCCTGACATTGAAATCAATGGGAGATAGCCACTTAAATACCTTTGAGGGGCTGGGCCTCCGATTGCAATACAATAAAGCACATAAAAAGTCTTGAGAAAGAAAGAATGAGCGGGGACCCAATCACAGTCTTCAAAGAGATTAAGGGCTGTTATAAAGAGGACAGGGATGGATTGTTCTCTATGCCCACTGAATATAGGACAAAAAGTCATGGAGCTCAATATGCAACAAGGGAGATTTAGGTTAGCTATTAGGAAAAACTTTCTAACTATAAGGACAGTTAAGCACTGGAATAGGCTTCCAAGGGATGCTGGGAAGTCACATCACTGGAAGCTTTTAAGAACAGGTTGGACAACCACCTCTCAGGGATGGGTCTAGGTTTGTCCTGCCCCAGCGCAGGAGGCTGAATTAGATGACCTCTCAAGGTCCCTTACGGCCCTACATTTCTAGGAATCTGATTCTACATAAGCACATGCTTAACTATCACCACTTAACTTAACAAACTGCTCCACTGACATCAGTGGGACTGCTCACATGCTGTACTAGTGGATCAGACTCAGAGCGCTCAGTCCCGTGCAGAATCGATGGTCTGTTACAAACTAGGACAAAAGTGATTGTTTTGGCATCTCTTCAAAATGTACCTGGATTGATATGATCAGAACATTAAAGGAAAGCACTTTACTAAGGAAAGTAAGATTTAGCTAAAATGTCCAACTATTTATGAAGGGTTAGATTCTGACACCCTGATTCATTTTGAATAGCACTTTAGTCCATGAACAGTCCCATTGACTTCAGTGGGGCTGCCCTAGAAGTGAGGTCCTGTGAATAAGTCTTTGAATCTGGCCCTAAATCTGTTTCAGACACTGAGGGGGAGAGTCTATGCAGCTCCTCTGTGCTGCACATCTTAGAACCCGAAGTCCAGGGGAAGTCAGGGCGAAGGTGGGTTTGCCACTTTTGTACCCTTGCCCTTCCCGGGGCTGCTTCAAGGACCCTGGGAAGCCCTAAGTTTTGGCAGTTTTCCTGGAGCTACCCCATTGGTTGTTGCATTGCCTGGAATCCCCACATTGGTGCTGTGGCCCTGCCCTGACACACCTGCACTGCTGCCAGCCTTCCAAGGCTTGCAAAGGAGTTCTCAACAGGCAGCTGTATGGCTGTCTTTTGTAGTGCCTGAGCCAGAGGAATGCTCCTTCAGCCAGAACTAGAGCTTTTAGTGCCACTTGATGCTACTTTCACAGTAAAAAAAGAGCTGGAGCAGGGTAATGATCTCACCCCCAAACTCTGCAAAGGCCTTGTAAGTCAGTCTCAATGGGAGACTGTCCAAGTAAGATACATTAATCCCTTTGAGTATGATTGAATATGCTAAAACTGGTACAGAGTACTAAATAAAAATGAGCAGAACAGATTATTACATACCTGTGTTACTCAAATAGTGTATACCTTAAGGGTATAATATTGGGCTCAACATTAGAGAAAATTGGTTGATCACACAATGCCTGATATTTCTTAATGATATCTATTTTGTGATATGTATACCCTGCCAGCATTATTTAAAGGAAATCTGATATTCAGAAATAGGCACTGATTGGAAAAAAAAAAGGGGAAAAAAACCACCCCAAAGATATACACTAAAAATAAAGTACTGAGTAAAAGAATGGATCACATTATTAATGTAGGATATAGCTTCATGTGAGTGAAAAATCCATACAGTAGATTGCATGGTGGCAAAAAACAATTTGATCCTATACAGGAACCTTTCCTGTCTTAATTTTAATAAATAATATGTCAAGTCCTGAGGTTCTTTCTTAGGCTTTCTATAAGGGCATATCCCTGTACTCACATGGAGCTCATTGCAGGATCAGGACCTTAGTTATTTCTCAATCCTTACTCAAGGAAGCTTCTTTTGATTTTGATGGGAGTTTGCCTGAATAAAGAGTGAATTACAACTGAAGAATCTCAGGATTTGACCCAGAGGATTTTTCCTTTTGTACTGAGCTGTTCTTTCATTTCTCTTGCTCTTTGTATTTGCTGCTTAACTTATCTTTTCATCTCATGTTCATAGTTCTGTATAATTTAGTTTTACTAATATTTTACCAGTTATTATAACCCTTTAGTATTTCATGTATCTTTACTGATCTATGCCTACACTTGATAAATATGTATAGTTTCTTAAAAAAATCAATAAAGAGTTAAAATAAAGTCATGCATTACACTAACAATGGCTGGCTATCTTTTTAAATCAAGCCGCACAAACTGCACGTCCACTATCATGGACTATTTTGCAAGCTACATTATTTTCAATAGCTTTGTCATAATAAACATTTAAAATGTTCTATTCCATCTCTTATTTCAATACATTGTATTAAAGGAATGTGAGGCATTTACTCATTCACTTGGCTCAGAATAAACCACAACATTTTATAGGGCTACAAACATACTCATTACATCCAGCTTGTTCAAAACACTGTTTCTTGTACGCTTATTAGAACTTTATTAGAAGCTTAGCAGATTCCTGCCTCTGTTGCCCTCATCTTCCCTCTCCCATTCCCTTTGATTATCTGTTACACCCACTTGTTGTGTCTTGTCTTAAATTAGATTTTAAGTATTTTGGGGCAGGGACTGCCTCTGAGCATGGGCTAGAGTTTGCTTTTAGGGCGGCCCAGCCCTGAACAAGGGGTAGTTTGTAATCTGTACTGACCCAGGAGTAAACCTGGAAGGTGTTGTGACTCAGAGATACACCTCTGCATCACAATTCCTTCCCTGCATTCTCCTTGCTCTGGAGTTAGCAATTTGCTCCTGGCCTATTCCAGCAGCAAATTATGCAGTACCCCAGTTGGCTGAGCTGAACTAGTTAGAATGTGGTGGGGGTTCGGCAAAGCTTCTGCCCACTCACCAACTCCAAGGAGATAGTAAATGGACTCATTGCCCTGCTTATCCCTATGTGCCAAGGACCAGGTGTAAGGGGTGGGGGCAGTTCTTACTCCCTCACACTCACAGTCTAGCCACCTATCACTATTACTCAAGATTTGTAATTTATGTCCTGAAGCACGAGGTCTGTTATTCCCTTGAAACATTTGTGACTTAATTTCCCAGCTTAGTGCAGCTATTGATTTCAAACTTGTATCTATCCACTCCACTTTTTAATCCTATTAAATGGTTGCCATGTTTTCCTGCGGCAGTGAATTCCACAGGTTTGCTAAAAGTTTTAATTTTGCAATGGTCAGTTTCATTGAATGCCCCTCTTCCAAAGGCTATCTTGATCCATTGATATCCACTCAGAATGCTGCTGCAAAGATTATTTTCCTAGCCCATTGCTTTGACCACATCACCCCTCTTTGCATCCCTTCACATCACAGACTCTTCTCTATCGTATCTAAGTTATGTGTCTTCTCCTATGAAGCTCCTCACACTTAGGAAAAGCCCCCAATAAATGTCCACAAAACTCATTATGCTCCTTCATAATCTTCCTTAAAACTCTCCTTTGCCATGAGGCCTACAAAAAAAACTCTGATAAGGCTTAGGCTGCTGGTGCACTACGACCACTGCCTATCATGCTGGCCAATATAGTCTCATAATTTCCTTATACGCCCCCCCCCCCTTATCTGTATCTATCTATTGTTTCTTGTCTTTCTTTTAGCTCCGTGTTTGCATAGCACCTAGCACAATTGGGTCCTGGTCCATGACTGAAGCTTCTAGGAGTTATGACTATACAGATAAACAACATAATAATCATTGAAAAGGAATGCTCGACTGATTTACATTAGTCGAGTCACTATTTTGTATACCTTTGTCATGTCACCTGTTCTCTCCTTCTCTAGTGCAAATCTTTTAAATCTCTCATTGTAAGCCCCTTGTCAAGTAACTTGTGATTTTCTGGGCCTTGTCACTTTAATTGGAAATGTCCTATGGAGTACACTAGAGAATTCTATTTCTGCTATAGAATTCTAACAGACAATTATCCTTCTATTAATTTTGATAAGTTTTAAAAATTTCAATCAAGCCATATTATTTTTCTTTAGAACCTGACTGGTTTCACTGCTTTTAAGTTTTGTAGGAGTTTTCCGATAGGTCAAACTTAACAATATCCATCTTGAAAAAAGATAAAAACAAAAGAGGATGCATTAAAGAATGCATCATAAATAACACATCAAAGATATTATTCCATTTATCCTTTTCTACTGTAAACTAGCATCATTTCTGCATTTTCACTGCCATTGTCCACTGAGAAAATACTTCCACTGAACAATATTTTCCTTACAACTGTGTTGGAAATGTTTACTTCTAGTTGATTTTGTGTATGAAAAAATTAAGTTAATTATCACACTAAAGCACTATTTCACACCTGTGGTTTCTTTTTAGGTTATAATTGTACCTAGTGTAGTAGCCATGTTAGTCCCAAGATATTAGAGATACCAAGTGGGTAAGGTAATATCTGTAATTGCTCAGGTCTCAGACAGGAAAGCCATTGAAATGAAATAGTATCAGAGAAAGATAATGGAAAAGCTCTAGGTGGGATTACCCTAATGTAATCAACAAAGTATGTTGTAGGAGAAATTACATAGACTCATCTGACTATCCATGATCTGTGAGCAGTTTGATAGGAAATGTGTCTTCCTCTGTGTTTGGAAAGTGCTTAGCACATTCTAAATAGTGATAAAATGGCCAATATGCTAATCAGCTGGGAGTCCAACCTACCTGTAGCTAAGTCTTCTAAATGAAAACAAGGGTGAGTGTGAAGCAGAGGTTAGGAACTCAAAGGATGGGCCCAGACTCTTACAGGTTTGTCTCACATACACTGCAGCTATGCCTGGCTCCTAGTAAAGGAGAAAGACAACATCAGGCTGTTACTACGATTTTAATAAGATCAACCAATTTAACAAATGAATTTCTATCTAATTTCTTAATCAGACATCCTAGGCAGACTCTACATCTCTGTTTCTTTATACTAATAGTACTTTGTGCTGTCCGAGCTTTGCCATGTGCATAGCAGTACAACATCCTGTATAATTACCCTTTGACTGCGTGGCATATTTAAGGTGGCTTCTTCTTTGAACTTTTTTAAGGCTCTGCTCCCAGTTTCACCAGGACAACTCTATTTCTTTCTATGGTGACTTGCTCCCTGTGCAACCCCACCGCAGTCAATGAAATTACACAGGTGTAACAGCAGAAATGTGGTCTCTGGCTTTCAAATATAGGGGACATTGGTCATACCATTAAGCCCGACACAAGGGCCTTTTAATTTAAATGTAATCTGCAAAAGACCAAATTACCAGCAACATGTTCTCATTAATTCCTGTAAGGGATGCTCAGGCTTTGACCCCTTATTGTTCTCCTTATCGGGAAGTGGCTGAGTCATAGTATTAATAAGCCATCACTCACTTAAATGGTCATTCACTGCTGCATGGACTAAAGATAGGCTCATCCTTTTGAAGTGGGACTGGGCAAGCAAGGCTGTTGTAATGGGCTGTGATTATTTTCACTATGAATGCTCCTCTGGCTTTGAAAAATTAAAAGGAGCGCTCGTTTTCTTTCTTGAGTATTTCTCACACTGGCAAAAAAAATGAACACTTTGAAATGTAAATGATTTAATCTTTGCAAACCTCTGCCTCAGAGGGAGCTACGACTTCATTTACAAAATGAAGACATTTTAGGAAATGATTATCATTGTAAAATTGAGGCCAGCAGGGGGTCTGAGTTCAAACTCTTAGGATATCAGCAGTGTAACAAGTTTGATCTTCCTTATGGCATTGCTCGCATTTGCTCGTGTGGGTTCCAGCAGAGAGATATTGTAAATGGGAATTTGTTCCCAGTAGTTTCGCTTAGTTAAATAAAATAGTTCTGCTCATTGTTTAAAAAAAGCCAAGCTAATAAAATTCATGGCAAATAAAAAATAAGATTACAATTATTTGGATTAGTACACAGTATGTGTATGTATGTAATTTAGTACTTGAAAAGTACCGACAGCTCTGAAGGTTGAACTCCTTTGTTTATCCACAACATAGGCAACAGTAGTGTTATCTTTATCATACTGTCCTACAAATGTGTCTCAGACCTGATCTGGCAGGACCACCCCAAGTGGGGAAAGATATTTTATTTAAATGTAACCATTCAGTCCTTGGCCTCCTCTGTTAAGACTCCCAAGAAGGGTAACAATTAATGCTGGGGTAGTACTGGTTTTTGTGATATATATTAGGTCCCTTAGGAACTGGCGGAGACTACTGACTCCCATCACAAAGAGCAGATGGTAACAACTTTCAGTGATTAATAATCTAGACCATGATCTGAAATCTGATCTGGATGGACAGATCCCTGCACGCACATGCAATTTGACTGAGATTAGTGGAGCTCCATAGAGGAAGAGGGATCAGTCTGTATGAATTGCACCTTAGGAGAGAGAAGTTAGAGAAGATTTCCCCAGGTGACCTTAGTTTGGGATTCAATGCTCTCACCCGCTTTACACCAGTGTAACTACACTGATTTCAGAGGAGTTGCTCCCCGTTTTTGCAGTACTGTAAATGAGATTACAGTCAGGACCTTTAACTCATTACCATTCCCCTGAGCCAGCCTGTCTCCCAGTATGATTTACTCAAAAGCATGACTTAAATGTAAAATGTAAAGGCACCAAATCTTCCTCATGAAGAATCCCTACTGTTACTTTGATCTCACTCTAAAAATTGCATGCATGCAACTCTGGCGACATTCAGAAGTTTAAGCACTTGAATGCATCTATGCATCTACACATGCAAGGACAAAATACTGAATTTACCAGTATTCAATATCTGACCATGGTAAAAGTGAGTTGAGAATTAAGGCCTGTGTGTGCACAATGCACACAGTATAGATTGAATAAGCTCTGGAGGGCTAAGCCACGGTGCTGATCCAGAGCAAACTTTTGAGGTTTTCCTTGTACTAATCGCAAGGAGAAAAATATCTGCATTGTGTTTTAATATTCTTTAAAGAGAGAGAAAATTTGCACTTTGGTTAAAAAAATCTGTTGAAAATGTCCACAGCGTGTAGAAAAATAAAGAAACTTTTTAATAGGATGCAAAAAAAAAAAAAAGTGTAAACACCATCCAGTCTAAAGCCAGGCTCATTGCTTACTGTTTTTCTGGGCTTAAGCAGGTGTTTTGTTCATGTGCACTGAAGTGTGAGGCAGCTGTTCTCTCTAAGGTATGAAGGAGTCCATTGTGAACAACAGTCAGCTTTGGTTCCAAGGCAAGTTTGTAAATTGGACAATCCTAGTAACAGAGGTAAGTTCCACACACTTCCTTTTGGACAGGACTTCTTTTGCTTAGTTGAGCTACACACCTGACAGGTGTTGCAGTCTCAGAGTCAAAGATGAGGGTGTGTAACCAGAAACAAAGGTGAGAAAGAAAGCCCTGTGGAGTAAATCTGGTCTTTAGCACACAGCATGTCAACTGTATCTAAATGATTGCAGTACAAAAGTGCTATTTGGTGGTTTTTATGAGTTCTAAGTGCCACTGACCTGAAAGATACTCATTCAGTGGAGGACTGACCTCTCACTGTTGAGTACTATGTCCTATGATATTTTAAATTGCTAAATACATATGATGCCTATAACAGAAGATTACTCTGTTGGCTGATGGGCACTGTGGCTAGACAGGAGGCTATGGGACTGATGAGTATGAAGTATGAATATGTAGGCTAGTGATGAAATAGCACTGAAGAGGGCTCCTGAAAATTATACTAGACTGTGAGCTCTCTAGGGCAGACTGTGTTTGTTTTACTCATTTGTACAGAGCCTTGCACAATGGAGCCCTTATCCCAACTGTAATAGAAATAAGTTTTTTTTAATGGACTGTAGCTAGTCAAACTCCACTGAGCATTCCAGTGAATTCTGAAACCTCAAATCTCAAATCGATAGGGTCTGACTTCCTCAATCTCTAAGGAGATTTGATTTGATAGTTACTGTAAATTTTTTCTCTCAGTCCTGACCAACAAGACTTACAAATACTGAACCCTGATTATTTTTGCAGGCCAAGAAAAGAGACTGTAAGGGGTTTTAGTTAAAGCAGTGTTGCCAACTCTCATGATTTTGTCATGAGTCTCATGATAATTATTGTTTTCCTTAAAGCCCCAGCTCCTGGAGTCAAGTGGATATGTGATGACTTCAGCCTTTGTTCTTAAAGAAAAAGTAAGTTTCTAGCTCTCGTGGCTGTGGAGAAAGCTTCAAAATGTGACCCAGTGCACCCTCAAAAGACTCAAAAAGCAGCAGGCAAATAAAAAGTACACCAATTTTTTTTTAACATAATCTCATTATTTTAAAGCCAATCTCATGATTTTGGTGAGCCTGCCTCATGATTTTTGAACGTTTGGGGTTGGCAATACTGTTAAAGTTCCTCCATCAAATGCGTTTATACACAGTATTCGTATAGATCAAACGTCTCAGTATGACTATCACCCTCCATGGACTGCCATTAAACGTGTGGCAATAAACTAATGACAATAGTCATCTTTAACCTAAGTTCCTTTTAGCTCAGCATTTTGGACAAATAACTCACTGTTTTACACTATGGGTTGGGGGAAGCTGAAATAAATGTGCAACATGCTGCTTCATTCTCTATTAGTGAGCTTCTAATTTTAACAAAGTAGGGAATTTAGCTACTGGGATTCTAGAAGAATTGACTGCTTTGAATTAACCTGCAAATACTTTGCTATGGTTAATTCACTATCGACGCAAACTATTTCCAAGTTGTTGTTTTCTTAATATTGTCTTTAGTGGCAGATATTTTACATATTAAAAGTATTTTTCATGTTAGCCTAATGAACGGCTGCTGTAATCCACCAGGGGAACATATATTTGAGGTTTCATTCATGCTTTATAAAGTATTGTCACAGTTAAGCACAAAGGAATAATCTGATTGTTTCCCAAATAGCAAGAACAAATCGTGATTGAAGGATTCCTTCTATTTAAATCTATGCTGTGCAAAGCCTATTGAGCATGTTATCAGAGTCATCTCTGATGCGTATACTAAGTACACAAAGCTGCTGTATAGATGCCATTCAAGAGCCAATTTAGTATCAAATGGTCAATATTGCTGACTTGCAGATTACAAATAGCTCAAGATATTTATGTATTTATATTAAATCAGGTTGAGAATAAGAGGCAAAACTCTGGGTCGCTCCATTTGTAATTAAAATAGGTCTGAATTTGAATCGATGTTTTAGGATTTTGTTTGGCTGGGATTTGAAAAGTGCCGCCACTCATCCGGTGCCTTTGCCTTTCACAAAATAACGTGAAATTTGTATAAATGGGCAAAAGAGCATTAGATTACATCACCTCGTAGGTCAGCTGGAAAAGCAAGAGCATTAAGCGTGAGGCTTCCACAATATGTATTCTGATTATGAGAAAGGGGAGTGAAAGGCAAAAAACAGGTGTTACAGGACACAGTGTGAGAAATTATGTTAGGGGATGATTGTAGCAAAGGGGTTAGATTCCCTCTGCTATCTTTCTGTGGTCTGACACTAAAACTACCAGGGGCGGTCCTCATATGTTTGACCTCTGGGCAAAGATAACTCTTTCATACCCTCTGTTCCACTTTTCCACTTTGTATCCAAGCCCTCTGCTATAAAATGTAAAACCAGCACATAGAACATGCTGCTTTGGAGGTCTGCCACTTGCATTCAGGCAACCATTTGTACTTTTGCAGGCGTAATCAATCTCCTGTTGCTATCAGCAGGGGAGTGGAGCTTTGCTGCTTTATGGCTTAAAAGTAGTTTTGTGCAAATTCTACTCTTCCCTCCACCCCCCCCCCCCAGCCCCGCTTTTAGCTCCACTACTTGTAGGATTTTCAGGGACATGGGCTAGAGAGGAGAAAAGAAGCTTGTTTGATTTAAGCATAGAGGGGTTTTTTTGTGTGTGTTTATATTTTCTCTGCATCTATTAAGGGGTGTGGGGGAGAGACTTCATTTATATGTTAATATTAGCCGGCACCCTGACTAAACTGACAGAACTATTTCATGGGAAGCTGACAAATTTTGTCAGCTAGGCTATACTTCCACATCTCAATGGTGGCAATAATCTTGATTAGCAAAACAATTGGGGGGCCAAAGGAGTCCTGCTGCTCCAAAGGCCCTGCTCTCAGGTTACAGTTTGCTAATGTGATGAATCCAGAGAGTCCTTCAAGCTTGAAAAAATTCTCAAAAGCTACTGAATTTAGGCAAATGAAGGGAACCATTTTGGGGGTTGGACAAAAGGGGTTAATTTGATTGACCATGTCTCCATAGTCTTATAATAATCATTTACTTAACAAGTGCACAGAGAATCATTCCATGGAAACTGGTGGAGTTAACAGAGGACGTTCGAATGGAATATCTGTTTATTCCAGATGTATGGGAATTTTAGCCAAAAATCAACCCATCATTTCTGCCTGTAGCATTGGGTCTTACTTACAAACAGCAGCAAAATTAAAAGGGTTACAAACACTTTATGATGGCATCTTCTATGAAGCAATCCGGGCTTCCATTTTTCATTAGCTTGCTGCATTGCTAATTAAACCTTTGGAAATTAATTGCTCTTGTACTGAGGAAATGAAACTGCCTTATAAAGGCTTAAGCAGTCTTATTTTCAGTGTTATTTATGGCACCTATTTCTGCCTGCAAACAAGTTATTTATATCTTCACCTTATGTGAATCAAGTAGGCTTCATAATTACATACAGGATCCACCTTCTGCTCTCATTTACACGTATGTAAAACTGGGGCAGCTCCACTGCGATCAGTGGAGTCACTCTGCATTTGCATTCATCTAACAGAACAAAATTTGGCCCGTTGGAATTACAGGCTCACAGGAATTAATCTGGCTCATTTGGGCATAATATGCAAAATCCAAATGTTAAGAGAATTGGGTGCAACTCTTATCAGAGTTTTTGTGCCAAATTCTACAGTTATATGTGTGTAAGTTGCATGTGTGCTATCAATTAATAAAAAAACAGATCGCGTAAAGGAGATGTAAAATAAAGAAGGCCATCCCACACTTTACTTTACATCCTCTGATAGTTGCTTTCCTGCTACACACACAACTTTGACATGTAATTTACACTCCTTTTTCTATAGAACTCTACATTACCACTGACATTGTGATTTTTATCTCTGTAGAATTTAGCCCAATGTGTACACAAATAATAAGTGTACCTGTGAAATGCAATGATATATGTGTCTTTTTTTGTTTTTAAAAAAGTTTCCTGCCTATGGCAGTCATAGCACATCTTTTAAATTTGCATGGAGCGGCTACACATTGAACTTTTTTAGCTTCAACAGCTCTTAACTCTATAATGTTATTAGATATTCTGCAAGCATGAAGAAGGGACCAGGTCAAATCAGAGAGAAGAACAGGATAAATTATTTGTGCTTTTGCTTCCTGTTCTTTGAAGTTTAGTACCATAAATGCCATTATGGTGGAAATTCAAACTTTTCTAAGCCAGCCACTTGTGACCAATGTGCCATAAATACATTCATAACTCTTCCTTTAAATCTCAAACCTAATTTATTCTGTGTTGTTTAGAAACAACGAGCAAAGTTTTCAAATGTAGTTAACTGTGTACAGTTATTTATTTTAACTCTCTGGGCCAAATTTGTGAGAGCAAATACAGGTGAACATTTTTCAAGCACTGTCTTCTGCACATTCAAGATGTATCATATAAACAAGCAAAATCATTTTATCTAAATAGGCTGTGTGTGTGTATGGTAAATTCTAGTCACCACACTGTTGAAAAATGAACATGCAAAGTTGCACGTGCATAAATGGAAACCAGGTGGAGGCTTCCTTGAAAATTAGAGCCTCCTGTCAATAGCATCATTTTTACGGTGCTTTTACTCCATTGATTTAAATGAAGATACTTCCAATAGACACCAGTGTAGATGAGAGGATGGTTATGTCCCTTATATCTAACCAGGAAATGGATACTTAAACAGCATCAGAAGGTGTCATAACGATGTGGCACTTAATCCTGACTCTACTCAGGCAGAGCCCTCTTTAATGCCAGGTGGAGATCTGCCTGAGTAAAGGGTTCAGGAAGGGGCCCATGGAGCCTTTGAAGACCTTGAACCACATTGGCTAAATCACCATTGTAAACAAACTCTTATTTTTTGCAGATCTTATCCAGCAAAACAATGGTCTTCAGAGATTGACAAGACATATAACAAACAAAATAATCATGAAGAACTAAATCCAATGTCCTAGGGAATTAAAACTACAGCGGGGAGAGGGGTTTACTAACTTGCAACATCCTGGCAACCCGCATCAAGCAGACTTAAAGGAGATAGTTGTTTCCTCTTCTTTTTAACAGCTCTGCTCACAGACTCAGTTTTTTCTGTAGTTCATGTTTCCAGATGTTCATAACTGAATTAATTTTTTAAACGAGCCCAGAGTGCTGTTTTATACCATCTGTCACATGGTGCCATAGTGACACAGAAACACAAAAGGAAAACATCATATTACATCATTGACATCATATTGCTACAACTTCATTAAGAACTAGGGCTGTCAAGCGATTAAAAAAATTAATCGCGATTAATCACACTGTTAAACAATAGAATACCATTTATTTAAATATTTTTGGATGTTTTCTACATTTTCAAATATATTGATTTCAATTACAACAGAACACAAAGTATACAGTGCTCACTTTATATTTATTTTTATTACAAATATTTGTGCTATAAAAACCAAAAGAAATAGTATTTTTCAATTCACCTCATGCAAGTACTGTAATACAATCTCTTTATCATGAAAGATGAACTTACAAATGTGGAATTATATACAAAAAAACCTGCATTCAAAAATAAAACAATGTAAAACTTTAGACCCTACAAGTCCACTCAGTCCTACTTTTTATTCATTCAGTCACTCAAACACGTTTGTTTACATTTGTTTTTGAGTGCAGTTACGTAACAAACAAAAAGAAATTGCATTACGGTATTGTATGAGATGAATTGAAAAATATTATTTCTTTTGTTTATCATTTTTACAGTGCAAATATTTGTAACAAAAATAATTATATAAAGTGAATACTGTACACTTTGTATTCTGTGTTGTAATTGAAATCAATATATTTGAAAATGTAGGAAAACATCCAAAAATATTTAATAAATTTCAATTGGTATTCTATTGTTTAACAATGTGATTAAAACTGCAATTAATCACAATTTTTTATTGCAATTAATTTTTTAGTTAAGCGCGTGAGTTAACTGCAATTAATCGACAGCCCTATTAAGAACCATAAACAACCATCCCCCCCCCCTAAATTGTTGATATCTTTATCCAAACACCCATGATGGAACTATCTGATTTGGAGATTGCTTTGAGCAATGGTATAGCTTACAGTGACAGACCAGAAGTTATGAAGCCCTGGTATGACAACGATGCTAAGGATTCTGGTTCTTATTCTCAGGCAATTTATGAACAGCAGAGAATTTCTCATTTCCACATGCTCAAACTTTCAGTCCAGGAGGCAACACCTACATCAAAAGCGTTTCCCCCCAAAGTTTCTCTATGGCATGCCATTATGGTGATTCCTTTTCTGAGTGAATAGAGTGCAAACTTTCCAAATAGTTCTCTTTCAATCTATGGTTCTTTATAATGCTCACATTGCACCAGATAATGGGTTTCAAGATCCATGGTATTATCCACATGCAACCAATCTCCTTGGAGGGCTCTCAGCAGCGTTCAAATCCATGTGGGGGGAAGGAGAACCAAAGGGAAAGATATTCACTGTCTATAGCACCACAGAGATTCCCTCCAAAAGGTAATGCAGCTGATCTGTATTACCAATCCTGAAGCACCCCTTCTGTGGTAAGCGACATGTAAGGGTGTCTGCATGGCAGTAGTGGCCCCATGTTCTGCCAGGGAGGGAGTGGTGCCCAAGGCATGGAGGCAGTACACAATAGGAGAAATCTGGGGGCAACCCCCTTGGCCTGTTCCATGGGATGGGGGACAATTTCCCATCAACCTTTATTGAAAATTAGAGTAAGTTAAGAGTCTCCTTGTGCTATAGTATTCCTCATTATTTTTTAAAAATGAAGGGATATATATTCTTTACTTGATAAATGGGTGTGTGCGCACATGTATGTGTGTAATTCATCACTGGGATATCTCACAAAACTTCATTGAAGTGAATTTGTGGAACAGATATTCAGACCTTTGTGTATCTCACTCACAAAAACTAGCCTGATCACTGCTCTTGAATGACCAAACAATGCCTCCACTCAGCTGAAATGTTTCCAGTGAAGCTGTAAGTGAACAAGAAGCTTGAATCAAGCACTGGAATAAAAGCCCTCCACAATTTCAAAGAAAAGATAATAGATTTGGTTTGGTTCCAAACATCGTCAGCTAGATGAACACCAAGGACAATGTTTAGTTATAGATTAATAATCCAAAGTACAAATAGTTCTGAACAAATTGGGGGAAAACATAAAACCACAATATTAAGCAAACCAGAGGCCAAAGGTCTGCCTGCGGTTACTAACCATTCTCAGAGTTATATTTTTTTTTAAAAGTGATGACAGAAACTATACTTAATAAGCCACTGAACTTTGCAACACAAATATTAAGGTGAATCAGCCTGAATCATATATGCTGCAAAGAATCATGAGATGTAAAAATCAATTACAGTGCGCACAGATCATAGTTCTCATGCAAACAGCAGTAATGAAATCACATTTTTTTGCTGAACAGGAAAATGAAGATTGCTTTGCTCTCATTTAACAAGGACTCTCATTTAGAAGGGAGGGATTCTAAATTATGATTTAAGTTTATTATGGAAAGTTCTCAAGAGTTCTCATGTCTGCATGCTCCTTTAAACTGACTGGTGAAATACCAACTTATATGTGAAAGAATCTAGACCAAATTCCATATGAAAGAAAACTGGCATAATCATCTCATTATTTAGGTGACCATGTGGCTGTAATATGTAACACCACTGGAATTCTACTTTAATTATATTTACTGTCAACTGCTTCTAAAGCATTACCTACAGAAATAACATGGGTTATGGATTGTTAAAATATCTGAGGAGTAAATGGAAAAAGAAAGAGAGATGGACTTCTTTCAACAGAAAGATAACAGCTAGAAAGACAAATTCAGACCTAGTACAAATGGACTGCAATTTCATATATACCAGGTCTGAATTTTGCCTCACATTTTTTGAACTATAATAATTCCTTAGTTTGTACCACTATGTCCACCATCGAGGGTGACAGCAGAAGGCACAACTCCTGTTGGCTTCAATGGGGGCTGTATGTGCATACTCTGGCCAAAAAAATTTGTTTCATGACATTTGGCACAAATAATGTCACCATTTTGTTTTGCCTAACTTCACACCTTTCCCCACAGCTTCACCCCCACCCCAATTCTGGTTTAGTTGTAATTTCCCTGAAATCTTGAACAAGTTTGCATGTTTAATCAGCACTGAATTTTAAGCCTGGAGATTTCCTGACCAATTTGACGTCTGATAAAACTTAAACCAGAGCATCATATCCTTTAGACTCAGATTCTATGGTACCATTCTATATGCACTGTATCAAACTATTAACATTTTTGCAACATACAAAGAGGCTTTTCTTTTGGTTCCCAAACAAATGACCTTTTCAAATTCATAACGAGGTATGAATCGAGCTAAATGGACTTCAAGGTGAGTCATTCATTAATCATAAACAAAACAGGACTGGAATCAAGGACACATCAGCACATACTGTAAAGGTAAAAGGTTGCACAAGCTTTTTATTTAATATTAACTACATTATGGTTTTTTTTATGTGAATTCTGAGAAGTTGATTTTCTCAGCTTGTTTGGAAGTGTTCAAAGTGACTGGCTAATCGCTCTCCTCAACCGCACTTTCCCTTCAAGTTAATATTTGTTTAACAAAACTGTATCATGTGTTATGTGTTTCTCTTCCTGATGTTAGAAAGCTATGAACATATTTAGACTAACATTATTTTGGCAATTATGTAAATACAAAATGTACATAATTTCACGATCAGAGGAGTTCTGGGACAAAGCCTGACGTGGCTAACTCCACTGGAATCAACTATTTCATTGGAGTTATATTGACAGAGAATTTGGCCCATAACATGTAAGAAGAGGCACGCGGTGAAGGCCACTCATTGCATTTACAGAGCTCCACTCAGCATAGCTGAGAAAGTGGGGGGTGGGGAAGGAGAGAATGATTTAAACCAACTTTGCTGTTCTTAGCCCTTGAGACCAGGTTGGGGTCAGTAATGCAGTTTAGGGTGAGGACTTCTCTAAATTACACCTCACTGCCCCTTCAGATTTAAAAAAAAAAGAAAAGAAAAAATATCAGTCAAGTAATCAATAAGATCAATAATTCTTCTCTAACTTGTTATTGTCCATGTGAGGGGGAAATGGATGGCGAGCACAGTTCCTAACAGCTGTTTTGAACGGAAATACTGAGCTCTGATCTGGATGGTGGATGCTGAGCTAGGAATATACAAGAGGTTGGGTTCAAAGGCCTCTCCTGATCTTATGTACACCCGTTTTACATCCGTGTAATTCCATTCACTGCAGTGGAGCTATTCTTGATTTACATCAGAAGCAGTCTCAAGGTCTTGGACATGAAGGGGGGGTGAGCTCTTCCTCCCATACGCAGCAATGTAAGACCTAGCAAGGACCATGGTGGGCAAGGTGAGAGTTGAGTGACCCATTTGGAAAGTACCAGGTCTAATCTGAGGGGGGTTAACAGTGAGAGTGCCACAGGCAGAAGACAGCATATCGATTTAAGACCATATACCAAGGTAACAGGCTTGTCCTTTATACGGGCAGACTTTTCATCTTCAGTTCTGACTTCAAAAGATGTGGAGCACAGAAGTTGGTGAGGCAGATTCACGAAACTAAACAGCATAATCACCTACAAGCTCTGTAGCCCAACCAAGACCCAAGTTCTGTTGTAAACACAACAAATGTAGCTATTGATTACATATATATGCCAAGAGTTCAGTGGTGTCTAAGCCTGGCTCTCTCTGCACTAGGTGTGCAACAAAACAAAGGTCAACTGGCAACTCTGTATTTTCATAGGAAGAACGAATAGTATTTGGAAAGCAGAGGAAATTAAATTCAACGGCTGCACCAGTTGCATCCAAAGCTGACATTCATATTGTCTGAACATACTTATTCTGTGAGCATATCTGACTGAAAGGTTCAGCAGCAGCTTGAGACACTTTCAACAAACAAAGGTGATTTAAACACATGGGGCCACGCTGCGATGTTGCACTTGTGTGATGAAGGGACTGAGTGGAGATACTCTGAGGCCCAGGGCAGAAGAAGGCAGTCTGACATAAAGAGAGCAGGGAACAGCACTCTCAACACGTGGGGCAAACGAAGCAGTGTGCTTTCTCCATAGAGCCTGCTGCAAAACACTAACAGCCATACTGGGACTGGGGTAAGATGGGTTTCTGGCCACCCCATTGACTACATTTTTCAGGGGATCGTTGGATGCTGCTGGGTATGCTAGCCAACCTCCCACCCCAAAAATGTAGGGAGTGCTAGAGGCAGTATAGTGTGTGGCTCTACATTTTTGCATAGTGGGGAGAGGAGAAAGGGAAGAGGTCTTCCTAGCAATGCATGTGCACAGCTGCTCAGATAGTCCAGTGATGGGCATGATCTAAAAACCTATACAGGCAACTTTAACTTTAGCAAATAACTTTTCATATAATTGTTCTAGACTTTCCATCAACTTGCCTGTTTTTCTGCAAGCTCTCCTCCAGGAGAGGGCAAATAGGGCAATACTTTCCTCTCTGATACGTATCGTGGACCTATTATCAACACTGTTGATACTTCAGATAAAGAGCCAAATATTGGCCCATGTGTAAATGGCTCCAAAACAGATATGTAATATGATGGAAAACAGCTCTATTGTGAGCCCTTAATCTGACAAGGAATCCTCCCTCCCCACCATCACACACCATAGCAGCCCTGAAGCAGGATTACTATTACTCGTCTGAGGCACTGGTGGGTCAGGAGGGTGACAATGTCAGAAACCCCCTGAGGTGGTTCTTGGGGCCCTGGTGATCAATAATATTGAGTCACCACTCTCAGAGCAGATTATTCAGAGTGATCTGGACTGCTTGGTAAACTGGATACAAGCAAACAATATGTGTTTTCATACAGCCACATATAAAGTTATACATCTAGGAACAAAGAATGTAAGCCATACATATAGGATGGGGACTCTATCCTGGAAAGCAGTAACTCATAGCGGATAATCAGCTGAACATGAGCTCCCAGTGCGACGCAATGGCCAAAAAGGCTGATGTGATCCAAGGATGTATAAATAGGGTAATCTCAAGCAGGAATAGGGAAGTTATATTACCTCTGTATTTGGCATTGTGAGACTGCTGCTGGAATACTATGTCCAGTTCTGCTGTCCACAATTTAAGAAGGATGCTGATAAATTAGAGAGGATGAGTGAAAGAACCACGAGAAATATTAAGGAACAAAACTTTAATAATGGACTTCAATAACAGACTCTTCAATTTAGCAGACAAAGGTATAACAAGATCCACTGACTGGAAGCTGAAGCTAGACAACTTCAGACTAGAAATAGGGTGCCTGTTTTTTGAGTTGTTTTTTTTAAACAGTAAGGGTTACTAACCACTGGAACAATTTACCAAGAAAAGTGGTGGATTCTCCATCACTCCCAATTTTTAAATCAAAATTGGATGTTTTTCAAACAGATAGGCTCTAGTTCAAAAAAGAATTGCTTGTGTTATGCAGGAGATCAGATGAGAAAATGACAGTGATCTCTTGTGTTATAATCTGTGAAATCTATTCTTGCCCTGGTCAGTGCTGGATGGACAGTTCTCATTACCAAGTAAGGAGCCCTACACACACTAAATGTCCAAACCACACATCCTTTTGCTCTTGACTCATCATGGAATAAGAATAAAGTGTCTTTTGTAGCATATCACATGTCTCTCGGAGCACCACCTCTCTAGAGGCTTTGGGGAAACCTCAGAATCAGGGAGGAAATGTCCAATCCCACAGAATCTGGCCTTTAGCAATAAAGATATGAGAGGCAAACATTGCCCTTAGCTTTTCAGGTGTGTTAAGTATCTCCCAGACTACAATTTAAATGAAGAAATACAAAATATTATGTCCACTTACGTAATCAATCCCACGATCATGTTTTCCATACCTTATCTGAATAACCGATGCAAGTCCTGGAGGGCTGCTGTGGTATCTTTTTCCATAATAATCCCGTCACCTTCCATCTGTTAATAATTAGCTACGTAATCCATGTGTCATGTTATATAGTCATCAAAAAGTGCTGTTACCTGCATATAACACACACAAAACAGTATGAGAAGATACTTTTAAAAAGAAGAGAGAACCTTAAACATTAATAAGTAGAAAATCTGGGAAATCAAAGCATTTTTCCTCCCTTTTTTTTTTTATAATAGCCTTTCATTCTTTTTATGATTTTGTCTTTGAAAGCTCTTTCTGTGGATGACAGTTGATATTGTTCTTCCATCCTTCTGCAGACAGCATTAGGGAGGGAGAGAAAAAAAAACTATTGTAGAGCTTCTCGTCTCTGCAACATGATTTTTATAATTAATATATACAACTGAGCAGAGAAAGGTACGTTATAATGAAGTGCAATTAAGAGGTGTTTGTTCCTGTCCCACACATAAGATGACTATAATTTCCCTGGCTGTTTAGAAGTCAACCATTATCATTATATTTCACACATATCTTTTCTACTTTTTTTTTTTTTTTTGCACTCCTGATTTTGTTTATTTTCAATTAAAATACCAAACAAACATGCGTTTGGAAAATCTGATATTCTGTTAACATCATCTTTTAATTATACGTTTTAGCAATCATCAAATCTAACATCCCACTCACAAAACCAAATTCTGTTCCAATGTAAATCCGGAATAACTCCATTCATGCTATGGAATTATGCTGTATTTACACTGAGGTAAAGGAGAACAGAATTTGCTCTGTCCCCAGTCAGTCTGGCTCACATGCAACTTCTGAGTTATTAATCAATTAATTTTAAAATTAACTTACTGTAGAACAGTGGGTTTGGTTTACCAAAGCTGGGTTTTGACTGTAACGCCCAAATTTCAGGTTTGCATTATTTGTATTGTGGTAGCACCTGGAGGCTCCAGCCCCATTGTGCTAGGGTCTGTACCAACATGTAATAAGAAAATGTTCCTATCCTGAAGAATTTACAATTCAAATTCACAATGAGACAACCAGTGGATGCAGGAGACAGAGAAGAGGAGCACACGGAAATAAGGTTCTGTTTGATATGGATCTGACAGTTTGTGCTTTAACTACAACCCCAACATGTTGGTGCCTTAATACTGATATTAAGAATAAAGATGGACTAAGCCAACAAAAGCTGATTCAATTGTGGATCAAACTTTGCAGGTCAGGCCTGGGTTTACAGGAGGTTGATCCATAATGCTGAATCTGGCCCTCCCCAAACTTAGTTTTGGAGGAAGTCCAGAACTGAAGCTGTCTATGAGTTTTGCAGGTTGGACCAATCGCTAAGACTGCGAAGGAGCTAACCAAACACGCTCCCTCTTTAGATTTGGAAAAACCTTGTAAACCAATTCTGCAAAGCACCTAATTGTGACAGTGCAAAGCCAAACCAGCATTTATAGCCTTATTAAAGCCCAGTGAATCCAATGAAAAAACTACCTCTGATTTCGATGGGCTTTGGATCAGGTCTGTATAATTTTGCTCAGACCCTATTTACAACCATAGGTAAAGAGCATACTGTTTTTGAAAACAAGATTAAAACAGATTTAAAAATGTTATTAAACCTAATGTTAAAAAATTATATAATACACAGGTTAAGAAAAGAGTGTCTGTATATCTGGGTATAGTGGTTAGATTATCCACAAATACAAAGTTTGTTTTAAAAGTCATAAGATACATATAGTGCCTAATCAGCAATAACCCAAATTTAGGTGAATAAATTTAACAATACAATTTAGATATTAGCATTCAAGTATTTGGGTACATCACTCATGAAAAGTTATACAGAGAGTTGGTTGTGGAAAGCAAATATATCAATACATGAAGATTGTCCTTCAGCAATTGAGAATTTAGGGTAGCACTACCCCTGCCTATCTTGTGGAGAAGACTTTGGAGAAGAACGAGGGTATTGATTCTTAGAGCTGAGTGAATAATTTCCAGCTGTATTATTAAATGAATGTATCCTCCATCTCTGCTAATAGAGTGGCACAATTTCTTTGAAAAATGTCAAGAAGTTTGAAGCACAGATAGAAATTTTACCCTTTGTGAGCACTTGTCCTAGTAAAACTGAATAGCTCAATTTTTCACAGAGAGGGAACATAAAAGGGGTGTGAGCACAGCAAAACAAATTCATTTTTAAATTGGAGTGAATATTTGCCAAACTTCCTTGTGGCATTTGCTCAACTGTACAAAACACTTGCTGGGGAAAAAAAGTTTCATATTTTATTTAGATACATCTAAATCCATTTAAATCTATCTAAAATGTCATTTTTAAATTCATTGTTGGGGTTCCCCAAATGATCTAAAATATAAAAAAATTAAACCTTCTGTTTTTCAAAACATATTCTCCATTTACCCTGTTAGATTAGTGACCTACCCTCATATCTGTGCTCTCTTACTCTCTGCTAGTGTCTCCAACAAGCTTCACTTCAACAAACTACAGCAGATAAAAATTACAGGATCAACTTCCACATCCTGAATCCCTGCAAAAACTTTCCCCTCAGTATCTCTTATTCAGTTCTCTGTTTTTCAATGTGATATTTCGGCAGAATTTAGTCTGCTTGTTTTAATATTGTTTTATTTGACTATTAATTTAATTGGACAGAAGGGGCCTTCCCAGGAGCACCGCCAGCTTTTTTGCCACCATAGGCATCAGAAGGTCCTGCCCCCGAAATACCGATGATGACCGGGGCGGCCAAAGATCCGGCCGCCGCTGTCGCCGCCCCACAAATGTTAGTGCCCTAGGCGACCGCCTAGGTCGCCTAATGGGTTGCGCCGACCCTGGACCTTCCCACTAGGCTGAAATGTTCAGTGTCTAGTACCTGTGCAATAGAGTGCATTATCATGTGTGACTTCTCTTATCTGCTATCAATAAGCCATTTTGCACTGGTATCCCTTCACATTATGTTTTATACTGAAAGTCATAAAAAAACCCTCTTATTTCAAAGAAAAAAAACATCCAATCCACCCAGCTCTCCCCCACTAACTAAGAAAAAACCCAAGTCTGCCAAAGTACTGATCTTATCCCAGCTGCTCTGTAGTACATGTGTTAAAGTGACCATGTAGATTTCTCACAGTATCCATCTATGTTAAAAAACAGATTTGATGGGATTTGCATGTTGTTAATTGATTACAAGTGAGGAGCCAGCCATATCTTTCAACAGTTATGGAAAATTATTTGCTATAATACACATCTGGAAACAAGGAAATGGACAAGAAGGTCAGTCTTTCTAATTTCATTTTTTGGATTGCATAAAAAACCCTAAACAATTAGAAACTAAACCACCTTTTCTTCTTAGGCTCCTTTCTAATCTCCCCCAAACTCCTCATTAATCCTTTGTCTTCCCATATTTAGTTAACATTTTATTGTACTGCCTACAGTGAGCCAGTTATTGAAAGCAAAGAAACCGAAACTGCATGGCATCTGTCATGGGATAAACAGCATTCCTGCATAAACTACAGACTCCATTCCTGCAAACACTTTTGCTTGAGTAACTTTACTTAAATGACAGGTTTCAGAGTAGCAGCCGTGTTAGTCTGTATCCGCAAAAAGAACAGGAGTACTTGTGGCACCTTAGAGACTAACAAATTTATTAGAGCATAAGCTTCTCTAATAAATTTGTTAGTCTCTAAGGTGCCACAACTACTCCTGTTCTTTTTACTTAAATGAGTAGTGCTATTCAGTTCATTGGGATTATTCACACGAGTAAGGAACTAAGAAGATTGCATAGCTGTAGTACCATTCATTCACCAGAGATGGTTACATAACCATTTAATGGACTGGAAAGGAAATGCCATATTGTCATGAGCATGGCACAATTCTCATCCTTTTCACCTTGTCCCAGGTTGGAAAGCTCCATAAATAATCTTAAACTAGTAACTCTTAAGTGACAGCTTGCTGTACTATCCCACTTGCTACCAGGCCGGATCCCAGTCTATTTAAATCTTTAGGGTCATGATCTTCATTTTGCTATTAAAAGGCACTGGCTGAAAACTCATTGGGCCAGAATCTTAGGTTTTATAAATTGGCATAGCTCCATTGAAATCCATTGTTTCAATTATTCTACTGTTACAAATCATACTGTTCTTATAGCAAATAACTTTTCAGACAAAGTTTTCTCTCACTCAGGTATGTTACCTACATTGTGTGGCTTAAAATTTTAGAGGAATAGTTAGAAATTGTTTAAGAAATATCAGAGGATATTTATCCTCCTCCCCACAAACAGTCTTGGAATTCAGATTCTCTCCCTATAGATTTCTTTCCTGATCAACATATTATATAAAAATACATCTTGACTTTGCTTTGCTAAGAAAGGCTCTAAATACTCAGTGTAGCACAGCAGGAAGCTCCTTTAAAGCAGTTTAGATTGGTGGGTGGATTGAGAGGGGAGGAGACCACAATTATACCCCATTTCAATGACATGTCTGGAGATGCAGTGACTCCAGACAAAGAAGCTGAAATGTATGAAAGTTGCCATGTCTTCAAGACAGACCTAAAAATACCTGCCTGAACTGCAGGTTTGAAACCATTTCCAAGAGCAGTTCACATAGGCTTTCCTGCTGGGAGCCTAAGACAGCACTGAATCATTTACAACAGGCTGTCTAGAGTACCTGGTTATCAGTGAGAGTGAAGCACAAAGCACTTCTCTACTTAGTGCAAACATATAGTCTTCTTTGTACATGCAGGTAACTACATCTCTCTCTCCTCCAGTTGTTACTCAGGTAAAACTCCGACTCACTCTTATTGCTGATCATCATGATGTGCCATGCATTAATAATGTTTGCCGACGTGAACTAAAGTAGACCATTCCAAAAAAATCAAGACCAGAGCTGAGATCTTTGAATAGAATTCTGGAATGGCTACCAACCACACAATAGTCTGCAATTCTCAGAATACTTGTCACATGAAGCCAAAGTTGCTAAATAGTGTAGCTTCCTCCAACTTGGCACAAGGTACACATTTCAGTTCAGAAACCATTTCGGGCTAGGGATGGGTACTCTCACACCCCTTGCCACTAAAGGAATTTACTTTTGTGGTCTTGGTGTCAAGCAAGCTCTTTTGAAACCCAAAACAATTATTTCCTAACTGAGATTAGCCCAACAAAGCCATCACATGGGGCACATTATTAGAAATATCCATAGAATCATAGAATCATAGATTATAGGACTGGAAGGGACCTCGAGAGGTCATCGAGTCCAGTCCCCTGCCCGCATGGCAGGACCAAATACTGTCTAGACCGTCCCTGATAGACATTTATCTAACCTACTCTTAAATATCTCCAGAGACGGAGATTCCACAACCTCCCTAGGCAATTTGTTCCAGTGTTTAACCACCCTGACAGTTAGGAACTTTTTCCTAATGTCCAACCTAGACCTCCCTTGCTGCAGTTTAAACCCATTGTTTCTGGTTCTATCCTTAGAGGCTAAGGTGAACAAGTTCTCTCCCTCCTCCTCATGACACCCTTTTAGATACCTGAAAACTGCTATCATGTCCCCTCTCAGTCTTCTCTTCTCCAAACTAAACAAACCCAGTTCTTTCAGCCTTCCTTCATAGGTCATGTTCTCAAGACCTTTAATCATTCTTGTTGCTCTTCTTTGGACCCTTTCCAATTTCTCCACATCTTTTTTAAAATGCGGCGCCCAGAACTGGACACAATACTCCAGCTGAGGCCTAACCAGAGCAGAGTAGAGCGGAAGAATGACTTCTCGTGTCTTGCTCACAACACACCTGTTAATGCATCCCAGAATCATGTTTGCTTTTTTTGCAACAGCATCACACTGTTGACTCATATTTAGCTTGTGGTCCACTATAACCCCTAGATCCCTTTCTGCCGTACTCCTTCCTAGACAGTCTTTTCCCATTCTGTATGTGTGAAATTGATTTTTTCTTCCTAAGTGGAGCACTTTGCATTTGTCTTTGTTAAACTTCATCCTGTTTAACTCAGACCATTTCTCCAATTTGTCCAGATCATTTTGAATTATGACCCTGTCTTCCAAAGTAGTTGCAATCCCTCCCAGTTTGGTATCATCCGCAAACTTAATAAGCGTACTTTCTATGCCAATATCTAAGTCGTTGATGAAGATATTGAACAGAGCCGGTCCCAAAACAGACCCCTGCGGAACCCCACTCGTTACGCCTTTCCAGCAGGATTGGGAACCATTAATAACAACTCTCTGAGTACGGTTATCCAGCCAGTTATGCACCCACCTTATAGTAGCCCCATCTAATTTGTATTTGCCTAGTTTATCGATAAGAATATCATGCGAGACCGTATCAAATGCCTTACTAAAGTCTAGGTATACCACATCCACCGCTTCACCCTTATCCACAAGGCTCATTATTCTATCAAAGAAAGCTATCAGATTGGTTTGACATGATTTGTTCTTCACAAATCCATGCTGGCTGTTCCCTATCACCTTACTACCTTCCAAGTGTTTGCAGATGATTTCCTTAATTACTTGCTCCATTATCTTCCCTGGCACAGAAGTTAAACTAACTGGTCTGTAGTTACCTGGGTTGTTTTTATTTCCCTTTTTATAGATGGGCACTATATTTGCCCTTTTCCAGTCTTCTGGAATCTCTCCCGTCTCCCATGACTTTCCAAAGATAATAGCTAGAGGCTCAGATACCTCCTCTATTAGCTCCTTGAGTATTCTAGGATGCATTTCATCAGGCCCGGGTGACTTGCAGGCATCTAACTTTTCTAAGTGATTTTTAACTTGTTCTTTTTTTATTTTATCCGCTAAACCTACCCCCTTCCCATTAGCATTCACTATGTTAGGCATTGCTTCAGACTTCTCGGTGAAGACCGAAACAAAGAAGTCATTAAGCATCTCTGCCATTTCCAAGTTTCCTGTTACTGTTTCTCCCTCTTCACTAAGCAGTGGGCCTACCCTGTCTTTGGTCTTCCTCTTGCTTCTAATGTATTGATAAAAAGTCTTCTTGTTTCCTTTTATTCCCGTAGCTAGTTTGAGCTCATTTTGTGCCTTTGCCTTTCTAATCTTGCCCCTGCATTCCTGTGTTGTTTGCCTATATTCATCCTTTGTAATCTGTCCTAGCTTCCATTTTTTATATGACTCCTTTTTATTTTTTAGATCGTGCAAGATCTCGTGGTTAAGCCGAGGTGGTCTTTTGCCACATTTTCTATCTTTCCTAACCAGCGGAATAGCTTGCTTTTGGGCCCTTAATAGTGTCCCTTTGAAAAACTGCCAACTCTCCTCAGTTGTTTTTCCCCTCAGTCTTGATTCCCATGGGACCTTACCTATCAGCTCTCTGAGCTTCCCAAAATCTGCCTTCCTGAAATCCATTGTCTCTATTTTGCTGTTCTCCCTTCTACCCTTCGTTAGAATTGCAAACTCTATGATTTCATGATCACTTTCACCCAGGCTGCCTTCTACTTTCACATTCTCAACGAGTTCCTCCCTATTTGTTAAAATCAAGTCTAGAACAGCTTCCCCCCAGTAGCTTTTTCAACCTTCTGAAATAAAAAGTTGTCTCCAATGCAGTCCAAGAATTTGTTGGATAGTCTGTGCCCCGCTGTGTTATTTTCCCAACATATATTCGGATAGTTGAAGTCCCCCATCACCACCAAATCTTGGGCTTTGGATGATTTTGTTAGTTGCTTGAAAAAAGCCTCATCCACCTCTTCCACCTGGTTAGGTGGCCTGTAGTAGACTCCTAGCATGACATCTCCCTTGTTTTTTGCCCCTTTTAGCCTAACCCAGATACTCTCAACACTTCCGTCTCCTATGTCCATCTCTACCTCAGTCCAAGTGTGTACATTTTCTCTATCTCTACCATGTCTCTATCTTTCCCCGTTTTGGCTAGAGAAGCGGGTATAGGATTGCATCCCGTATACACAACTCTGCAGTCAGAACAGCATCTTCAACAGCTGCTGCACAAAGCTGCTTCCTACTGTTGTTGCTGACTCTCGGGTATCTGGGGGAAAAACATGCTCCAGGTGCTTGTGAGAAGAAACCCCAAAGTTCAGGCCTCTGTGACAATTACAGTTCCTTTCGCAAGTGGATCAGCCTCTTCCTCTGAGTAAATGAGCAAAATGGCTTTTGCTGACCCTTCAGAGCATCAGAACTAGGCTCAGCCAATGAGGAAGTAAGAAGAAATACCATTCATTTGCCCATTTCACTTCCATGTACCTTGTGCAAGATCAAAACTTGAAATACACTATGAAACACAGGAAAATCACAGAGCAGACAACATATGCTGGAGAATTGGGGCCAGTGTTATAATGTGAATGGACCTCAGCTTAGACCTACTGTAATATTTTTCAATATTTTCCCATACTTTTGCTAGAGGCAATCAGACAGTTACATGAATTGTCTGTGAGAAAGCTGTGACCTGGATCACAGGTGATGATGCAAACCAACCCTTTCAGTTTTGCCTGGAGGATTCAACTACATGACCATATAGCCTCCAAGGGGAATCTTACAGAGGGGGGAGTGATAGCTCAGTGGTTTGAGCATTGGCCTGCTAAACCCAGGGTGATGTGTTCAATCCTTGAGGGGGCCATTTAGGGAACTGGGATAAAAATTTGTCTGGGGATTGGTCCTGTTTTGAGCAGGGGGTTGGACTAGATGATCTCCTGAGGTCCCTTCTTTGATTCTATGACTCCTTCCCAAGGCAAGTTCACATACATGGGTGGAGGTTTAAACCTCAAACCCAAGGGCTTGTGATTCAATGTGTCCATTTTGCACAGTTCTAGCTATAAAAAAAGATGTACCCATCTCTCACAAGAGTTGTAACCCTAATCAGTATTACCCTTAACAAGTGGGTTGGATAGCTAACAAACAGGTACCATCCTTAGCATGAAGTCAGACATGAATTGGGAGAAATGTATTAAAAAAACAAAAATAATTATTACACACAAACATCTAGTTTTTCAAAACTTAGCAACCCAGGTTGCTCCAAAACACTTCCCTACAATAACAGCAAGATTTTGTCACTTGGCAGTAGGAATTTGTATGTCTCAGGTGGATTATAAGATAACTAACGGGCCTGGGACGCATGTGAACACAACTTGCTTTTCTCCGATATAAAACAGAACTTAAGAACACTTTCATCTGCTAAGTCCTCACTTCAAACTCCATCTTTTCCAGCATTAATAATACCTATCAGAGGGCCTTTTAAGTTTCAAAGTGCTTTATAGACATTCATCAAGGCTCACAACTTTCCCTGTGAGATAAGTATCAATTTATTATCCCAATTGAACGGTGAGGAAACCAAGGCATGGAGGCCTTGCCTACAATGGGGAAAAGTTAGGTGTGAAATTCTCCACTGGAGTAGCTCCACCTGTGGTAAAAACAGTGGGGGGGCTGTAGTGTAGAAAAGGCTTAAGTGGTTTTACCATCATGTCATCTAACGCACAAGCTCCTGTGCCTATCCATGATCGCACACTTGCTCATTCAGGCTTATTTTGACCTAAGAAGTCATTGGAAAAGTGAATGAAAGGAAAATGTATTTCAGAAATGGAGAAATTAAAAAATAAAGTACCTATAAAACTGCATAGCAAAGGCAAAACAAATTTGCAGTGTTTCATTTGAAATTCTCACAGAGCTAAAGATCTGATCCTGCACACATTTAAATCAATGGTAAAGTTCCCATTTATTTCAGGATCTGAGTAGAGGATCAAGCCCTTACATAACTCTAGATCAGTGATTCCCAAACTGGGGTTCGTGAACCCCTGGGGGTTCACGAAATGTTACAGGGGGTTCTCAGGAAAAAACTCCCTAATGGCGGACAGAGCTGTCCCCAGGAACCCCAGGCAGCACAGGGCCAGCTGTCCAAAGCCCCTGAACGTCCAAGAGCTAAGAAAATCAAAGCAAGTATTTCTATCACACTGAGGAGATTTAAACATCAAGATTCCTTATAAGAAATGGAAAGGGAGGTGGATATTTTTTGCTGTTTTTAAAATTAAGTAGGCGGCTAGCATTGTTTTTAAAATTATTATAAAGAACAAGTTTAAGCTTTGTTGTAACGTGCGTTGTTTGCCTGGACTGCTCAAGACCTGAATGCTTGTGTAGGAGGAACTCTTTGAGTTGTCTTCTTAAATACCTTCATGCTGTTTCACATCTGATACTCCTTGATGAAACATAGGAGCCTTGTCTTATAACAGGCTTATTCAAAGTGATACAAGCTACGAAAGTGAGATCTTGGAAGAGTGTTGCCATTTTCATAATGTAATACAAATTTTGTAATGATAAATAATAATTAATAGTGTGTAATAAGCATGTCATAAAAACACATTTTATATTTCCAAGATCACTGCTTTTATAATTTATACTCAGGTAAAGGAGAAAATCCCTGGAAATATTCATTTTTAGGAGGGAGTTCGCGAGACCTGACATTTTATTGAAAGGGGTTCACAAGTTGTTAAAGTTTGGGAACCACTGCTCTAGATGAACAATTTATTTTACAACATGGTTTGGAAATACTGTTACTATCTCAGTAAATGGTGTAGATGGCACCCAACAAACCCTGATATTTTACAGCTATTTCCCAGAAGGAAGACCATTCTGTTCACATAAAATAGCTCATGACAAAGGAAGAACTTCTCAGCAGGAAGTGACTGCATGATCAAGCCTGGAGAAATGTGCAGGCCAATCCTGATGTAAATCAGCATAACTCCAGTATAACTGAAGTCAACAGAGCTATGCCAGTTTCCATTATCTGGCCCACATTTACTTTAAGTGCAACACCAGGAATATGTAAACAGGGGTGAAATTCTGGCTCCATGAAAGTCAGTGGGAGTTTTGCTATTGACTGCAATAGAACCAGGATTTTGCCCATGGTGAAGGTGACTACTGAAAACTCTGGGCCAACTTCTGCATAGTTACTGCACAGCATGAAAACACAGTAACTCTACTGAAGTCAAATTTCCACACTCAAATCCCATTTACATCAGGGTTACTGAGTAGAATTTGGCTCTAAAAATTGAGAAAAATAGGATTCACAAAGAATTAAGACAAACACTTAGCAGTACTCAGAACAAGACAGATACAGAGACCAGACATACACAACTATAGATTTTGATGTCAGCTCTGACAGCTACCATGATGTTTAGTGTGTGTATGTTGACAGTTGAAGATGAGGGGCTAAAGCAGAAGGAAAATCTTCCACGCTTGAGACACTAAATTATTCAACTTAATTGATGCAAATGACGGAGACTTAACTAAACTATAACACCAGCTATGGCTCAGGGACATATGATGCATGCCAATTTATAGCACTTTACAATAAATTTTTACTAACTATATATTAATAACTGATCAAAGTTATCCCTGATATAAGGCAAATTAGTTTTCCTTTTTTCAAATTTAAATCCTTTATATGTAGTTTGACTAAAATCAGGAAGGGATATGAAATGACTACAGAGATTTGGTCTAGATCTAGGATAGGCCATACATTGAAACAAACAGATGAAGTGCAACAAACAACAACAACAAAAATCCATGCCACAACATTTGCATGGCACACAAAGCTTCCATTATCACACTAGTTTAAAAATTATTTTGGAAAAATACCCTGAGTTGACTGCTATGCTGTGCTGAGTGGGCTGGTATGTATTTCCTTGATTTATTTTACAGTCTCCCATTATTCCCTGTGTACAAACAATTTTTCCATGTCATTAATTGTTTTGCAACCAGGTAAATAAGAGACAGACTTTTTTTCCCACTGTGCATTGGTTCCTCTTCTTTTGTTTTGTTCTGTGCTGTTTCATGTGCTCTTCTGGCTGAGACAAGTGTCTGGAGATCTTGCAGAACTTTGGCAATAATATGAGAGTTTCTGGGAGAATTTTCAGAAAGCGTTGCCAAGCTTGTACAGCAGCTATCATACTTGTGATGATACAAGACTATTTCATTGTGGTTGCATGCCAAAGTGAAGCCTATTCAAAACACCTGTTTTGTGAAGTGTAATTACCAAATAACATAAAAGCCTTGGTTTCCCAAAACATATGCTGGAGCAGGCGTTCTTCATCTTTTTTCACTCTGGCCACGATTCTCAACAGTAACTAGCAATGTTATGTGCCTGTACTTTTGCATGCCCAGTTTGAGATAATCTATTTCCTTTAAGTGCTAAGCACCAGCACTAATCACCATTAGTGTCTCTCAGCTGGATACCCAAAAATTGGAGGACCCTGAATAAAAGCCATCAAGGCCTGACCCTATATTCCTTACATATTTATTGGTGCGGATGAAAAAAATCACATTGGAAAAATCTTTATCCTCTCAATTTCTCAAGAAAGAGATCATCTTGTGTGTCTGTTTCCCCTTCTAATTCTCCTTTATCCTGGCATCTTCAGAGTCTTCTTTTGATGTCCTGTAAACTAAGCTCCATACATCACTGATGGTCCAAAAATGGTCTCCTAAGGGAGCAGGGCCAGGCTCATAGAATGAGAACCACTGTGTTGGTTACAGTAAATGGACTCTGGGAGTCTGTTGGGCAGATGGAGGGGGAGGGGGGGAGTAGGAGAAGGAAAAGATACATTCCCTGATGCGGTTCAAATATAGTTGTCCAGATCCTCAGTTGGTGTGAATCAGGGTAGCTCCACTGGCTTCAACAGAGCTACATTGATTTACACCAGCTGAGGATCTGGCAAATGGAGTGCAAAATAAGATGACAAGGAACTGCAATAATAGATTTCTTATAATGTGAAACACTGAAGTGCCGAATAATATAACTTCACCCATTATATTATGTTTTATTAAAATCTATTGCTGCCACTAGAACTTATGAAAACATTTACCTAATTGCATGACCAACATTTCCTTGTTCTTTGCTTTTAAGAGCAGGTTTTTCCTCACTGGCAGAGTGCTTTCACAATATTATAGACAAGAATACTTAAAGAATAGATAGCACACACACATAATTTAGGGACTGCATGGTTTAGGAAATTGGAAATGGATTCTGGGAGCCTTATCTCATTAGTGGTTCAAATCCAGTCTGAGTTGGTAGTGACCAAGATAAGTTACCAGATGGCTTTTCAGTTCCCTATATGAAATGAATTTGATAGTTTCAGTCCACTATCCTGTGAACAAGTGTCCTTATCACAAAAAGCACTATCTGTATTTCAGTAGCACCTACACTCCACCACTGAGCTCAATTCCCTATTGCCAACTCTTATGATTTAGTCAGGAGTCTGATGATAATCCTTGTTTTCTATAGAGCCCCAGCTCCTGGAGTCAAGTGGATATGTGATGATTTCAGCCTTCATTCTTAAAGAAAATGCAAGTTTCTAGCCTTTGTGCCTGTGAAGAAAGCTTCAAAATGTGACCCCAGTGTACCCTAAAGGCTCCAAAAGCAGAAGGCAAATAAAAGAACACCAAATCTATTATTTTTACATAATCTCATTATTTTTGGTGAGCCTGACTCCTGATTTTTGAACATTTGGGATTGGCAATACTGGTGATAGTACTTGCCCTGAAGAGCTTTCAGTCTAAACAGACAAGACCATCAAAGGGTAGGAGGAGAAACACAGGCACAGAAAGATGAAGTGACTTCCTCAACATCACATAACAGCTCTGGCAGAACCAGGAATAGACTCTAGGTCTCTCAGTCCCCCATTTGGTATCCTATCCTCCCAACAGGACCAGTGACACTATTTGGCAATGCTGGTGAGAGTCTGAGCAGACAGGAATTAATCAGGAAGGAGACTGAACAAATCTCTCGCTCTTACGAGGTGGTCACTGAAGATCAGGGTTGCAACACATTAATAGCGTAAAATAGACCAGCTAACACACCTGTAGCTCATGCTGCACTTGTTGTGTGGACAATCAGAGGACATTGGGCCAGAATCTGTTGATGTATTCTGCTGTAATCTCTATTGAAATCTGGCCTTTCAATTTTTCAAGACTGTTAATGTGAAAACTTTCATGAGGACTATATTTACATGATTTTTTTTAAAAGAAGAAATCCTGTATCTTTTAGGAAAGAATATCACCAATCACAAGCCCTGACTCAACATTTAAGCGAGTGTGTAAACGTACTCGTGCAAGTAAATGGGATTCTCACGGGGAGTGCAGTTACGTATGTGCTCGCATATTTGTGGCTCAGGACCCACAAGAGAAGTGCAATATTTTAGTTCCCAAATCTGTGGACAATTTACCATGAAATGTTGATTCATAATTCTTCTCATGCTTTAATGCATGAATTATACATGTATTTTAAGATAACGATACAGGCCACTTCATAAACATTGTCTTTGATGAAAAAAGATCAGACAACTGTTACTGTTTTTTATTAGTGGGGGAGGGAGTTAGGGTTGGCGTCAGCAAGACAGACCATTGTATGTATAATATCAGTGACTTAAGTTTACTCTGAGTTGGCTCCTTTGTAAATTCCCCAGGCTCTATGAAATCCAGAGTTGGGGCTGATAAAAACACTTCAGAATAAAAAGGCATCAAAAGAGCATTTTATAAATGCAGCATATTTTATAAAAAAACATTTCAAATCTGATCCAGGTAGACACATAAAATGTTAGGAATAAGTTCAAAGCATGGTTCAAAAAACCCTTAAAATAAAAAAAGAGACTACAGATGCATGTGTGGGAGAATCTTTTGCATGCGTGTGTGTAAACAGAATTAGGATTAAATGCTCTATATTTATATCCTTTCACACTGAAGCTTTAAATCGCATATTTTTTCTCTTAAATATTGTTCTTTATTTTTCCTGTGACAAACAAGTGCCATGGAGAGGAAATAATGACCTTTATTAAACAGGCAGTAGTTTACTCCGTCTCGTACACCTTTTAGACAATTCTGTGCATAAAGGAAGCCAACAGAGCCCATACTGTGGGCTCACAGTATCGGAAAGGCCATCTGAAATGGGAGCAGAGTAGTGGAAGACATCCCCAACCTCTTAGTCAAGGGCCCAGACTGTCTGTAAGTGGAAAGGGGCAGCTAGGGAACAGGCTGGGCAAGGCCATTTGTATGTAACCCCCACTTGGAGTTTGCCTGCTCCTGGACTTTTGAACTGAGCGTCTAGGGGACCAGGGCCGGCTCCAGGCACCAGCTTGGCAAGCAGGTGCTTGGGGCGGCCACTCCGGAGAGGGGCGGCAGGTCCAGCAATTCAGCGGCAATTCAGCGGACAGTCCCTCACTCCCGCTGGGAGCGAAGGACCTTCCGCTGAATTGCTGCCGCAGATGGCGATCGCGGCTTTTTTTTTTTTTGGGGCTGCTTGGGGCGGCCAAAACCCTGGAGCCGGTCCTGTAGGGAACCTACTAAAAGGAATACAACTAAAATGGCTACCAGAGCGCTCTGACACCATTTGCCAGCATACTTGGGGTTGGAGTGGAGACAGAAGGAACTAGAAGCTCTTGCTGGGGCCAATAGAGAGGATTCTGCATAGGGTGATACGGACAAGTGGTCCTCTGGACCAGTGACAAGCCAGAGCGGCACAGCCTCCAATGAGAGGACAGTCTGACTCTGCAGTACTAAGGAGAGAGAGTTGAGATTTCAGTTTTAAGTTTGGAAGCTGAGAGAGAAACAGCACAACTGAGGAAGTCTCTGCTAAACTGTCACTCCCTCCCTCCTAAGGGAGTTCTTGCACTGCTGTGAGAGCTATGGGTCAGACAGTTCCAGTACTGCAGCAACCAGCACCTAGCAGAGAGAGATCCGACCAGGCCCCGGCTACCAAGACCCAGCTGAGACCCCAGGAGGATTCCAGACCAGGGAACCTGACTGGAGTCAGGAGAGGAGTCTGCCCCAGTCAAGGGTGAAGATAAAGTCAGGGGACTTTTGTTTGAAGTCAGTGCTGCAATACTTCGTTTCTGGACACTCAACTCAGTCTACCTTGGGAAGGTGCCAAGGAGGGAACTGGATTCTGAAGAGGAGTTAGTGTTTGGAGGCAGGGAAATGGTTTATTTTTTTTTTAAATGTTTATCACTTATTAGTTAACCGTAACCCTTTCCTTTTCCAGATCCTATTTCTCTGCTCCCAAACAAGTCCCCCACTTGCTTTACTGTTACTATTGGTGACTCAACCTTTGCTGGGGTTTTATTTATTTTATTGTCCCTTGTGTACTGGGCTTTATATTGTTTGCCAGCTACTAGCAGTACTGATTTTTGTTCAAGGGACAGCATCGTTGTGTATATGATACAGTGAGGAGTCACCAATTGGTAGAGACACCAGGTGCCAGAAGAGAGCCCAGGACTCAACCCATGTGAGGAGAGGGGAGATGCCACTGTGATAGCAAGCACCAGGGAGTGAAAAGGGGAGGAGCCTTAAGCCACGCCTTTGGGAAGGAGCTACCTATGAATGAGTGCTGATTCAGTGTCTCTCTGCCAGGAAGCTGACACCTGTGTGGCTTTTATGGCTGAAGTTTAAAGTTTCTCTCATAGTGGAACCTTCAAGGAATGGCAGTGGCAGTATAACTGCATGCCTCCCCCAGAGCTAAGTCTACACTGGCCCTACAATACACTGGCTCTCCTGTACTCACAGGTGCAAAATATGTACCTGTAAGGATGCATACTCTATTGGCCAATCCTGAAGTCCTTACTCAATGACTTCAATGAGAGCTTAGTCTGAATAAACAGTAATCAAACTCTCTCTCAATAGTTTTGCCCATCCTCAGTAATTCACTGCCAGTTATTGTAATGTTTATTTTCTTTACTTTCACCTTATATTACCTCATTTAAACTCTATAATCATCTCAAGCTCACTTATGAACATACTAGGATCAAGAAGGGTCTTCCACAAAGTCTCTTAAGCTCCTAAATGGGCCTGCACTTTTTGTACTGAATCGTTCTTAAGAGAAATACACGGTCATATTCTAATCCACTCTTCTACTACTGGGGAATCATCAGATTTTAGTATTCATAAAACATTTTCAACCCTTCCAGTATCAAAACTTCATATTATTTCACATCATCCACACCAGGTCCCTTGGTATCATCTGTCAAGTTATTATTTATCATTATTTACCATCCTAGTAAGGTAGGTCCAGTACCCATGGACTGAAACCCCAGCTATTGCTGATATTTGCTGAGCAAAGCTGATTGGGGACAGCAGTAGCACTAACATAAGAATGGCCATACTGGGTCAGACCAACGGTCCATCTAGCCCAATATCCTGTCTTCAAACAGTGGCCAATGGCAGGTTCTTCAGAGGGAATGAACAGAACAGGTAATCGTCAAGTGATCCATCCCCTGTCGCACATTTCCAGCTTCTGGCAAGCAGAGGCTAGGGACACTTCAGAGCATGGTTTTGCATCCCTGCCCATCAGGCCTAATAGCCACCGATGGACCTATCCTCCATAAATTTATCTAGTTCCTTTTTGAACCCTGTTATACTCTTGGCCTTCACAACATCCTCTGGCAAAGAGGATGTCTGCCATATCTTCTTCTCCCCGACACTCCACATGCCTCTTCACCAAGGTAATTTTAAAAAATGTTGTCCTTAGTTTACTTATACAGATACCGTAGCCCCAATAATGAACATTTAACATTTCAGTGTTTCAAAAGTGAGTCTTTATATAATAGAAACATCAGCGGAGATTATATCTACACATGCTTATGATCAGATTTAACTACCTTTCTTCCTTTCCGTAGCTTGTAAGATCCACAAATGTTAGAGGTGAGGCTGACAGCAGAGGCAAGAAACACAAGGAACTAGTTGAACCTGTGGACTTGCCCTTAATAGAGAGCATCTGCCCTTGAATTGTTAAAGGAGGTGCACAGCAGGAATAGCCAGAAATACCTTCTCTCCGTTTGGTGAGCTAAGAGCTGTGCCTCACCATTCAGATGCGGATCTGCTCCATGATTTGGTCACAGTACAGTTGTAGTATTGGAAAAACTTCACCCATGGATAGATCATGATGGCCACCCAGAAATTACAGCTACTTCAACGTACGGTGGCCTACCTGTTAAATTAAACTGCTCAACATGAGTACATCGAATAAGTTCTCTGTAGTGGCTACCTATCCAATTCCAGGTACATTTAAAGTGCCTGACCTTTATCTTTAGAACTCATGGATATTGGCGAGGAGGCTGAGCTCATCTCTTGTCACATTTAAGGTCAAATACCAGACACATGCGTTATGGTGAGTCTTCTAAACTAGTAGAAGTGATTCAGCAGGCAGTGCACAGAATTTTAACCCTTCTAAGAAAATAGCTTAAAGGCTGGGGAGGAGTAAGGATGGTCTCCTAGTCAAGGCACAAGACTGAACAGCAAGAGAACTGGATACTAACCCAACTCCACCGCAGACTTCCTATGTGAACTTGGGTAGGTCACTTCTCTTCTCTGTGCCTCACGTCCCTCATTTAGGGAATAGGTATAATGGTATTGCTGTGGCAAACATGGGTAATGTGAGTCTTAGTTCATTGATGTGTATGGAGATTCTAATGTAGAAGGCACTGCATAAGACAAAAATATTAGTGAAAAACCTGGTTGTGGGTGACCAGGGAGGTGAAATCCTGGTCCTACTGAAGTCAAAAGGAGGCTTTGCCAGGATGTCACTCAGGGAATCTTAATCCTCACTCTTGACAGAATTCCTTAACTTTAGGTAACTGGTGTCCAGATACCATGGTGGTGATTTCTTTTAGAAACATCAATTAAACAGTTCCTGCCAGTAACATAGTCTAATTTTTTTTTTAATGATGGTAGGATAAAGCAGGAACTGAAGATGAAATTTAAGAGAATTCATCATGATTTCAAATAAATACAATAGCCGCTGAAACACGCTGGGGGAGTTTCCAAATCCTAACTGGCAAGGGAAATGGGAGGAAGGGGAATCATTGTTTGGTGCTTCTGACCTACGGAGAGAAGTAAAAAAAAAAAAAAAAATCAGAGGCAGGGATATTTAACATCCCTAAAAATCAGAGGCAGGGATGTTTCACATCCCTTTATTTACCCACTTCATTTAGTAAATGCATTAAATTCAACTGCAGATGTTCTGCTGTCAGTGCAGTGAGCAAGCTGCCGAGTGTTAGTGGGCTGTTTCATGATGGAAACATTTTATGTACTGTAAATAAACAAACACTATTTTGTTAATTAGTTAATGAATTATTTTTAAAAATGCTCCATTAGGCTCTCTATAGCCCAAGTAACTGTAGTTCCTATTTTTAATAGAGACCCTGCACTAGAAAATGCAGAATGCTCAAGCTCACAGAAATTGCAGATCATGAATAACTAATTATCACTAGTACACCCATGTTTTATGTTATTATACGTTATCTATAGTATTTCTATGCTGAAGACCACCAAAGCCATGACACTAGAAATAAGAAATCCATTCTGTGGGAGGGATGTCAAGAAATAAGGTTTATAAATCCATGGAAGGTATAAAAAGACGAGATTATTAATGAAGAAGAGACTCCTTGAACAGGTTTAATATGAATTGGGAGTGCATGGGGGCGGGGGGTCAATAGCTGGTAAATTCTGAAGAGCTGCATTCTCAGTTATATACGTACCCTCAAATCAGTGTCTGAAATAACAGCAAAGAGAAGATTTTCAAGAATATACAGTCCACTCATGCTTCTGAGAGATGGAACTGAACAAAAATAAATAAATAAATAAATCATTCCTGTATCTGATTGTATTTCATTGCATCACTGTGCTCATATGATTCAGGGTGCTAGCTGTGTGGTAAAGTTTTTAATAGACAGATGGCTAATTTTACAATTCCAACCCAATTTCTTACTGGACCAACTCCAAGGATCCAGTGTTAGTGTAATGCCATGGATAAAGGTCAGCAGAACACAGAGCAGAACATATGCTAATGTCAGCATTTTCACATAGTCTTCTTTAACAGAATATACAGTGCTAAGCTGAGGGATTTGCACTGGCTCAACACTAGCACCATATGGGTGGCCTGTTGCAAAGTAATGATGGCCTAAGCATAGAATCTTAATCAGGTACTGATGGCCAATGAATCAAATAGCACCACACAAGTAATCACTAAGTGATTAAAAAAATTACAGAAGATGTATTGCTGAAATTACTCTGCTAACTAGAGAAGTGATTTTGTCTCAACTAAAGCCTGTCATGTCATTACCTCTTAATCTTAACCCCAATCTTTTTCTCTTGGCACAAATCTCTCTAGAAATATAAAAAACTTAATTTCTTGTAGTTATAAACTTTGACATATGTAATGGAAACTTAGCACTGATGCTATTGTGTTACTATTTGGAGATATTGATTTATTTCCAGTAATTTGTTAAAGATGCACATGAATGGTTTTAATCCTATTTACGGTTTATGGTATTCAGTAGAAAAACTTAATACAGTATTATTTCTTGACAATGTAACACTATTGTTACAGTTTTCATAGCATGCCAAGTCCAGCTCGCTTTACTCACAGGAGTCATTCTATTTAAACCAATGGAATTATTATATGAGTAAGGTGAGCAAGATTTGGTCCTGAGGTATAGCCTGCATTCTAATTTGATTACAGAATGTGTCTGCATTTGATGATCATTTTGGGAGGCACCGTAGACAGTACTCTGTAATACTTAACCCAGACTGATGCTTTGCAGAAGAGCACAGGCAGAGCAATTTGCCTGTGCATCCTCTGTATTCCAATGGATGGGATCTGCGTGATTACCCTGCATGGGAGGCTGAGGGCTGGGATAGGGATTGGCCAGAGGCTATGCTATGGTATCTGGATTCGGGCAGATCGTATTCCCACTGCCCCGTCTGCCCCGCCCAATTTCCATGCATTGGGGGGACTGCAGCCACTGTGGTAGTGGCTGTGAAGCTGTATTGCCACATCTTGGACCCAGTTTCAGGGGTGAATTTCAATTTTTCAACTCATCTGCAATTCTGCAGCACCGGAAGTGCAGATTTCGCAAGGCACTTAAACTCACCCTTAACTTCAAATTTATGAGTAATCCCATCCTTATTCATCAAAGCACTTGAAGTCAATGGGGTTTAACCACATGCTTAGGGGCCAGAGTCCAATATTTGGACTTTTCCCTGAAAGTGGGTTTCACCCTTATATATACATACCTATATAAAATAAATCTGAGGTAAAAATAAAACATTTCTAAATGGCTCCTTGATCTATGGTGCTGCTAGTTTTCATACAGTAAGGTGATGCCTGGCCAACACGAGATAAGAATGCAACACAAAAATATCAGTGCACTATAAATAAAGACTCTGGACATTAACTTGTATGAAGAATATTCTATTTTTACCCTAAAGTAATGGATCAAAATACAGAGGCTCTGTCCTCGCAAATTGTGTGTGTGTGTGTGTGTGTGTGTGTGTGAGAGAGAGAGAGAGAGAGAGAGAGAGAGAGAGAGAGAGAGAAGGAAGGTTTTCAGTGATTTTCAATCTCTTTTTAAAAATCTTTTGTTAAATCTGCATTGAAATCTCTGGGAAGCTTTCCTCTCTAGATTTCACTTTTTGAAAATGACTGGAAACCCTACCAGCCATTTCAAACATGTCCACAGTAGTTTATATAAAACAATGTGAATAAGTGGAACAAAGCCTAACACTCCATATATAGAAATCACACTTCGGTTTTGCCAGGAAAATAATGCTGAAACCTCAAATTTAGTAAGTAAATACTTTCATTAAATTAATTTTAATTGCTTTTTTAAAAACCTGAAAAGTATTGCATTTCCTTCTACCCAACAGGTTGTTTTAGTCTCTTCCAGACTGTTTGTTTTATACTCAAAATAATGCTAGTAAAGTGACAGGACTTTTACTTTTGAGATTTTTGTGGATAAAGTTTAGGAGCAATTTAAAAAATGAAAAAAAACTTCTCCCTAAGCCTAACAGATAAAAGTTAATTACAACAAAAAAACCTCAAAGAAACGCATATAATTATTCTAACTAAATCAAATACTTAGGGGAAAAAATCCTTATAAATATACAAAATTGAAATGATCAAAATCTTCATAGTTAATAGAAATATGAAATGTTCTGTCTGAACTGGAAGCCTGTAAAGGAGCATTTAGGCTAAATACAAAACATAGTTTGAAGAAACTTTAGACATGTGCAAAATTACTTTGAAAGGGAAAAAGGGAAAAAGAAAACCCCCAGAAATTAGGCCAGTTTTTAGGCTACAAGCCAACTGTTTGCTCTACTTTGCTTTATTTATTAGTTCTTAAGGTATTTAAAACTTGAGCATTAAAACTGCAGAATGATTTGCAAATGAATGCAGTTGCAGTTGTGAAAATATAACTCACAGCTGAATGTGGGTTATTCAGACAAATGGCTGCTTTGTTAGAGGAGGGGAAGTGAAGTTCTGTGTTAATTTATTACAAACTGCAGCATTTCAACCCTGATGTCCAGGCAACAATGTTTTTTATTTCAAGTAATTTATAAGTACTTCCCATAGCACTTAACAGTGATGTCTTTGGTTGTTTCACCATGGTACCAGAGTGTATATGTATTTACTGTGGGAATTTGTTTTTAATAAAACTGTTGTAAGGCATTTTTATTCCTTCTCTTTGTTACATTAAAACATTCGCTGCATAAGTAATGTATTTTATTCCTACTTGAAAGGCAGCAGATTACGGCCAGCACTGTATTTGGTTGTGTAAAATAATGACAGGGTAAGTAATGTCTCAAGCAAAGCAAGCTATTTCACTTGCCACTGTATCTTTTTCCTGTCTTGGTGTGATCAAGATAGACCCAGGACTGGATTTGTCCTAAATGAAAGTGAAAAACATGAAGGGGGAATAAAATAAAGGAAAAGAAACCAAATTATTATGTCTGACTAATCAGAATTAATTATATTGGCATATTTTAGCAATGCTAGTGTTATAGTTCTTGAAGAGTTTCCATTATAAATGCTTTGAGGGATTTATTACAGGGCCATGCAAATTCACTTTGGATTATTTGGTTTACAGACTGCCATCTCAGAGACTAGCACACAAATGGACTGCTAAAGGCAATACACCAGTACCAGTTCTATATATCCACACCCAGGACTAGGATGGGGCTTTTTGTGGGTTTTTTTTCCAATACAAAAAAAAAAAAGAATAGAGTTTAAGGCCAGAAGGGGCAATTATGATTATCTAATTTGACCAAGTGATGACAAATTCACCATGTCCCCAGGTAAGCAGTTCAAATGGTTAATTACCCTCACTGTTAAAAATGTACACATTACTAGTCTGAATTTATCTAGCTTCAGCTTCCAACCAGTAGATCTTGTTTTGCCTTTTAATGCTAATTAAAGAGCCATCTACCATCAGAAATATTTTTCCCATATGAGGCATAAGTACTTGTAGATCATGACCTCATCTGGGGTAGGGACATTTTTATATTTTTCTAAACATTGTTTCACAAATCCCTAGTTATTAAGACAGAAATTTATATTCGTAATGATGATCTTATTACATTGCTTTCCCAATGATTTGCGTTTTCCCAGCTTATTATTGCAGCTGTCAGGGAAAAAATTATAGACAGAAAACAAAATTATAGGCTACATACAACTCTAGGCCTGGCCTACTCCAAAAAGTTAGGTCAATGTAAGTCACCTGGTCTTACTTTTTGTGCATGTGTTTTTATTCACATCTGTCCCTGGCCAACATATGCACCCCATTGCAGTGGTGCAGTAAAACCACCATGGTCAGCCTACAGATGTCTTCGCAGTGCAAGTGTAGACACTGCATGACCTGTGTTGACTGTGGGCAGCGAGTGTACCACTGGCTGGGGGAGGCTAGCCCCTGACTGCCCCCCCCCCAATGAATCCACCCTCCTCCCCCCGCCGGAGCCCAGAGCTTCCCCCCACACACACACGGCCACCAGCCCCTCCCCAAGTGCTAGGCAGGCGGGCCAGTGGCACACGGTGGCATGCACCCCCCTCCCAGCCCCAGTGACCCCAGTGCCCCAAGACAGGGTGGGCAGCCCCAGCTCTCTCCCCAGAGCAGGGGCGTCCCAGCACTGGGCACTCCCAACCACCCCAAATCCTGGCCACCCTTGCCCCAGCAACACTGAAGAGGAGCAGCCTGCCTTGGCTGGGGCCAAGCGGGAAGGGAAAGCAGGAGGGGGCTTTGGGTAGGAGCGTGGATGCGGCCATGCCGGGCTGTTTGGGGAGGCACAATCTTCCCCAGCCTATGCGCCGCGCAGCACATGATGTTGACCATAACTGTCAGCTATCCTGCTCTGGTCGCGATTATAAACTTCACTACCCAGAGGTCACAGATACCGGAAGCCACTCCACCTTTAAAAGTCCCCCCTGTATTTTTGAAATACCTTTTCTTAATCACCCACCTTGGATAGCATACTTAGCTGCTTTCCCTTATTGTGTGCAACTGCCCAACCAACCATGCCAGCTCCATGCACTAGACATGCACCTGCCTGAAGTAGACAGAAGATATTGGACCATGTGGGGAAGAAGCCATGCAACCACAGCTACAGACCAGTCAGAAACGCAGACAGCTACAAAATGATTGCACAGGGCATGCAGGCACAGGGGTACAACTGGGATCAGCAGCAGTGCCACATAAAAGCGAAGGAACTGTGGCACCATATCATAAGGCCAGGGAGCAGGGCCAGATTTCCAATTAGGCACAGTAGGCACGTGCCTAGGGGCACCGGCGTTCTAGGGGCACCTTACCTCTCTAAAACTGTGTGCAACACAAAGGTCAGCTGTGCCTAGGGGCACATAAGTTATAAATCCAGCTCTGCCAGGGAGACCACCAATCCATCTGATGCTGAGCCACAGATTTGACAGCTTTACAAACTACATGCCACACTTGGTGGAGACCCAACCAGCATCCTGGAGTCCAAGACAGAGACCACTGCCATGAACAGTTGGGCTAGGCCAGGGTGGGGAGAATAGTAAAAGATGGGTGCAGTGCAGTTCCATTCTGTTAATCGATGTTAAAAGTTTGTATGGCTTTTCTTATTTTATATATGTTGGTTCTCTGCACTATTTTTGCCACCCAGTAAATTTTTGGAGTATAAAATTATATGTATTAGTTCACAATACATACTGCAAAATGCAGAGCAGTATTCAAATGTAAATGTACAGCAAACACCACAGAACTAACCGGTTCATGAAAACTCCCTGTCATATTAATAAATGTATAGCAAGCACCACATAATTCATAGCTTCAGTAAAACACAGTCTCATGTTTATAAACGTACAGTATAAATGTTCAGTGAAGCATATACTCAGAGTTATAAATGTACAGCAAGCACTACACAATTCCTAACAGCATCCAAAGCTCCAGGCTCAGAGAACAGTCCTGCATAGAACACTGCTGCAGCTGACTGCTGAAGTGCTTTTTTAAAGCCTCCCTCTCAGCCACTGCATCTGAGCTCTTGTTATGGGTCTTGTGTCTGGCTGTTCAAAGTTAGCAGACAGCTGCTTCACCTCTGCTCTCCACCCCAGCTACGTAAGAACTTAAGAGTAGCCATATTGGGTCAGACCAAAGATCCATCCAACCCAGTATCCTGTCTGCCAGGTGCCCCAGATGGAGTGAATCTAACAGGTAATGATCAAGTGATCTCTCTCCTACCATCCATCTCCACCCTCTGACAAACAGAGGCTAGGGACCATTCCTTACCCATCCTGGCTAATAGCCATTAATGGACTTAACCTCCATGAATTTATCTAGTTCTCTTTTAAATCCTGTTATAGTCCTAGCCTTCACAACCTCCTCAGGCAAGGAGTTCCACAGGTTGACTGTGCACTGTATGAAGAAGAACTTCCTTTTATTTGTTTTAAACCTGCTGCCCATTAATTTCATTTGGTGGCCCCTAGTTCTTATATTATGGGAACAAGTAAATAACTTTTCCTTATTCACTTTCTCCACACCACTCATGATTTTATATACTGCTATCATATCCCCCCCTTAGTCTCCTCTTTTCCAAGCTGAAAAGTCCTAGCCTCTTTAATCTCTCCTCATATGGGACCCATTCCAAATCCCTAATCATTGTAGTTGCGCTTCTCTGAATCTTTTCTAATGCCAGTATATCTTTTTTGAGATGAGGAGACCACATCTGTATGCAGTATTCAAGATGTGGGAGTACCATGTGTGACGGTGCCCCCCATAAGGCTTTATGGGATATGCTTATAATTGTATATGTGACATAACTGAAATGTTTTAGGCTACGTATGCCACATAACATATCTATGTAAAGGCTATGATCTACTGAATATATTCATCCTATTTATATGCATGTATCATTTTGGTATTCAAAGTAATGAATATTGGCTGTATACTGGCTTGATTTTAACTAGACTAGTAGAGCATTTGGTCAGCTTCTTGAGAAAAGTGCAAATTAAGTGCCCAATCAAAAACCACTTAAGCCAACAATGAACTTGAAGATGCCAATCCACATCTGAGCCTTCCCAGGAATGTGGCTTGGCTGGTAAAAACTGAGTCATGCATGGACATGTGGCTTATCCATGAGACTCCAAAACTCCACCTTGGAGCTGGACTTGGGATAGGAGAGAGGAGGGGGTCTCCACCCACAAGAGAAAGTCTACTTAAACCCCTGGGAGGCCCCTCCATTTGGTCTTCAGCTGGCTAAAGAGAGAGCCCCTCCAACCCTAAGGATACCTGAAAGGAATTGGAATAAAGGAAAGTAACTACAGGGGATGTGAGTGATTGCTGGACCCAGACTAGAAGGGTCTGTAAAAGAAATGTTACTGGGTGAGGTTTTATTTGTTTTCAGTTTCTTAGACAGACTTGCGTGTTCTATTTTATTTTACTTGGTAATTCACTTTGTTCTGTCTGTTACTACTTGGAACCACTTAAATCCTACTTTCTGTATTTAATAAAATCACTTTTTACTTATTGATTAACCCAGAGTATGTATTAATACCGGGGGAGGGGGGAGGAGGAGGAAAGCAAACAGCTGTGCATCTCTCTCTATCAGTGTTATAGAGGGTGAACAATTTATGAGTTTATCCTGTATAAGCTTTATACAGGGTAAAACAGATTTATTTGGGGTTTGGACCCCATTGGGAGTTGGACATTTGAGTGTTAAAGACAGGAACACTTCTACAAGTTGTTTTCAGTTAAGCCTACAGCTGTTAGGGGACGTGGTTCAGACCCTGGGTCTGGGTTAGCAGCAGGCTAGCGGGTCTGGTTCAAACCAGGCAGGGCACTGAAGTCCTAGGCTGCCAGGGCAGGAAAGCAGGGGCAGAAGTAGTCTTGGCACATCAGTTGGCAGCCCCAAGGGGGTTTCTGTGATCCAACCTGTTACACCATTGATATATATAAGGGCAATAAGATATTCTCCGTCTTATTCTCTATCCCTTTTTTAATGATTCCTAACATCTTGTTTGCTTTTTTGACTGCCGCTGCACACTGCATAGACATCTTCAGAGAACTATCCACGATGACGCCAAGATCTCTTTCCTGATTAGTTGTAGCTAAATTAGCCCCTGTCATATTGTATGTATAGTTGGGGTTATTTTTTCCTCTATTTTCTATCTCATGGGGGGACAGAGGGAGATGAGAAGTGAGTGAGATACTGTTGCTGGGAATAATGACCAATACACTGGAACAACTATATGGGTGTTTAACGAATACTGTGACCTAGACAGAATGATACTATAGAGACCCAAACCCCAGAAGCTGAAGATGGTGCAGATATCCATGTTACAGAGCTGAGAACTCTGAAATCCATGTGTAACTTTGGGGACATTAAAAATTAAATTAGGATTATTTGTGGAACATGTGGTTTTAGGAGAGATTATTGAGATAAACAGGCCTAACCCTATAGAAATGCCTCCAAATACCAAGGGTACTTGAGCTGTCCAGGGAAAGGATCAAACAATAACAGCCACTAGTATAGCACAAGCACAGAGATGCAAGATCAAGAAACCCAGGAAGTGGGACAGACACAGAGTGACTGAGAACGTAGGTATTGTTGTCCAATGTATATACTGTGGAACGCAACACAAACAAAAATACCCAGCCCATAGGCAGTGGTGCAAGGGGTGTGGAAAACAGAACCACCTTATGTCCCCGTGTCAGACACCCTAGGAAGAGTAAAGCAGTTAATGCAGTAATTGAACATTCCAGCAAAGAGGCGGCTCTGCAGTGTGACATCAGCAGATCCAAAGACTCTCATTGCACATCCATAACCCCGATTCATCCCCAGAGCAAGCCCTCTTATGCAGTGAAGGAGGGAGGAGTCCTGTAGAAAAATAGTATGTGATCAGGTAATAAAAGACTAATACATTTATTTGAGCATAAGCTTTCATGGGCTACAGCCCACTTCTTCGGATGCATAGAATGGAACATATATTGAAGAGATATATCTACACATACAGAGAGCATGTATATACACATACAGAGAGCATGTATGTGTGTATATATATCCTCAATATATGTTCCATTCTATGCATCCGAAGAAGTGGGCTGTAGCCCACGAAAGCTTATGCTCAAATAAATTTGTTAGTCTCTAAGGTGCCACAGTACTCCTGTTCTTTTTGCGGATACAGAACAACACGGCTGCTACTCTGAAACCAGTAATAAAAGACTGCATCATAATGCACATAAAACACAAGGGATCAGATTAAATTTTCACAGGCAACCCTGATTCTGGCATTTCCTAACCTGAGAGTTTTTGACTGTGCAATATTAATAATGTTTTTTTAATGTAGTTGTGTGTAATTACCTAGATTTTTAGACAAGTACACTGAAGTATCATCATGTGGCATGATATTGACACTCACAAAAAAATTTCAGCCTTAGGCAGACACCCTACATGGAAAATTTCAACCCAAATAGTTAAAATGCGATAAAGTTTATAAACAACTGAAAACAGGGTCATATAATGGAAAGTGTCAGACAACCTTAATAATAGAAAGTGCTATCAGCTCCACATACAATAACAGATCACGCCAACATTTGCCATCTACTATAGATCTCATTTTTTATTTAACCCACTGGATGTTTCCTTAGCTCAGCAGTACTGACTGACAAACTCATCATGCAAATATCTGTAATCATGATAATATTTTTGAAACTCAACCCAGAGATCCATGTCAATAAATACAACAAACTTATAGGACATACTCTTATGTGCTCTCACATGCACTACAGTGTACTGTCAAATGCAGCACTGCCAACTCAACCATTCAAAAATCATAAGCCAGGACCCACACAATTGACGTAAAGTCACGAAATCTTTAAAAAAATAGTTTAACTTGCCTTTTGATTTGTGATCCTTTAGGGTACAGTTGGGTCATGTATTTAAGGATGTCTCCATAACCACAACAGCTAGAAACTTACTTTTATGTAAGATGAAAGCTGATATTTTCACCAAACATGACTTCGTGAGCTGGGGCTTTAAGAAAAAAACATCAAATATCACTAGACTTGCAATAAAGTTGCAAAAGTTGGCAACACTGCAATTGTAGTACATCTGGGGAGAGATCAAGAACAATGATAGTTAAACTCACACCCCTGCGATGCGGTAAACATGTAAAGCTTCTTAAAAGGGCTACCAAGTTGTTTAAGGTGGCAACATCGGGTTTCAACAGCCAGAAACATGAGGCATTTGAATATACAAAAGTATTTTGTGGGTTTACTAGACAGTTTACCCTGACCACCATTACTCCTCTGAGACAAGGGCTTAAGTCTAGAATGACGCAAAATTAGTTTACTGGATACCTGAGTAGTAGGGAAAGACACACATAAAAGTTATGGGGATTCAGGGTGCACAGGTCTACTGGAGAGATACACAGGAAAACCATTAAGGCTACACCAGCCCTTACACTCAAGCTGAATTCCCATTGACTTCAATGGGAAGTGGTTGTGCAGATAGATTGCATGATTGGACTCAAAGCATTGAAAACTTTGTGTCAAGAAGTTCTAGCCACATGCACTATATGTGGAGGAAGTCACATGGCAGATAATAGCAGCAGTGGATAAACTCAGCCACAGAGAACAGAAAATTACAGACCTCCAAGATACTGCTTATATACTTGGCCCTGAAAAAGTGTGACATCTCATCCAAAGGGACAGATGGACGTGCCATACTGAGTTATGAGGCTAAAAGTCTCATATTTTTATGTTAGAAAAATATAGCTTTTCTGTGTAGTGAACAGAGAGCAAAGATACTCCTTCTCCTAGCCACTGCAGACAGAAGCAGATCAGCATTTCAGGCTGTGATTATTGTGAGTCAGATCCCATAACTCTGTCCTAATAAAACTCAGACAAGCACACATTAGAAGCATGTCATTTTTAAGGGTCTTGGACTTCCCACTTCTGAATCAGAATTTTCTCTCCAGGAATTCATGTGATGGTGCATTATAAATCTCAAAGACGAGATTAATCCCCTCAGAGATTACATGAGCAAAACTGCAGGAATCCTATTTCAAGATGAAAAAAGTTTTCATATCAACTGGTCTTGTTATAGAAGACATACACACACTCACTTTGACGCCTGCATCAAAAATGTAACAGACAAATGACATGCTTGTAAATACGTTTATCAGGATAGCGTCATAACCAAAACCCTGGATCAGAAAACTCCATTATATAGCTTCATACAAGAATTGTGGAGGAGGGCATGAGAACAGGTGTGAGTATACATTACTCCTGTGCCTGCTTTGAGGGGAGACATTCCCAGCATAGTAAATGGTAAGATAGTGGTATGTCCCCTTCAAGACTTCCAGTGGTTGCACCTGGATGAACACCACCATTTTTGAGGGGTTTGGAATTGAGACCGAATCTGAAATTTGCAGCTGGCACCTGGCTCCGTAACAGGCTGAACCAAAAACCTGATCCCAACTCACTCTCTCTTACACTGTGGAATAACTATTGAAGTCAATGGAATTCTATCCCTGGGTGAGATCAGAACGAGGCCTTCCATACTGGAACATCTGTGAACTTCAGAGAGAACTTCGATACCGGATGCAAATTTCGCAGCTCTGGCCTGACCGTACTTTGGAAGTTTCTTAAAATGCCAAGCTGATTGCAAAGAATTGCTGCACACTGGGTCACGTAGCCGTTCTCTTCCTTCACGTGAGCCTAGTTATTCCCAATATGCAGTGACAGTGCAATGACATACTGGAGCCATACGCAAGAAAATGCAGTTGGGAAGCCTAGATAAATGACAAAATAAGGCTATTTCTCCCTTAGCAGCCATTCTAATGAAGTTGTTCCTTAAAAGCAATGTCTTTTACATTTTGTATTTGCTTAATCAGCTGGGCTTGTGCAAGTCAAAGCAATACCTCCTTCAATCTTCCGAGTTTTCACCTGTTTCTGCTATGTACTACAGTATTACAGAAGCCAAGATTTAGAGACACACTCACTTCATATTATCTTAAGAACCAGTGACGTTAACTGGAAACAGTCCACATAGCTCCGTATTGTCCATCAGATGCTTTAAAACCATTTATAAGCTGACAAATACACACAGATTTCTGTGGTTGGAACATCTGCACTTTCTCAACTATTTGTAAAGCTTAAAAAATGCCTATTAGTATAAAAATTGAAGAAAAATTACCCGCAGGAGGAATGGGCATTAGCCATGCTTCACTTCCCCCCTTTCTGTTGACATTTGAAGCACTTTTTTTTCTCCTCCTTTCTTTCCAATTCACAGTGGGTCTAAAGAGGTGAATCAGTGCACAGAGAAAGAGAGAGAGAGAAAAAAAAATAAAGAAAAGAAAGAAAAAACCGCAACCCTCTTTTTGCCAGGGTGGGTATGAAATATGAAGGCCCAACAATTGTTTGAGCTCAGTGCATTGGAATAACATTGGTTAAATTATGGATAGTTTTGAATAGTGTCACTTTTTTTTCCCTCTGCAGATGGTTGTTCACACAAGGAGCCTGGCCTGCATAATTGTATCACTAATAAGCAGTAAGGCAATTAGTTGTGTAAGTGTGCTATAATCATTCTAACAGAAGAGATGACGAAGAGACAAAAAAAAGGAGGGGGGACAAAAAATGTCTTTTCTCAATTCATCAACTGACAGCCATAATTAGATATATATAATTGAAAATTCCACAGTAGGGGGGCAAGCTTATACAAATGAATTTTCTTTGCTTCCCTTATGCATTTTTCCCCCTTTGCCTGAACATCCCCCCAGAAAAAGGCAGAAAATTTGTCATTCCAGGGGAGCGTATACTGTATGAACACAGGCTGCTCATTCAGAGCAATGATGTCAGAATAACATCCCCTCCACCCCCCAGTATGAAATAGACAGCTTTGAACTGGCCCTTTATTAGCTGTTTTCAGCCAGTAGCAAATAATACCCCCAAGATGATCTATATCAGCTTGCGGATCGCGAAATGTAAAACTCTAGGAGAAGAGGTCACCTTTTTTTCCATTGACATGAAGACGGCTTGTTTTTGGGGAGGGTGCGGGAAGAGCTCTGAGTTATAATAGAGCATTACATCATCAAGTATTATGGGAAGAAGGGGATTTCTTTTGAGCGAAGCCTGATTATCAAAGGCTATAATTAAATTTGGGCTAAAAATGCTCAAGTGCTTATGAGTTTGTGGAAACTATGCACAGAACAGCTTTCCATTGAATTAATCAGCTTGCAAGTTTTCATTATTCTGGACCTTCTCTTTCTAAACTGTAAGCTCACAATCACAGCCTCTTTTTTATCAACAAACTCTCCTAAAATTTAATTGGACAAACCTTAACTGTGATTTTTTTTCCTTAAAGAGAGAGCATGTTAAGTCTGGAGCTTGTTAATTAAGTTCTTTAAATGCCCCCAGCTGTGCAATAAATTTTCAAAGTACACAACTGCATATTTATTTTTTTAACATTTGCTCCCTCGTTTTTCAATTACAAGCTGTTTTTGAAAACAAAACAAAAAAATCTCAGAGAATTCCCATGTATTATTGTGATTCTGGCTAGTGAAAATTGGAGAAAGTCAGAAGTTGCATTTGATTAAAATATAACTTGAGATCAAAGGAAATGTTTCCAGTGGCCAAAATTTACTACATTCTTCAGAGATAATCCAAGAGTGGGTTGTTTTTTGTTTTTAAAGTGTCCTAGCAAGTTATTGTGGCAGATGTGTGCAAGGAGAAAATGCATTCTGCAGCTATTTCACAACAAAAACCTTCTACCTGACACCAGATAAGAAGTGGGCGAATGAAATTATATTTAAACTTCAAATTCAAGGGCCAGGTCTTCAAATTGGTGTAAATTAGTATAGTTTCATTCATTTAAATGGAGCTCGCAAAACTATACCAGTTCAGGTTCTGATCCCAACACTTAACTACTGCTGCTAATAAAAGTAGGATAACATGCTAATAATTATCTTCACATTTACTCTTCAACATATGCCCCACTGTCTGTATTTAGGGTCCTGATTTTTAACACAAATAATGTATTAACTGGATCTACACAGTGAAACCCAGCTTAAATGTTAAATTAAGAACTACGCTTGGAAACTATTCTATAGTACTAATACTCTTCTGTTTGGAGAGAGAGAGAGAGAGAGAGAGTATGTATGATATGTGGTCCCCATCCCTCCTTATTAGATCCATATTTTGTGAGTAAAAGTTATCATACATAAGGACTTTTAATCTCTGTCAGCTCAGAAAAGTTTGCAGAATGGAAATAGCTTAGTATGGTACTGAGCACTGGAAAATAGTATTGGCACCTTTGTGTATCATGGAACCAACAATGAAATGACAGTAGGTGGCTACACTTTTCCCATGTAGAGTCCTCAGTTTAAACAGTCCATGGCTGCCTCTGATGAAAAGAGCTAACCATGTTGAACCTCAAGACCAGACCTGTTCTCCATGCTAAACAGTAAATGGTAATGGGAGGTTGTTACTACAAGTGATACTCATTTAGCTTCCCTCTGCTTTGAAGAGCTGTTTTTAGATTCAAACTGGAGCATTTCACTCAAACATCCCTCATTTTAGGCCCCAAATTCCCAATGTTTCATATAAATTTGGTGACCCACCTCATTTTTATTGTTGAGAATTACTTAAATCAGAAATAACCAATTGTGAAAATAAAGTTATAGAAAGAGTTAATTATGCTAAAGGGGCAATTCCCACAGGATATTAAGTTTCCTGTAGGAATATTTTTTTGGTTGTGTTCCTGGGTTGGATCTTCGTCCCATGTTGCATCCCACATTTTGGACCTTCAAAGATTAAGAGCTGTGAAATAGTGTAGCAAATGGAGCAAAAATGTTTAAATGGAGGTGACAAAATGCAAAAATTGCTGGCAGCACAAAAAGTGAATAAGCACATTCCACCTCATACTATTTTGCAACATTTATCTTAGGCCAGTTGTTTATATACATGGATACCAGGGGGAAGGGGGATAGCTCGGTGGTTTGAGCATTGGCCTACTAAACCCAGGGTTGTGAGTTCAATCCTTGAGGGGGCCACTTAGGGATCTGAGGCAAAAATCAGTACTTGGTCCTGCTAGTGAAGACAGCAGGCTGGACTCAATGACCTTTCAGGGTCCCTTCTAGTTCTATGAGATAGGAATATCTCAGATTCAAAAGAGTTCTGGTATCCTTTAAAAGTATGAAATATCACAAACATTAAAATTGTGGCTAACTTGTCCTTGTAGTTACATCCAGGCAGTTCAATTTACTTTAGGGACCCAGAGGAGAATTTGGCCCATACTCCTTTGTGCATCCCCAGTATAGCAGACATTGTACCTTGCTATACGCAGATAGAGACTGGAAACAAAACAAAACTCTGAGATCTTCTGCCCTTATGGGCTGTACTGGCCAAGCTTATCATTTCTTTCCTTCTACCGCTCCCCCCACATTTTCTCTTTTACAGACCTACGGTTTGAAAAGAGTTAGTTTGAAAAGAGTTGGTTTTCTTCTCTCATTTTCAGATCATTACCCATTTCTGGCATTTTGTTTTCTTGTTCCTTACTGCTCTTTTTTGAGCTCTCTGAGCACAGTACTCCACTGCTTTACACAATGTCTATTCCTTTCTAGATACTGGGATCAGCCCAAAAGCAAATGCCCCTGAGGTCTCTTGAGCATCGCATTTAGTCTCTTGCCAACATGGAGGTCACATTCTTGGCTAGAGATTTACACAGAATCCAACCTTTCCAAACCAATTGAATGTAGCCTTACTAACTTTTCTACCCTCACTCCATTATCCGGGAGCCTTTAGATCTTTAGTCTTGCAGTGGATGTGCTGGTATGAGATAAAGACAGGTCTTTTCTCAGGGTAACTTTTCCAGAATGAATCACCACCCTTTTTTCAAGTGGTTTTGCTTCCCATGCTGTCTGGGGGAGGTAACCATGACTCCTGCTAAGAATGCCAGCCACGTAACTGAATGATGTACATGCTCAGTTCCACTATGGAGGGCATTAGAAGGTCAGCAGAACCCCCACATATTTCAGGAGAACTCCAAGGACATGGATTTGGATCCAAGTCTATTACACTGTTGTAAAACTATATTCACTCAAAAAGTTAAATTTACTTTCATTACAGCTCTAAACTACTAGTGCTAGTTGAAACTTTTCTATCAAACACCTTTTTTAGTAGAAAATTGAGTTTTTGATTAGACAAAGTTTTTAGAAGAAAGTGTCTGTTTTACTCAAAATTTTCTATCATTGGAAAAACAAACATACTCAGTGTTCGGTCAAAAATTTTCCTTGTTCATGTTTTCTTTTTTCCCCCCTACAAAAAGTTCAAATTTTCCAGCGGGGAGAAAATTCCAAACAGTTTGATAAATTACGCAGTTTCTGAAATGAGTTATTTCATGTTTTAGAACCTTGATTTGTAAGGCCGTGACAAACAATACTTGGAAGCTCACTGATTCAACAGAGACAGGGAAGGTGGCTTATACCAACTTGATAAAAAGCTTGGCTAACTCCCTGCTTTCACATTTCAATTTATATGCCATCGTTTTCTGAACACGTCATACTTCCTCCTTTGGCCTAGATTGCAACTTTAGGCACAACTCTGGAGTAATTCTGCGAGGCCTTGTCTCTCAGACACACCCCTCTGAGTCACAATTTATCCCTCCTTGTTCCTAGCCATATTTACCAATGGCCTATGCCAGAAATTAATTACTACCCCCAACTCTGGCTCAGTTACTCTGATAAGGGGATGGAACCAAAATTCTGCCTATACCCAGCCTGTTTCATATCCACATGCCTCATGGAATAAGTGAGTGGATAGGTTGCCCAGCATTCTCCAGTGTGCCCAGAATTAAGGTCTGGGTAGCCCTAGTCCAGGGTGAAGGGGAGTTCTTACTTTTACCTTCCCTGAACAAGCTGTAGTTTGAGTCACCATCCAGCCCCTTGATATTAAAGAATTAACAGTAGAGCCAACTTCTATCCTTATTATTTAAGATAGTGTGATCAAGGGCAGTCAGCAGCGAACCAGCTGAGCGGCGAACAGCAGAGGCTAACAGAGGGAGATTGCCTGGGATCTGTCCGAGAGGAGGTACGCTAAGTCCTGCATTAGGGGGGCTGTGTTGGTGAGTATTTGAGTGTCTGTTGCTGGGACAGTTTGTCAGTTTGACCGTGTGCTTGCTTGCTTGCTTGCTTGCTTGTTTGTTTGAAAAGTGTGAATTGGGAGTGCTTTGTTCCAGGTGGGCCTTGAGTAGGCCTGACTGGTATATAAGGACAGTCAGCAGCAAACCAGCTGAGCGGCGAACAGCAGAGGCTAATGGAGGGAGTTTGCCTGGGAGTTCGCCTGGGGAGAGCTCACTGAGGCCTTCATCTGCAGGTTTCTCTGAGTAGTTACTGCAACAGCTGAGGAAGCTCTTAAGAGGAAGGTGAGCGATCAGCTGTTGTAACCTGCACAGGTTGTGCCATGTTTATCTTTCTTCCACAGGACAGAAGCGACTTTGTCTGTACAAAGTGCAAGCTGGTCTCCATATTGGAAGAGAAGGTTCGAGGTCTGGAGAAACGAGTATCGACTCTGCGTTGCATAAGGGAAAATGAAGATTTCCTGGACAGACGTCAGGAGATGCTTCTACGGCCACAATGTTCTGAAGATTCAGAGCAGGCGCAGCAGGGACAGAAGGATGGTGAAGAAGTTTGGCAGCATGTGACCTCCAGAAGGAGAAAGAGGAGCGTCCATGTACCAGCAATGGAGATACAGGTGAGCAATCGTTTCCATGTTCTCTCTACAGGTACTAATGCGGAGAGTGGACTAGATGACCCATCTGAGGGAAGGGAGCTGAAGGAGACACCACCGATTGGAAGGCAAAAGATGCACTGTCCTAGGGATGAGGGTTCCACAACCACCACTCCCAAGAGGAGGAGGAGGGTGGTGGTGGTCGGGGACTCCCTCCTCAGGGAGACTGAGTCATCTATCTGCCGCCCCGACTGGGAAAACCGAGAGGTCCGCTGCTTGCCAGGAGCTAGGATACACAATGTGACGGAGAGACTGCCGAGACTCATCAAGCCCTCGGATCGCTACCCCTTCCTGCTTCTCCACGTGGGAACCAATAATACCGCCAAGAATGACCTTGAGCGGACCACTGCAGACTATGTGGCTCTGGGAAGAAGGATAAAGGAGTTTGAGGCGCAAGTGGTGTTCTCATCCATCCTCCCCGTGCAAGGAAAAAGCCTGGGTAGAGACCGTCGAATTGTGGAAGTAAACGAATGGCTACGCAGGTGGTGTCGGAGAGAAGGCTTTGGATTCTTCGACCATGGGATGGTGTTCCAAGAAGGAGGAGTGCTAGGCAGAGACGGGCTCCACCTAACGAAGAGAGGGAAGAGCATCTTCGCAAGCAGGCTGGCTAACCTAGTGAGGAGGGCTTTAAACTAGGTTCACCGGGGGAAGGAGACCAAAGCCCTGAGGTAAGTGGAGAAATGGGATCTTGGGAGGAAGCACAAGCAGGAGAGCGTAAGAGGGGACCCGGACTCCTGTCTCAAACTGAGAAAGTGGGATGATCGATGAGTTATCTTAAGTGCCTATACACAAATGCAAGAAGCCTGGGAAACAAGCAGGGAGAACTGGAAGTCCTGGCACAGTCAGGGAACTATGATGCGATTGGAATAACAGAGTCTTGGTGAGATAACTCACATGACTGGAGTACTGTCATGGATGGATATAAACTGTTCAGGAAGGATAGGCAGGGCAGAAAAGGTGGGGGAGTTGCGTTGTATGTAAGAGAGGAGTATAACTGCTCAGAGCTCTGGTATGAAACTGCAGAAAAACCTGAGAGTTTCTGGATAAAGTTGAGAAGTGTGAGCAACAAGGGTAATGTCGTAGTCGGAGTCTGCTATAGACCACCAGACCAGGGGGGTGAGGTGGACGAGGCTTTCTTCCGGCAACTAACAGAAGTTGCTAGATGGCAGGCCCTGGTTCTCATGGGAAACTTTAATCACCCTGATATCTGCTGGGAGAGCAATACAGCGGTGCACAGACAATCCAGGAAGTTTTTGGAAAGTGTAGGGGACAATTTCCTGGTGAAAGTGCTGGAGGAACCAACTAGGGGCAGAGCTTTTCTTGACCTGCTGCTCACAAACAGGGAAGAATTAGTAGGGGAAGCAAAAGTGGATGGGAACCTGGGAGGCAGTGACCATGAGATGGTCGAGTTCAGGATCCTGACACAAGGAAGAAAGGAGAGCAGCAGAATACGGACCCTGGACTTCAGAAAAGCAGACTTTGACTCCCTCAGGGAACAGATGGGCAGGATCCCCTGGGAGAATAACATGAAGGGCAAAGGGGTCCAGGAGAGCTGGCTGTATTTTAAAGAATCCTTATTGCGGTTGCAGGAACAAACCATCCCAACGTGTAGAAAGAATAGTAAATATGGCAGGCGACCAGCTTGGCTTAACAGTGAAATCCTTGCTGACCTTAAACGCAAAAAAGAACTGCTTTCCACTTCTTGTACTATTCTTACAAGAAGTGGAAGATTGGACAAATGACCAGGGAGGAGTATAAAAATATCGCTCAGGCATGCAAGAGTGAAATCAGGAAGGCCAAATCGCACTTGGAGTTGCAGCTAGCAAGAGATGTTAAGAGTAACAAGAAGGGTTTCTTCAGGTATGTTAGCAACAAGAAGAAAGTCAAGGAAAGTGTGGGCCCCTTACTGAATGAGGGAGGCAACCTAGTGACAGAGGATGTGGAAAAAGCTAATGTACTCAATGCTTTTTTTGCCTCTGTCTTCACAAACAAGGTCAGCTCCCAGACTGCTGCACTGGGCAGCACAGTATGGGGAGGAGGTGACCAGCCCTCCATGGAGAAAGAAGTGGTTCGGGACTATTTAGAAAAACTGGATGAGCACAAATCCATGGGGCCGAATACGCTGCATCCGAGGGTGCTAAAGGAGTTGGCGGATGTGATTGCAGAGCCATTGGCCATCATCTTTGAAAATTCCTGGCAATCGGGGGAGGTCCCGGATGACTGGAAAAAGGCTAATGTAGTGCCCATCTTTAAAAAAGGGAAGGAGGAGGATCCGGGGAACTACAGGCCAGTCAGCCTCACCTCAGTCTCTGGAAAAATCATGGAGCAGGCCCTCAAGGAATCAATTATGAAACACTTAGAGGAGAGGAAAGTGATCAGGAACAGTCAGCATGGATTCACCAAGGGGAAGTCGTGCCTGACTAACCTAATTGCCTTCTATGATGAGATAACTGGCTTTGTGGATGAGAGGAAAGCAGTGGATGTTATATTCCTTGACTTTAGCAAAGCTTTTGATACAGTCTCCCACAGTATTCTTGCCGCCAAGTTAAAGAAGTATGGGCTGGATGAATGGACTGTAAGGTGGATAGAAAGCTGGCTAGATCGTCTGGCTCAGCGGGTAGTGATCAATGGCTCCATGTCTAGTTGGCAGCCGGTTTCAAGTGGAGTGCCCCAAGGGTCGGTCCTGGGGCCATTTTTGTTTAATATCTTTATTAATGATCTGGAGGATGGTGTGGACTGCACTCTCAGCAAGTTTGCAGATGACACTAAACTGGGAGGCGTGGTAGATACGCTGAAGGGTAGGGATCAGATACAGAGGGACCTAGACAAATTAGAGGATTGGGCCAAAAAAAACCTGATGAGGTTCAACAAGGACAAGTGCAGAGTCCTGCACTTAGGACGGAAGAATCCTATGCACTGCTACAGACTAGGGACCGAATGGCTAGGTAGCAGTTCTGCAGAAAAGGACCTAGGGGTCACAGTGGACGAGAAGCTGGATATGAGTCAACAGTGTGCTCTTGTTGCCAAGAAGGCTAATGGCATTTTGGGCTGTATAAGTAGGGGCATTGCCAGCAGATCGAGGAACGAGATCATTCCCCTTTAGTCAGCATTGGTGAGACCTCATCTGGAGTACTGTGTCCAGTTTTGGGCTCCACACTACAAGGAGGATGTGGAAATATTGGAAAGAGTCCAGCGGAGGGCAACAAAAATGATTAGGGGTCTGGAGCACATGACTTATGAGGAGAGGCTGAGGGAACTGGGATTGTTTAGTCTCCAGAAGAGAAGAATGAGGGGGGATTTGATAGCTGCTTTCAACTACCTGAAGGGGGGTTCCAAAGAGGATGGAGCTCGGCTGTTCTCAGTGGTGGCAGATGACAGAACAAGGAGCAATGGTCTCAAGTTGCAGTGGGGGAGGTCTAGGTTGGATATTAGGAAACACTATTTCACTAGGAGGGTGGTGATGCACTGGAATGCGTTACTTAGGGAGGTGGTGGAATCTCCTTCCTTGGAGGTTTTTAAGGTCCGGCTTGACAAAGCCCTGGCTGGGATGATTTAGTTGGGAATTGGTCCTGCTTTGAGCAGGGGGTTGGACTAGCTGACCTCCTGAGGTCCCTTCCAACCCTGATATTCTATTATTATTCTAATTTCATCCTAGTTCCCAAAAGAGATTGACTCACACCAAAACCCTGGATCAAAAAAGCCCTAAACTTTGAATTTTTTAAAAAGCAACAGAGGGTCCTGTGGCACCTTTAAGACTAACAGAAGTATTGGAGCATAAGCTTTCGTGGGTGAATGCCCACTTCATCAGACGCAAGTAATGGAAATTTCCAGAGGCAGGTATAAATCAGGATGGAGATAACGAGGTTAGTTCAATCAGGGAGGGTGAGGTGCCACAGGACCCTCTGTTGCTTTTTACAGATTCAGACTAACATGGCTACCCCTCTGTTATTTGAATTTTTTGACACCCAGATCCAAATTCTGCATCCAACTACTAACTGTTAGAATGCATAAAATTACCCCAAACTGCATGTCTGGCACCTTTGAACTTATGTGAGATCCCCGTGACCTTAATGGAATTCCATGCAGGTGCAAGAGTCTGACCATTCAGATAGAATGTGGGATTAGGGCCACAGAGAGGATACATGTTTGTCCAGGTACAGTATCAATCACATTCCAGAACAGCAAATGAATCCTCACAGTTAAAATCTTTACTTCTTCATTCAGAATTTCAGGCGGCTGCTTTGTAAGATTTTCCTCCCTCAGCCCCATCCAGTTTATATAAAGATATCATTTTTCATTAGCAGCAACACAATCAGCCATGGACAAAGAAATAAGACTTATTTTGGAGATGTCTTTTTTAAAAAAAAAAAATATATATATATATAAAATGCATTTTTTCTTTTGTTGCAGCAGCTGTCTCAGGTGTTGCTCTCTCTTGCACAATAATATAACAGATCAGATACACTCAAAATATATACTCAGGACTTGAAGTGAATGCACATTTTATTGGATTTTTTCCTCCCTAGAAGAATGAAAGATTTTATTTTATTTTAAAGGAGGATTTTTGGCTGCATTTCCATGGTACACAATGACACATTTGGTCCTTTGTGTTTCTAACTAAGTAATGACATAGTTCCTCTAAACCATGAAAAATGTTGCGTTTGACCAAACAAGAAAGGATGAACTTCTGGGAAATTCTATTCACTGGATCTTGAATTAGACCCAGAACACCGGGACGTATCCATTCTTCCCTGCAGCCCCCTGCCAAACCTGGCTATAGCTCCAGTGGCACTGCATTGTTTCTTCCTTATTCACTGGATACAGTAATATCAACACAAACTGTTCTCAACTGCTTGATTCTCAAACATATGGATATGTTGAAAATTAAATTGCAGGGTTTATTTGAATTTATAGACAGCTCAGTGAATGTATTTTTGAGATACAGTCTCCGTCAAGGAGATAGATGTCACCTGCCATGAGAAACATGATTCTATAATGTTAAAATGCCACATTCTCTTTGTAGGTAATTCTATTCAATCACTTCCCGCAAAGATTTGGGTAACGAACACTTGAACATCTGTTTTTTTTCCTCCTCCCTTCTCCTTTCCTGAAAAATCCTGATTTGGATATTTCTTTACTGAATGCAAAACTCCTCAGCTCAATTAATCTCTCGTGATAATTTCAAGACCCTGGTTTGGATTATGTTGGTATATTATTCTCTCCCCTTTTATTAAAGTTCCCACGTTTTCAGTGGGAATGTGGCAGGGCAGATTAGAGGAGGGTCAGGTGGGGCTATATTAAACAGTCTGCTTTCCCACTTGTCATCCTTTGCCTGGCCATGGAATGTAGGAATAGATACAAAGTTGGTGTTGTGTCTTTTTGTAGCCCCAGCCTCTGAAGTGAATGACGCTCAAGAGTCAGTTGCCATTAAACAGAAGCACGTCAATTTTTCAGTGTAAGTATTGCATTACCTTATCATCATATCCACTTGTGATTAGAAGGTTTTTTAAAAATCTTTCAAGCAATTATAATTATGGTCCCCTCACATGAGTCACACCCAAATGATCTTCAGAACTGAAGAACCCCATTCTCTGAACACTGCCACTTGGGCTGAAGCATTAGATTGGACTATGATTAAATATGAATGGATAAGGGGTATCAAATAATTCAACCAATATAGATATTTTTCCCGTTTGTGTTTCTATCTGAATATGGGCGGTTATTACAAATTTGCTGTTGTTTGAGATGTTTGGAAAATTCTATGCAAGCTTAATCCTAGTTGTTCACAATCAAAAGTCTTTGATTATTTGCTATGATTTTATTTACTTAGATTTATACTTCATACACACAGGAATAAGAAGCTCTCCCAGGCTTTAGTTTGTTTTGCCATGTACATGGAAAATAAAACCAGTTGATCATCACTCATTTCACAACCAAAAAATAACCAACCAAAGATGGAGTCAAACCCAAACAGTACTCTCTCTTCATCAAATACCAATCTATTTCATGCTCCTCCCTTCCCTACAAGGTTTAGGGGTGGATTATACAATCCTCACTCATGTGGGTGAGTAACATTATTTGTAAAATATTAAAAGAAGAAACTAGATTATATGGATATCTCTTCTCAAGCTGAAGCTTAGTTAACATATAAGAAAGGAAGCTGCTAGTACTGCATTCACCATGAAGGTCCCTCTAATTTGGAATTTATTCCCTCTTCCCCAGTTTTAAATAGCTGTAATAAACTGAGACTTTCTCATCACATGGCATATAAAACAGGCCAGATAGTCAGCTGTATTGAATGCAGCTATGCTGACATACCGCAGAGGAGGATCTAGCCCTGTGTTTTTAATTGCTGGCTAGAACACCTAGTCTGGGCTAGCACCCAACTCCTCTGGTGCTCTGAACATTCCAGCCATGGTACCTCGGATAGTTTTTCAATTTTTGATGGAGAGACCACAAAGGTTCACGCTGTACTAACATTCAGCATCTCCAGTACTTTGGTTCCGCCCAGTCTAGGAAGATCATTTTTCTGAAGGACCTGAAATAACACTCTCCACAAAACATATAAATTATTGAGATATATTTTGGCCTTTTGAAAGTGAAAATCTTTCTACCACTTTATAACTTAAAACACCCAAAACAGTTCAACTGGTGACATTTGCGCAATTCAGCATAATTTACCACCAATGGAAAGCTAATTCTACCTGTCTTGATTCTGACATGAATTTTTCTGTCAGTGAACTATGTTGTCTCAGTTGTAATGGAATCCATAATTTGGTTCAGATGATTAGTGGGTATATTTAAAGAACCTTTATCAGCAGTCCAGCCACTTTTTAATATCTAATAAGTTCAAAAGACGTACACATTCCCCCCAAGATGGAGAGAGAATGTAGAGGATCCATTATTCTTTTATGTTCCTTTGGCACTATGTAAGTTCATTTAGAGCACAGCTTGGATGCCATTATTATTATTATTAGCTTTCATTAACAAAGATGCCTTCCCATTTATGTAATCATCAAATAATTGTATTATACAGTATAGAGGGCAGTCACCAGGAAATATCACCATGTACTTATTAACTTTCTAAGTGATGACTAGGCTTGGATGTAATAACTCCTGTACTACTACATCACAATCACTTGGTTTCATATGCATTCAGAACTATCTACTCCCTTGACCTTTGGGAATTTGAGAAGGATGTTTATTTTTTTAGACTCCAAGTTAATGAAATTAAAACGTGGCTAAATTTGTAAAGTACATTATAGAATTTTGCCAAACAAAGCAGCAGCATGTTAACTGAAAAGTAACTATTAACAAACAGACTTATTTTCTTGGCAGTTCCTGTAGGTTCTCACTTGCTGAATTTCAGGTCCCAGCAAACAAAAACACAAAGTGAAACTCAGTCAAAAGCACTGAGATTCACCTGGTTTCATACTGAAATGGGAAGCTTAAAGCCATAAACTCAAAACTGATTTGGCTATGCTCAGGTTTGTGAACTTTACCCTAACATGGCGGTGTTTCTATCAAGACAGGAAAGCAGGTAAGCTTTCTTAACAAAAGTTTTGCATGGCCTTCTCTCACAGAGGTATTGTGAGGCTTAAATACTGTCAATTAAGCAGTTTGATGTTCTCAGATAAAAGCCATTATACAACTGTGAAGTATTTATAAGGGCAGCTGTTAGCCCTGCCTTAAGGTTGCTTTGCACTTCCATTAGAAGTCCCTGTTTTCAGTTGCTTATGTACTTCGCTACACTTTAACCATTTGGGCAGAAATTTTCTATGCTGCTTCAGGTTGCTTTTTTAAGTTTCATCAGCTAAAACAGTTAATCTGTTTCCAAGGAAATTAAGGAAAATACGTTGTTTCCCCACGTTAAAAATTGCTTTCAACCGTTTGATTGAGAAGCTCTAGCACATCCCTCCTTTGGAGCTGGAACTGGGAATTTGGGCATGAGGGGTGAAGGGGAGGGCTTCTCTGGTGTTAGGGATGCTTTTTTTGCCAACCCTGTAAAAATCTGCTCAAATTTGGTGAAGTTATAAGCTTCTGAAGAATCTCAGTTCACACATGCTCAATAGAGACTTTCCAGAGTTGGCATCTAACTTCTCCAGAAATTCTATCTGTATTGAGCATGCTCTGTTCCCTCACAACCTCCAGGTGCTGGCTGAACTCTGAGAAGACTGAGGCAAGGAACCTCAATAGATGTGTTTATTATTTTATCTAGATCTGCATGTCTCATATGCTATGTGAGTAAAGAGTAATTTGTTTTAGAATCCTATGCAAAGTCTATTTGCTTTCACTGTCACATTCCCCTGAAGAGTTAAACAGTTAACCTAGAGTGTGCACACGATTGAAGTTCTGGGAGAGCAACTGGGGGGGGGTCAAGTCTGAGGGGTCAAGCAATGGTTCTGGGGACCTACAGTAGCTAGACCATATAAGTCCCATTTCTTTGAAAGAGTAACAGATAGCGTGCCAGTGCCCAGGAAAAGTGCCAGAGAGGTCACAGGACGAGATAAATGTTACATCCTACTTAGACCCAGGGAATCTTTGAGCACACAGGTCCAGTGGATTTGGACCCAACACAGCAGCCTGGTGAATATCTAGCAAAGGGAGCTCTATTAGGGTGATGTGTGAGACAAATCACATACTATTTTTTTCCCCGAGGTGGCTGAATTAAGGTTGCACGGATAACTTTAGTTCTGGAATTTCCTAATTTCAACTGCTGACTTTGTAACCGTAACATTCTTTTACATCAGGTTTCTTGGCTGTAATTATGATGACTGGTTAAAACATTTGCCTTCTTTTTTCCAGGGTCTGCAGTTCATGCTCTAAGAGTTTATTGCTCTGAAATCTCATGTCAGTCTGCTACTGGGAATATTAGCTTCTGGATAGGAACAGAGCAGTAAACCCCAGTGGGAGAATGACAGAGTGCTCAACCAATTAGTGTTGGGGGCAGAAACAGCAGCAGGAAGCCAGCCAATCATTTGAAGAGGAAATGGGCATCAAGTAGAAAGTACCTTTAGGGTAGCTTTTTTTAAAAAGAAAAGCACTTAAAAATCCTCCAGAGTTAATTGGTTTGAAATATGAAACTTTTCAAACACATTCTGTTTGGGTGATTTTGTTCTCAGAATGTCATGTGGTACTTGGGTTCAAAATGACTTCATTAAGCCATGCAGTAAATGGGTCAGGCCGTGCCATCTCTGGGAGAGGGAATGTGATAAGGGTAGGCAGTGTCAGGAAGCTTTTTCCTCCTCACTGGTTAAGTTTTATTAGCAAGTCTCTTGGAAAGCACTGTACTGTATCAAAGACCTTGATGTTTTTAGAACAAAGAATTTATGTGCATTAGAAGTGTAACCTACCTTGTTCTGTTCACTGAAATACATCATCATTTTGTGCTTGGTGGTAGCAAAGGTAATTTAGAGGATCCTGACAGAAAAATATATATATCATTAAAACTATCCATTAATATACTTGTGGTATTATAAACATAGGGGTTTGTGGATGACAGAAGTGAACACCAACTCATTAGTTTGCATCAGTATTAAAATGTGATACATTTTCTTCTCAGTCTGATTTAAGTTAAGTGAAAGGAGCTCTCTGAGCTCCCAGTAATTTGTCTAAACCAAAAAACAAATACTTTCCCCTCACCCCTCCCCAAAACACTCCAACTTGGCCATAAAATAGTAATCCTCATGTCCAACCTGCATTTGCTCACAAATGTGATGAGCGTGATAGTCTCAGGCCAGACCAGGGCTCAGCCCAGTGCAACTGACTATGCTGCACTTAAATAAACAATACTTGTTTATCATTATTTGCATTCTTATCTCAGGAGACATCTAACACTGTCATATCAGAGCTCTTGCAGATCCAGACGGACATCATCAGATATTAGTATCATTCCCATCTATTCCTGCAAACAATCTAAGCAGACTTCTATCACTATGGTAAGACAGGACTGAATTCTCAGCTGTGCAGCGCTCACAAACAGCTCAGTTATGCCAGAAGCAATGATCTAATACAGATCTCTTCACTGAACAGCTTTCTGCCCCCTCTTTTCCTCCAGCATGCCCTCTACACAAAGAGGGGGAGGAAGATGGGATGATACAGAACATCTACATAAAGGGAATTTTTGGCTACCAAAGCAGCACAACAGAACCAGAACAGCAGTCAAAGATCTGGTCCATGAATCTGATATTCTTACTACAGTACCTGGACACAATGGCATCAATGACATTGAGTAGTTCACTGATAACTTCAGTGTAATGACGATATAACAATCCTGCAGAAGCTGATTTATTTGTCATGTATAGAAGTGTTATTTAATATTGCAATGGTTGTACATCTATATCCCTGAACACAGGAGAAGCTTTTCACATTTTTCTGTCTGCCTTTTTTTTGTCAAGTCTTTTATGTCTTGAGAAATATGATGCTCATAAAAACCCAGTGGAAAATCCCCAGTGTCTAAAAACTGAGAAAACATCTTCTTTCCATAGTTTTCCCATTTGTGAGCCTGTGTCATCTAAAAGCAGAGTACAAACCAACTGTGCAAAATATTGGTATTGCTTTAAATGCATGAAGCTAATAACTTAGAGGCATGCAATTGTTATTTGTTCAATAAGATATTGGCATTCAAATTTGCGTATATAAATATGCTTTCATCTTCTTTTTGCTTATAGTGAAGAATATCTTCATCTGAGCTGATCAAAATCTTGAAAAAAAACACTTATTGGTTTGGTTGGGATAATTTAATTTTGAAAAAAAAAAAAGTAGAGTTTCACTACAGTATTTAAAAATAGATGTGGTTATCTGAAGGATTCTAATGACTGCATAAATATTTAAATTATCCATTTTGGGGGCAAACCACTTTTAAAGGTTTCCTGTTATATTCTTGCTCTTAAGTTATGCTATGTTCTCCCTAAGATCCATCACCCATGAAGCAATGTAACAACGTGATGCGGTGATTTGGGGCCAGATATTCAAAAGAGCTCAGCTCCCAGTTAGGCCCTTAGATAAAGGCCAGTTTTTCAAATGTGTTCAGCACTCAATTTGCTGAGGTCTTTTGAAAATCTGGCCAAAATGGGGAAAAGTGAAGGAAAATTATTTTCAAGGTCAAAACACAATCTTGGTGAATTGGTTTGGAAACACCTCACACCAGCCATGTCCTTCCTTCTGAAAACAACCAAAAATTGAGCAGCAGTTGATAATTGTTTCTGATCTCCATAAAGAGAAGCCACATTAGCCAGATTTTCATTCCAAAAACCCATGAACTATGTACAAACAAACTATATCAAATAAACTAGGAACAGATTTGCCCTACAGTTTACATCCCTTTCAGCTTTTATAAGTAGGAGTAAAACACAAACTAAAAAGTATAGGTGGATGAAGAGCAGTGAGCAAATGACCACAGAAATGAAAAAAAAAAAAAAAAAAAAAAAAGACTGCACTCATAAGAATGACCATACTGGGTCAGATCAAAGGTACATCTACCCAGTATCCTGTCCTCCAACAGTGGCCAATGCCAGGTGCCCCTGAGGGAATTACCAGAACAGGTAATCATCAAGTGATCCATCCCCTGTCGCCCATTCCCAGCAATGCTCAGGAGTGCTGAGTGCCTACACCCAAGAGCATATTAAAGGGGAAAAGGATAAGTGTTAGCTTACTATTCATAAAGAAGATCACTGTAGACATAATCAGTGAATTCAGAGCTAGATGAAAGCTAGCAAGGTTCACTCCCTCTTTTCTGTCAATTTGATCAGTACCAAATTGAAGCACTAAACATATGGCCCAATATTTTTTAATAATTAGTAAGGGAAAAATTCTGCTCTCTGATCAGCCTGGGAGACCACAACTCTGATAGTGTGCTCTCCCTAACTGCATGACACTACACGAAAAATCTGTATATGCTGGAAGAGCAAACCTTCTGGTGAGTTCTGCTGTGCACTTCTGGAATTCTGCCCTAAATTATGTCCATACCCCACCTTACTCTGGAAGTTGTCATTATATATCTCTCTAAGAGTGAGAGTGAGAGTGAGCGTGTGTGTGTGTGTGTGTGTGTGTGTGTGTGTGTGAGAGAGAGAGAGAGAGAAAGAGAGAATTCTACCCTTCTTTACAGGATAGGATGTCAAACATGTTCACGTGACCATGACATGCTCTAGCATTTGACTCAAAGAAGATACAATCCCCACTACTTTGGCAAAGATTATTTGTTAGCTCATGAACTTTAGCTCTATCCTCCAACACTTTGGCTCTATTGTCAATAATACAAGCATATTGTTTATCTGGTGACACAGGTAGAGTCCATTGTTTGCAGATGTGAATTTGTTACAGATTACTGTATTTGCTGGGCTGTGAATTTCAGATGTTCAAGGTGACAGCAGTCTAATGGAAGGAGTTGAGGAGGATTAAGTAACATATTGGCTAAGTGGGTATATATATCACTAGAAAGTGACACTTGCTTCATTAGAGGCTATCACTCAAAAATTAGCTGTTGCATAATAATTTTGGAAGGCAAACTGGAACCACTAAGTGCATAATGTAAGAGATATGGGTGAAGTCTTGTTCTCATTTATGCTTGTAAAATGGTATTTCTGCAAAGTTCTTGCACGAGTTAAAGTAAATTTCTGCAAAGTTCACCCCACAATGTGAGAGACACAATATATCCTCTGGTTTTCACTAGGTATGAGTGAAACCTCACAAATGTGGAGATCAGTTATTAGACTTTTATGGAAAATTTGCTACACAAAGAAATTGAGCCAAACACAGTGTTGGGGTAAACTGGAACAGCTCCACTGACTTCAACAATTTATACCAGCCGAGGATCCTGGCCATTGTTGTTTCCTTAAATTGGTGTCACTAACCTTAAATTCTGAAGTTATCTTATCTTACACCTAGAGAAGTTCAGGTATTAAAGTACTATCCTTATTAGCTCACAAGGAGAATATGACCTTTTGGTAGTTTTCTTTATCTGTTAATTAGTTATGACAATCCACTTAGGTATCTTCCCTCCTGGCTTTGTTATTCTGAATTGGTTTTCTGTAAATAAAATAGTGTGCTAGTAATAAAGATAAGTTAAAAGAAAATTAAAAATAATATCTCTGAATTAGAAAACAACTATCTAGATACGCAGATAATCTCATGCGTGTATCACTACCACATTTTCCCATGTCTGCTATTCAGTTGTCAGTCACTTCTAACCATACACTCAGACTTACTTGTTTTTTTCCTTCTATTTAGCCCATAGGAAAAATATTAACAGAAATAGTTTTGTGCTGAATGAAAATGTATCACGATATATTCCTTGAAGAACTGAGAAGGGGAAATGCACATTGGATGATGATACTGCTCTGGTTTGACCATTAAAGGGCCTCAGCTTTACATTCAGAGTATGAAATGCTCTCGCCTGTTATAGCTATGGAAGCTTGAAAACTCATCTCTAGAAATTGTAAAGAAAAATGGAATAAAATGCTATATTTACAGCATGTATACTAGTATTTTGAACCTGCAGTGTTGAATAGGGTAGATGCTCATTGCTGAGCTCTATTAAAGGGCTCCAAAGATTGCTATCCACATCAACTTTCCTAAAAGTTATTCTTTCTAAAGAAAAAAAGGACACACACACAAGTGAGGTTCTTACCCACGAAAGCTTATGCTCCCAATACTTCTGTTAGTCTTAAAGGTGCCACAGGACCCTCTGTTGCTTTTTACAGATTCAGACTAACATGGTGACCCCTCTGATACTTGACACTTCATTTGTGATCACTGTTAGCTTTTCCAGTGTTGAAGGTCTGCAAAATACAGCAACTTCTGCTGACCAGTGGCTAGGAGGAGATGAAGCCACAATCCCTCCTACTCTCTCTCCACTTTTCATGACTCCCAGAAAGAGCAGTAACATCTCAGGGACTACAATTTTGTGCAGTTCTTAACATGTGCCATGCAATATGGTTTGGGGATGGTCCTTACTTACTGTCCTTAGTGAACAACCACCAAAGGGCCACTGGCTTTGCAGCCCAAAGGGCGAGTTCTCCCAAGAAAAAGTGTTATTTGAACTCATGCAAATTTTACCCTGTATAAATATCCAGTCTCCTTCTACTTCATAATAACGGGATTGTCAAGTGTCAGTACTGCACACACGCAAACCTAGAAATACTGCATTTACACAACACATTCACCCTATACCTACAAGCAGAAGCTGACTTGCCCAAGATCACACTGGTCAAGCTGGAAATAGATTGAGCATTCTGAACCCAACTTCTACTAGTCCATAAACAGAATATTAGCAAGTATTGAATTGTGGATAAAAATAAATGCACAAGATGAATGTCATCTTTATGAACACACACCTCGGATTTGGTTTCACACTATGGCATTTACTATTTTTAAAACATATTAATATCAACAGTAATATTTATAAGACACACATCAAGGGACAAACAGGCCCCTTGATAATAAACGGTCATCTGAAAAAATATTATTTTGCCAAAAGGTCCAGAGGATTACCGAAATTCTATTCCCACTGCAAACCAAATTTTTAACAGCAAAAATATGACTACTGAACTCTATCATCATAGGCCTTCCCATCAATTTTTCCAAACCAAGTATTAAATATTATATTGTCTTAGACATGTTCAAAAGTTTATTCTTATGTTGGTAGGTATCAGCTAATTCCTATCCGGAAGTGCATGACCTGTGCTCCTTTGCAGTAGACATTTTTCCATACAGACAGTGGGAGATGATACTTTAAAAGTTCAGTTAAGCTCCTTCCGTTCATCTCAAACTCATTAGAATTCAAGCCTGTACACTGAAACTGACAATGGTCCCTTTCCTTTATTTCTTTAATTAGTACTGTCATTTTTAATACATTGAAAAGAAAGATTGTGTGTCTTGATATCAGGCATCTTATCCTGAAACTTCCAATGTGTCTATTTTACAAAGTAAAAAATTAAAAATAAAATCCTCTGTTCAAATATCAATCGAAGACTGGGGCTTTTCTGTGCATCATTAATTTAGTTCCATTTTTGGACACAGTACACACAATTTCTTTAAACAAAGATGTCAGATTGTTAAATGTCTTAGCTATAGAGTGTCCTGGTAATTCAATCCCTTGGATTTGCTTAGATGTCCTAAAGTGTTTTGAGTGCAAACATTGGAAGGAAACTCCAGCACCGGTCAGTCCTCTCTTAAATCTTCTTATGGATTTCATTTGCTGTGTGGCCTGAGAGAGGTCAAAAGGTTTTGGCATAGAAGTAGAATTCTAGAAATAATCACCTTATAGACCCACTAAATCAATCATAATTAATGCACTTGCCTAGTTCTGTCAGAGGATTGCTGCTAGAGGGCAAAATAAAGAGGCCCTTTCTAATACAATTTGAAAAGAGATCAAATCTGTCATTTCATCTAATAATTGAGCCAAATGAGAAAAGAGAAGGGTCAGAGTTCATCCTGTGACCTTATGTAAACCCAATAATACATAATTCATTTTCATTTTATGGAATTTATAAGATGCTGTAAACTGTCAGAATACAGACACATCTGCTTTAGCTTCCACCAAACTCGAGTCTCCTGCTTACCATGCAACTCACACTGAGCTGCCAAAACTTTTAAGTGGTATATTCTGGCAGAATAATCCAAAAGCCTTCAACAAGGACTGGTATTTAATTCATTCTTCCAAGCGTGTGAAGTTAATAACTGAATAAATCACTCGCAGTTCTTTCTAAATGATATCAAACCTGTAATTTATTTATTGAATGTTACAAATACAGTTAAAACATGTTTTCATGCAAAATGGTTTCGTTCCCTTTTTTTATTATTATTATCGAAATGTAATCTGGATTTTTTTTTAATAATATGGTCTATAAATACATATGCATCCTTAGAGCGTAGCACTTTCATTCCGAGCCCCTTGCCTCAATCAACAGGATGCAGAACATTTACAGACACCTGGTATTGCAGTTGTTAACTATTTAGAGCAAATGGTGGGAGGGCACGCTTAGAAAACATTGCCCGGGAAACAAGCTCCTTCAAATGGTTGTCCATTTAGGTGGAAAACATTGAATTCCAGCTGAAGTAAATGCCAAGTGATTTCTAAGACATTTTATAACACTTTACTCACACCTTGGCCTATTCCAGGGACATAGTCTCCTCTCAGTTAAGTTATTTAGGGTTGTACTAGAGGAGAATCTGGTCCATTATGTCCAGATGTTACATGGATGCCAGGGGTCCTATTCCTCACTGCCTTGTCCCATGTGCTGTCATTGTGCCAGGCACCTTGTGGAGCATTCTGTGCATCCCTGACTTTATATTTTCCTTAGACATTCCTGGCATGCAGTTTACTTAGAGATTTTTTTTATATATGTTGTATTTGATACAGTTTTAAAGTTCTTAGAACTGGAGATAGGCACTAATCATAGAATCATAGATTATAGGACTGGAAGGGACCTCGAGAGGTCATCGAGTCCAGTCCCCTGCCCGCATGGCAGGACCAAATACTGTCTAGACGATCCCTGATAGACATTTATCTAACCTACTCTTAAATATCTCCAGAGACGGAGATTCCACAACCTCCCTAGGCAATTTATTCCAGTGTTTAACCACCCTGACAGTTAGGAACTTTTTCCTAATGTCCAACCTAGACCTCCCTTGCTGCAGTTTAAACCCATTGTTTCTGGTTCTATCCTTAGAGGCTAAGGTGAACAAGTTCTCTCCCTCCTCCTCATGACACCCTTTTAGATACCTGTAAACTGCTATCATGTCCCCTCTCAGTCTTCTCTTCTCCAAACTAAACAAACCCAGTTCTTTCAGCCTTCCTTCATAGGTCATGTTCTCAAGACCTTTAATCATTCTTGTTGCTCTTCTTTGGACCCTTTCCAATTTCTCCACATCTTTTTTAAAATGCGGCGCCCAGAACTGGACACAATACTCCAGCTGAGGCCTAACCAGAGCAGAGTAGAGCGGAAGAATGACTTCTCGTGTCTTGCTCACAACACACCTGTTAATGCATCCCAGAATCATGTTTGCTTTTTTTGCAACAGCATCACACTGTTGACTCATATTTAGCTTGTGGTCCACTATAACCCCTAGATCCCTTTCTGCCGTACTCCTTCCTAGACAGTCTTTTCCCATTCTGTATGTGTGAAATTGATTTTTCCTTCCTAAGTGGAGCACTTTGCATTTGTCTTTGTTAAACTTCATCCTGTTTAACTCAGACCATTTCTCCAATTTGTCCAGATCATTTTGAATTATGACCCTGTCCTCCAAAGTAGTTGCAATCCCTCCCAGTTTGGTATCATCCGCAAACTTAATAAGCGTACTTTCTATGCCAATATCTAAGTCGTTGATGAAGATATTGAACAGAGCCGGTCCCAAAACAGACCCCTGCGGAACCCCACTCGTTACGCCTTTCCAGCAGGATTGGGAACCATTAATAACAACTCTCTGAGTACGGTTATCCAGCCAGTTATGCACCCACCTTATAGTAGCCCCATCTAATTTGTATTTGCCTAGTTTATCGATAAGAATATCATGCGAGACCGTATCAAATGCCTTACTAAAGTCTAGGTATACCACATCCACCGCTTCACCCTTATCCACAAGGCTCGTTATTCTATCAAAGAAAGCTATCAGATTGGTTTGACATGATTTGTTCTTCACAAATCCATGCTGGCTGTTCCCTATCACCTTACCACCTTCCAAGTGTTTGCAGATGATTTCCTTAATTACTTGCTCCATTATCTTCCCTGGCACAGAAGTTAAACTAACTGGTCTGTAGTTACCTGGGTTGTTTTTATTTCCCTTTTTATAGATGGGCACTATATTTGCCCTTTTCCAGTCTTCTGGAATCTCTCCCGTCTCCCATGACTTTCCAAAGATAATAGCCAGAGGCTCAGATACCTCCTCTATTAGCTCCTTGAGTATTCTAGGATGCATTTCATCAGGCCCGGGTGACTTGCAGGCATCTAACTTTTCTAAGTGATTTTTAACTTGTTCTTTTTTTATTTTATCCGCTAAACCTACCCCCTTCCCATTAGCATTCACTATGTTAGGCATTGCTTCAGACTTCTCGGTGAAGACCGAAACAAAGAAGTCATTAAGCATCTCTGCCATTTCCAAGTTTCCTGTTACTGTTTCTCCCTCTTCACTAAGCAGTGGGCCTACCCTGTCTTTGGTCTTCCTCTTGCTTCTAATGTATTGATAAAAAGTCTTCTTGTTTCCTTTTATTCCCGTAGCTAGTTTGAGCTCATTTTGGGCCTTTGCCTTTCTAATCTTGCCCCTGCATTCCTGTGTTGTTTGCCTATATTCCTCCTTTGTAATCTGTCCTAGTTTCCATTTTTTATATGACTCCTTTTTATTTTTTAGATCGTGCAAGATCTCATGGTTAAGCCAAGGTGGTCTTTTGCCACATTTTCTATCTTTCCTAACCAGCGGAATAGCTTGACTAATGGAAGTCAAAAGAAATAAATAGTAAAAAACAAATAAATAGATCAATATGTAGTTACACTGTAGAATGTATTTTCCATTACACATGCTGCAGAGTGGAAGTTGGATGGAAAATCTAGCACTGTCTGTTTGCTCCGTTAAGCGTTGCTGGACGCAGTAAAGGGGTCACACACAGCCCCAAATCCAACCACTTTGTACTGCTTGGACAGTACAAAGCTATCAGAGAGATGTCTTAAATCATGCCAGAGGCTGCTTTGGCCCAGGGCCAGTCCAAAACAGTAGTAAAAATGTGGCGTAGAGCTCTCTTTACTCCCTGCTCTCCTTAGCTGCAGATTGAGAAACTGAAGATTGAGCCTTTTGCTTACATAAATTCCTCACTCCACAAAGATTTCCTTAACTCAGCAGTAAAGGTAAGAGATACAAATAAAAGTCATAATTAAGACGGACTAAGCTATGCTAGAAGGTATCCAGATTCCAGTTACATGTACAATATGTGAGATAGTTGCTGAACAGCAGAATTAGCAGTAACACTAATCTGCATGTCTATAGCACCTTCTGTGTGTGAATTTCCAAGTGCTTTACACACACTAATGAACATATCCTCACAGCACCCCTCTAAAATAGAAGAGTATCATTTCCCCCTTTTTACAGATTGGGAAATTAAGGCAGAGAGACAAGTGACTTGTCCAGGGCCACACCAAAGCCTGTTAGAGTATATCTAAGCAGCAAAGAACAACCCGGGGCAGGCTCATGCCAGAGCTCGGGCTCCAGCTGTGAAAGTGTACAAAGCAATGAAAAGCCACACAGTCTGAGCCCCCTAGAGCCTAAATCGACTGGCATGGGCCAGCTGGGGTTTTTTCTTTGCTATGTAGACATACCCTTAGAGCCAGAATTAGAACCCAGATCTTCTGAGTCCCTGCCTTCCCCTTGTAGTTTTACCACACACATCGAGACACAGAAAATACATCTCTCTCTCTCTCTCTCTCTCTCTCTCACACACACACACACACACACACACTCACACACACACACTTGCCTTTTGGCCTTGTTTGTGAACTATGAGAAATAAAAATGTAATGTGTATGTCAGTCTCTCTGGATTCAAGTTAACCTTTATCTATTTACCCTTTTTAAGTTTGAAGTGACAACAATCCTCGAATTCATCATATTGTTTAAGTTTGACCCCTGGCCCCTAAGGTCATATCACCCCCTGAGGTCATCTGCCCATCTGATTAACACATTCCATAATTTTGGAGGTGGCCAATCCAGTGGTCTATCCCATTAATCATGGCAGAGGCACCAGAAGCAGTATGAAGAAAACACTGAGGTTATCAAATCCCCGCAGGAGATTAGGAAGTTAGATAAGCATGTGAAGTTTAACAAACAAAACGTACATGAACAAACCAAAAAGTATTCAAGGCCTGTAACCTGACACAGGCAAAGCAGCATGAGAAAAACAAACATCAGCATAATCCTCCTCCCCCTCATCTCCTTCTGAGTAGAATTTCATAAAGCTCTGATATTTCCTCTTGAAGATAATATAATATACCAATCTGGTCTTGAGAAGACAGTGTCAAATATTTCTCCTCTTTTTGGCCTATATTAATCAAATTGCCCTATAATAAACAACTGAGTTAGATCTGTCTATATAGAAAACTAATGTTCATCCAAGGTGGTAAATTAGGGTGGCCACTGCTGCATTCCCTGAATGCTCTGAATACTGGGCATTCTGGGGTATACCCCATACGTGACGCACTCTGAAAAACAGCCTCATCTGTGAGTCCACTGACTCCACATGAAAATACTGGACAAAACCAAGCCTGGTTCTAAATCACTACGGAACAAGGAATAATACTTTAGACAACCAGGACTGTCAGGCTTAAAACTGGCTGCATGGCCTCCTTGTGGCAAACTCTGGCCAGAATGACATCAAAGTGCCATGACTTTGGTTTCATCAACAAAGAGATGTTTAAGATGGTGTGGTTTTGCTTGTTGGCACTGGAGCTGATTTTGACTTAGTTAAAGGGACATGGGAGAATTATAAAATGGGCTATATATCCACAAAGAGGTATTTTAAAAATTGATTGATTTAGAGTAAACCTAAAAACATCTTTAGAGGCAAAAATGAATGAGAGGTAGTCTGATTTAGTGGATAAGACAGCGGATTGAGAGGTAGAAATCCTGAGTTCTTTTCCCAGATCAGTAACTGACCCGCTATGCAGCTTGGGAAAATCACTTCAACCCTGTGTGTCTCTGTTTTTCCTCCCACTATTTGCCTATCTTGTCTACTTAGACTGCAAACTCTTTGGGACAGGAACTGCCTCTCGCTCTGTGTCTGCACAACACCTAGCACAATGGGACCTTAGTTGTGGCCTCTAACTGCAACAGTGATACAAAGGTTATGGTTAAGGCTGTTAGGCATAAACATGGACTTACTTAGGCAGTGTCTGATATTGTTAGTTTTTTCCAGAATGTGAGATCTTTGGGGCAGGGACTTTGTCCTTTTTTGTGTTTGTAAAGCCACTACCAAAACGGGACTCCAGTCCCGAATGAGATTACGATCATAATAGAAACAGGTCGACATAATAGCTGATCAACAAATTAAAACTTATTTTCATGAAACACTGTGAAATCTCAAAGTTGTTTTCATTTCCGAGTGTTCAGAACTGACCCATTTTTGTATTTTTCACATTTATTCAATTTCCCCCAATGTTTTTTTATTAATATCAAACATTGAGAGTTTAACAAAATTTTAATTGATTAAAAACCATGAGATCCTCTGATATTTTTTTGCTAAAAATAATTTAAAACACAGAAAAAGGCATATGTTTTTATGAAAAACAACATATGTCAACAGCTGACATTGTTTTGCAAAAAGCTCCAGTAAATCTAATTGTCCCCAAGTAACAGACAGTGAAAATGAAGCAAAGAGAAGTAAAGTGACTTTACAGGATTACTCAGCTACTGAGCTAATGTCAGAACCAGGGTAAGAAAACTGATCTCCTGACTCCCAATCCTTTGCCAAATCCACTAGACCACAATTCCCTCAGTTGGCAGAGAATAAATGATGGTTAAGCTCTGCAGAAAAAGAAAGAGCCTTTTGCCTGTTGATAGTAAAATAAACCAATATGGTTGTTTTGTAGCTTTCAAGGCACAAGTTGTGGATATTTCAGTCTCAGGAAGTTCAGGGTATGGATAACACATGTCAGCAGTGATTGAGCCAGTCATATGAAATTGACATCCTTTTGCCATAAGTCTACCCTAAGCAACTTCTAGTCAGACACAACAGCAAGAACTAGAACGGTTCAAGAGAGTAGTATCATAACCTGAAAAGGAACTCACTGATGCAACAAAACATGTTGAAAAAAAGAACATGGGAAGTAGTTATTAATTGTAACCACCTTGCAAATTTGGAAGTCTCACATGAGGAGACTCTTACTGCATCTTCAATCTTTGCAGCTGATTGCTTACTGAATTATAAGGACCACATTATCAGAAAGGGGCTTTATATTTGTGCCTATAATTTTGCATGCACAATCAATCATTTGTGTGGGCAAACACCATTTATAGCCATGGACCACACAGAAGCCCAAATGCAGACTTTTCCCATCTCATTTCATTGTCATTTCAGTTGACTGCGTATGGAAAGCTGCAGGTACAGAGCCTGGTTTAAGGCACATTTGAAAACAGCCTTAAATGTTTAATTGTAGTTTACAAAGAGGCTTAGGGTCTGGCACATGCTGGCTATGAAGAGGTGGATGCCACTGTGGATCCATGAAGTAGGCAAATGATTCCATGACATTGATAAAGCCTCAGGGTTAGAGCAATCCTTAGGATTTATCGGTGTCACAGAACCATTTGTGCTTGTTACAATTTCTTCCCTGCTTCCCTCTTGCTCCCAAGAGAAAGTGAAGTTAATCCTACCCTTGAAAAGGTGCAGTTTACCTCTCCACTTGTGTCTGGGGGCAGCAAATAGGAGGGAGAAACCAAAATTATCTGTCCACCTGCTTGCAGGATGGACTATCTGGGGATGCAAGGGCAGTAGTCAGCACTAAACATGAACCCAAAATCCAAGCAGGCTGAGACAAGGTCTGACGGTCCCTCACTTCCCCATCAGGAGATAAGACAAGGGCTAAATCTAGCTCTATATAATTGGCTATGGTCATTAAAAACCCATAAAGTCAGGAACTCAGGGTATTAAATAAAACAATGAAAATCAAAATACAAGGATTACTAGCAACTCTTCTACTTCCCTTTGTGCTGCTTTCTAAAGCTTCACTTACTATTATGAAGTTTTATCTTTAGAAAAAAGATGGAAAGACACAAATCATTTTTATACTTTTATACAAAATTTCCTAATGTGGAAAGTGACTGCATGAAATATATAATACATTATGATTTATTTAAGCACTGGTCATGTTTCGAGGTATAAAATCAATTAGATCAAAGAATTTATAGCTCTAGATATGCTTCAGAGAATGGCATTGTTATGGTTGTAATAAACAAAATATATTGGTAAGTACATGTTCAAAACTATAACAATTTAACCAATTCCTCAGCTTAATTTCTACACTCATATTTTCTTGATTTTGGAGTACAGATTTTGCTAAGATGTGCGTCCAAACCTGTCATTTGCACGGGGCGGGAGGGGGGTAGGGGACACAACAACCAAGCCCATGCTGAATTTTATACTTAGAAACTAGACATACTGTTTTCTTATAGTGCTCCATATTATTGTTTCAGTTATTGTATATACCAAGTTCCATTTCCAACGTGTCAGTCACTACCCTAACTAAGGATGACAAAGGCCTTGGCTACACTTACCCGCTAGTTCGGCGGCTGGCAATCGAACTTCTGGGTTCGACTTATCGCGTCTAGTCTGGACGCGATAAGTCGAACCCGGAAGTGCTCGCCGTCGACTGCGGTACTCCAGCTCGGCGAGAGGAGTACCGCGGAGTCGACGGGGGAGCCTGCCTGCCGAGTGTGGACCAAGGTAAGTTCGAACTAAGGTACTTCGAACTTCAGCTACGTTATTCACGTAGCTGAAGTTGCGTACCTTAGTTCGAATTAGGGGGGTAGTGTAGACCTGGCCAAACTAATTAAACAGAATTAGTAGACATCAGTACTTTGATGTACGAAGGTGTTCGGAGGTCGATGCGTGAGACTGGGAAGGGTATCTTACTATATGAATAGAGAAGAGGGAAACAAATCAATCTTAGGGCTTTTCTATGTGAAAACACTCAGGAAAATTATTCAAAATTAATTTTTAAAGTGGACTAGTTAAACTGCATTAAAACCCCATGTGGACACTCTCATTGACAATAAAAGTGGCCCTAAGACAAGCCTTTGGGAGGGTAGATTTTGGAAGGTGGGAATATTAGTTGCACCCATTGAGCTAGCAAATCTCAGATTTATCCTGCAGTTAGGGCAACTAATACCCCAATCAGCATACTGCTTAAGCACATGCTTATCTTTAACTTTAACTTGAAGCCAATGGAATTTAAGCACAAGCCAATTGCTTTGCTGAACTGGGGACCAAGTGCCTAACTACCTACTGGTATACACATTTTCCTGATTTCTAAGCACAAGTGAGCACATCCGTTTTGTGGGTGAAATTTAAACATATACCTTTGAAAATGTGCTGCTGTAGAGCATCTTGCAATGGCTTTTCTTGGCTTGGTATGAATCCACAGGATGTTAAATTTGGAGAAGGAGTAATGCCCACTGTAGAAAGGCTGTGATACAACTCTGTTTGCACCTATTATTCTGCCTTTCTTTACAAAAAGTGTCAAAAAGCATAAAAAGAAGTAGAGAAAACAGGTGGCTCCCCAAATACAGGTAAAGACCAATAGTAAAAGGGAAATTAAAGTGGTCCAAAGCCTGACATGGAAACTGTTGAGTACTCTTCTTTATTTTTCTTCTCTGTATAACAACTACAGGCAGTTTTAATCTGCCCCTTTCAACCTGCCCCCTCCTCTGCACGCACACCTCTATTCAAAAATATCTGGCTACTGGTTCCTTAACAAAAATCAGATATCTATGTAATAAATTTGTGGATGCTGGTATTTACACTGTTGGCCACATATTGCTTGATCTATTTTAAATAGGTTGAATCCCTTAGAAGAACATTGTTTTCTGGATGGCTCCTCCTCCAAGAGCCAAACTCAAGATGAAGAATACATTCATAAAAATAATGTATTAAAACAATACTTGTAAATTCATGCATAACGAATAGCATTCTGCAACAAGCTGACTTGCCCAGTTCACTCCAGAGCCCACAAAAGGCAAAATTTCTATTCTGGGGCTAGATGTACCGAGATTTAGGCACCATTCATAGGAAGTGTGATGGTAGTGCCCCATCCAATAGCCTAGTGGTTAGAGTACACACCTGAGATGTATGAGACTCAGCTTCAAATCCCTACTTTGGAGTATCATCGAATATCAATGGAATTTAGGCTCCTAAATGCCTACGTCCTTTCTGACATTGGAACGTAGGCTCTTAACTCACTTAAAAGCTAGATTTTTAAAGGTATTTAGGTGTCTAACTCCCATTGACTTCAACATTGAGCAAAGTAACCCCTAAATACAGTAACTCCTCACTTAACGTTGTAGTTATGTTCCTGAAAAATGCAACTTTAAGTGAAATGATGTTAAATGAATCCAATTTTCCCATAAGATTTAATGTAAATGCGGGGGGTTAGGTTTTAAGGACATTTTTTTGGGCAGACAAAAGGCATTATATACTGTACTGTAGTTGGGAAGTGCCCTTGGCTTACCTCACACAGGCACAGCCCACTACAGGCAAGGACACTAGGAAGCACCTTCGCAGCAGCAGCAGCGGCAGCTTCCCCGAAGAACAGGCACCGACTTTGCCAGGGGATGTTCCAGGCCCGCCTCTTCCCGTCCCCACTCCACCTCCTTTCCGGAGCACGCTGCACAGCTGTTTGGCGGCACTTAGGACTTTCTGTGAAGGAGGGGGAGGAGTGGAGACACGGCGCTTCCCCGCTCCTCCCCCTCCCTCCCATCACTTCACACTTAGGACTTTCTGGGAGGGAGTGGGAGGAGCGGAGACAAGGCACTTCCCTGCTCTTCCCCTTCCCGCCCAGCGCTTTGTGCTTAGGACTTTCTGGGAGGGAGGGGGAGGAGCAGAGATGCAGCGCTTCCCCGCTCCTCCCCCTCCCTCCCAGAAAGTCCTAAGAGCCACCAAACAGCTGTTTGGAAGTGGGGGAAGCACTGGGAGGGTGTGGGGGGGGAGGCAGAGAAGAGAAACTTGTGCAATGCTCCTTTGTAAAGTTGCTGCTCTTCCACAGAATCTTATAAGCAGTGGACAGAGCAGGCAGCCAAACGACGTTATAAGGGAGCATTGCACAACTTTAAATGATCATGTTCCCTAATTGAGCAGCAACATAACTTTGAAACAAGGTTAAGCGGGAGGACATTAAGTGAGGAGTTACTGTACTTCTAAAAAGCTGGGGGTAAGAGACTTGTCTAAGGTCACACAGGGAGTATGTGACAGAGGTAAGAACTGAAGCTGGGTCTTCCAAGTCCTACACCAGTGTCCTAACCACTGGACTGCACTTCCTCTGGGGATACTCATCTTCTTATGTTATCTCTTCCAGATAATCATCATAGGTAAATTACCCAAATTACAATTTCTTCCCTGCACAAAACTGTCAATCCTACAAATGTGGATTCTGACAGCCTAATCTCTCTAATATGCTGGGTATTCTTAATTATGAAGGGAGGACTTTCCATAGTCAAAGCAAAAGCAGTTCAAATAGATGACTTGCATCGACAGCTGTCCGTGTCATGGTTATGAAATATTAAGACGAATGGCACTTGATCTATCCGCACTATATTGATGCTCACATTTAACAAAACACATGGAGAATTATGATTATGTTACCTAAACTATGGACACATATTAAAGAAAGATTCATTTATAGAACAACATTGGCTTGTTTTTTCTCAGTTACTAATCATGAGTTTAATTTTTAATGGAAAAGCATTGCTAGCACAATTAACACTCACTTTACATGTGCATCCATAGACCCAATTAATTAAATTTTATTGATGCCTAGTTGCTCTTTAAAATGCTTTCCAAATGCCTTCAAATTGATTTTAAATGGTTGATAGTGGAAGTCAGTTTGTACTTTTCTTGGGTTATAGCCAATACTAACCCCACAGTACTTAATATAAGCCTTATATACTGTAGGCATTCCATGATTACTGTACTGTATTTTTGCATGGCAATGGACACAGTTGTGACAGTGCAATGGTGTGGTTGAAACAAAGTTAGATAGAAGAAGTTACAAATTAGGACCTTTCTTACGATTGCATTTTATGTACCATATTATTGAAGGAGAGAAAACGTTATTCATGTTCAACATTCTGATTAGTGATGGCTGAACTAATGCAGATAAAATATGCATCAAATAGACCTAGTAATAGTCATGAAACCTGCAGAACATAGTTCCTTTGGGAATGCTTCTTAGTCTGTGATACTGACAGACTCTTTGTCCACTCTTTTTATATCTTGCATAATAATTTAAATATTCTAACTATATAGGAACATATCCCTCATCACTGTAATATTCTAGCACCACCCAAACACTGATGAATTTATCTCTGCAGGAAACTTCTATTAGCCCTTTTACACCCACTAGGAACTGTGAAACCGAGAAGTTAAGAGACTGATCCTCTGTCTATTGAAGGCAACAGAAATCTTCAATGGCTTTAGGTCATACACTGACTACATGACTAGCCTAAGGTCACAGAGGAAATCTGTGACAGAGCTAGAAATTGACCCCAAAGCTCCTGAGTTTAAGTTTAGTGCATTAATCACAAGATCATCCTTCCTCTCTTCTTTTATAAAATGTAAATTTCATGAATTTGCGTTCTGGACACTATTGCAGTTTCATATTTTAAGGTCATTCCCACTGCTGCCTTCTTCATAGTTCCCTGGGTGGTGGCAAATTTCTATTTTATTTTCTAGGTAGGGGGCATGTGTCTTTCTGCCATGTATCATTATGACAGGATGCAATGGTTGTAAATCCTTCTCTTCCAGCTCAGTGGGAGATTGATTTTCATGACATCTCTTATCCTCTGAATAAGCACCTGCTTAGTCTGATGTCTCTCATCTAGATTATATCTAATGTGAGAAGCTGTCTAAAGTACAATAGTAATAAATATTTGTCTACACATCTAATAAATCTCTTTTTTGCACCAATACCATTTGTTATGAGCAGCTTTTAACATGCTTCAATTTTTCTGGGATTATTTTTAGCCCAAGATTCTAGATTTCAGTCAAATTCCATGATTAGCCTTAGTTTATGCTGTAACCTAAATAGAAGGAACTAGAAAAAAGTGTATACCTAATACCATATATCAGCCAACACTTTCAATATATTTTTAAATTCCATTGACCAGGGTTCAAAATAGAGTATGTTAATAATGCAGAACTTTGTCACCAAATTGTGATAGATGTGATATTAAAATACATAAAATCTCTAAACAATAGAAAGTCTGTAATAGTAAAATTTTTCATTCAGTTACCACTATATTTAAACACAAGTCACTGAAACATAAGAACGGCCATACTGGTTCAGACCAATGGTCCCTCTAGCCCAGTATCCCGTCTTTCGACGGTGAACAATACCAGATGCCCACCAGATGCCCCAGAGGGAATGAACAGAACAGGTAATCATCAAGTGATCCATCCCCGGACACCCATTCCCAGCTTCTGGCAAACAAAGGCTAGGGACAACATCCCTGCTCATCCTGGCTAATAGCCATTGGAACATTCTGTATCAACAGAAAGACAAGATGAGACTGTAAATGCAAAAGTCTTTAAGTCAAGAGTCATTAAGAATACCATGATGCATTTTTTAAAACTAAGATTTGTCCTGGTACCTATGATGACATTTCTGCTCCTTTACTGTTGTACCTGTGTCCCCACTGGCTAAGCACCAATTTTCTGATTGTTTGTCACTAATATGTGGCTTTAGTTTAGAGGAGATGCATGGCAATAGACTGTGAAAATGTTTTAGGATGGAAGGTACCAAAAAAGTGTAAACTATTGTTATCAGTGATAAAGAATAACTATATGCCACTGATACACTATTGCATTTTAGAGACTGGAATTTCCCAGAAGGAAAATAGTACAATCCTCAAGTCATTGTTTTAATGTATTTAACATGAACATATGTTCAGTAAAATTCCAGTAACTAGATTATTACATAATGACAGTAAAGGGTGTTAAAATAAACATAAAAGAGATGATCTGGCATTCATCTTTTATTCAAGGAGATTAGATGACTGGAAGATACCATTATTTTAAATACAGATCAGGAAATGAACCTTGATATATAAACATATATTATATAGCAAACAAAGAAGTATTTATAATGTATGTTTCATCCAAAAGACAAAAATTCTGTTAAATCGATATACTCAATAATATAAAAAATAATTCTTAACTTGCATGGTATGACAGATGAAGTCATAACCAATCTGCCAGAAAAGAACCAATGATGTAAAATCAGCCATAACAGATTGGATCATTGGTCCATCTTTTCAAAAGTAGTCAGTACTTGATGCTTCAGAGCAAGGGAGAAGAAAGCAAAACCAAACATTTTGCACCTAGCCTGTTGTGCAGAGTGATATATGAGAGAGGGTGAGGCTGGGGAAGACTGATTCTTGAAACCCACTCAAGTGGTCAGCTCACACCTTAAACAAGGAAAACTGATTGCTCTTAAAATATTATTCAGTTCTGACAAAAATTAAAGGTTTCCTGCTTCTGGTCAAAGTAGAAATACTGGAAGAGTAGAATTTCTTGCAATGTATTGGCATTTGCATTTTAGGATCCAATCAGAACCTAGTGCAGCAAAAGGGAAACATGTTCAGGATTTACAACACTAAAGATGTTCAGCATTCCTGAATAACAAATTTGGGTTGCTTTGCAAAATCAACTCCAAACTCAAAATCTTTTGAGGTGCACCCATCACTGTAGTGATAAGGGTATAATCAAATCTCATGCTGCAGGATAATCCGATTGCCCATCAGGAATAAGGAAAGATTTTCCCCTCTTGCACATACAAAACTGCACAACTGGCTAGTTGCAGGAGAGTGTGTATGGTGTGTTCACCTTCCTTTGAAGCATCAGAAGTATCCTAGTCAGAGGGAGGATGGTAGACCAGATATACCAATGATCTCATCTAGCATAACAGGATGCATGTTCCCTATCATCTGAAGACACATCACCAGACAACCTCCATGAGTGCTATATCCTACTCTTATCACTCAAGCTAGGTAACCACCTTAAGATCAATTTGAGGTCTCAATAAATGAACAGTTGAGAAGATTTTGGTCAGGCTGGAGCCAGTCCAGAACTCTTTCCCCTTAACTCCATCACCTGCCTTTTTACTTGCTGATGTCTTTGGTGGAAATTCCGATAGCACGTTCTTCCCCACCTCCCCTGATACATTCAGGGGTTGGCTGGTCTGGAGCCATCCCCCTCACCCCTACCTGACTCTTTATAGGAGTAGGAAGTAGGTTCATTGCACCCTCACTCCAAACAGGGTTTTCCGGCCATTTGGACCAGAAAGGCTCAGGCTGCGGCTTCTACGGTTTCACGGCAGCCTATGGCATGAAATGCTCCAGACCCACAATCATCATAATTAGGAAAATGTTAACATTTCCTGAATCTTGGACTTGCCCAACCCATAGCTAACACTTCTTCCTGGAAAGTGTTCTTGGGGCAGATCCAAAGACTTAGTTCAAAAGTGGAAAGATTCCCAACTGACTTCAATGAGCTTTGGATCAGGGCCTATTACAGGACTTAGTTCAAACACTTTCAATAGCAACTGGGCATCTATCTTCTCTAGGCTCTTTGAAAATCCCAGACATAGAGGGCTGAACACTCCTGTCTTTAAGCAGCAGAATCCCCATGGATCTCAATGGATATTTTGACTGAATAAACACTACAGGATTTGGAGAAGCTTGTGGAATAGCGTGGAACTGCCTGACTGTTGTCAGCATGTGTAAAACACTTAATATTATTTAAACTTGGTTTTCCAGCACTTAATTCCACCCCAACTCCCAAATCATAAGAGCTCATAAGATGATTTTGTGAAGTGTTTTAACATTTAACACTGCATTGTAAATAACATTCCATGCAGCATGTTGAATATGAATTAAAATGTTACTGCTTCTACATTTTATTGTTTACAAATTTGCCTTTAAATGGAGATTTATAGGATGTTTCAGCTCCATGCTGACAGAGCTATATTAATGTCCTCACAAGGGTGTGTGAGTTAAAGCAATCTCTCACTAGACTGAGACAATATCAGTAACTGCCATTCAGGAGCCGTTCCTTTACACCTTCCCCCACCATTCCAATTTTAAATACATTTTCCCCTTCAAAGTAGGATTTAAAGCAACTTTCATGCGGGTAAATAAGCACCTCAACTTCCACAATAAGCCAAAAATGAAGGTAAACCCATTTCAAAACAAGGCCAAACTAAGCCAATCCACACTCAATGTGACTAAATCCCTCCAGCGTGCAGTCTGGGACTGTGGTGAGCCTGCTGTGCACCCCTGACTCTCTTGCCCCTGCTTGCTGGGAGCTGATCAAAAATAAGCAACAAGCTACAAGCCCAAAACTAGCCAACAAGCAACTCACAAGCCAATTAAGCCAAAAACAAGCCCAATTTCTGCGTTTTTCCCACGGGTTTGGCATGTCTGGTTTAAAGCCTTTTTAAAAGACGTATTTTTCATCCTGCGATGATGGCGGAGATATACTGCACAGTGGGATGACATCTCCCTACCCTGAATGTTGTGATAATTTTCATTGACCTGTAATACGAGGGTGTAAGAACCTTCTTCCATCTTAATGCATGGGACTTGAGTTAGAAGAGCAGAGCTAGGTTCTCATTTTGTCATCAAATACAAGGTTATTTCTTGTAATTGTCTATTGGTGCAAAACCAGCTCTCTCGCAAAGTGAAGAGAGCTTTATGAGATGCTTGTCTGAGTTTATGAAAATTTCCCCTTTATTTTAAATTCATCTTGCCTCATTCTTCCTGGATTCCTTCATCCACCTCCAGCTCTTTAAAAGAATAAATAAAACCAAAAAAGGAATACAATGTAGTTGTGTCAGATATTATATTTTCAACCTAACGATACATGAAGTTGTAATCACCAGGATGTAGTCACCTACTGAGCAGAAGCTTTTCATTCTTTATGATGAACATTTGGATTTGGAGACCTGCAAATGGTCCTCTGTTATCTATTGACTGCTTTTCATTTATTTTTAACTCTTCAACTTAGTATTTGTCAAGATCCATTAAGACAAAATGACATGTTAACAACAACAGTTGATATGCAGAGCTTTTTGAAATATTCACCTACAACCCTCTCAAACCTGGTCTTGGGTGTGAGGTGTATCATTCAGGGGGAGCCAGGAGCACAGAAAGGCACATGCATTTTATAACACAGGTATGTGCTTTATTAATGAGAATCTGGAAGTGACTCATATCATATCAGGGACAGTCTAGGTACCAGAGCTAGTGATTCACAGGTTTGCTGATAGACTAAATATTTGAATAGGTCAGCATGACTCTAGTTGCTGTTTGTTCTGAAGCAGCATTTCTGAAAAATTCATTTATCTGTTCATACAAAGTGGCCAAAAGGAACCGTCTTCTTTTACTTGTACATTTTATTTTGTAATATACTCATACATTTTACTGAATCCATTTGAAAGGCACTACTTCAACCTTTGCAAGGTAAGTCATGTAACCTGCTGTACCCAACATATCATTCTCCAGTAGTAGGTACCCAATTAAACAACAAATCATATAAACCAAACAAGCAAGTGGCACCCTCTTTTTAAAAGATACGTTCTGGTTCAGTCACATGTAATTGGCCTTGATGTAAACATTCTATGGCCCATATTATTAGGAGGTCAAACTCAATGATCATAAGGACCTAGGGAGGTGGTGGAATCTCCTTCCTTGGAGGTTTTTAAGGCCCGGCTTGACAAAGCCCTGGCTGGGATGATTTAGTTGGGAATTGGTCTTGCTTTGAGCAGGGGGTTGGACTAGATGACCTCTTGAGGTCCCTTCCAACCCTGATATTCTATGATTCTATGATTCTAAGGACAACTTCTGGCCTCAGAATCAGTGCAGCTACAATCTAGGTAATATTCCTATCAGGACCGGCTCCAGGCACCAGCCTGGCAAGCAGATGCTTGGGGCGGCCGCTCCGGAGAGGGGCGGCACGTCCAGCTATTCGGCGGCAATTCGGCGGACGGTCCCTCACTCCCGCTCGGAGCGAAGGACCTCCCGCCGAATTGCCACTGCAGATAGCGATCGTGGCTTTTTTTTTTGTTGTTGTTGGCTGCTTGGGGCGGCCAAAACCCTGGAGCTGGCCCTGATTCCTATATATCTAATGAGTATTACAGAAGACTAGAAATGGCAGTTTAACAAATTGAAACAAACACATACACAGCATTGAAACAATGTAAAACTATACTATGACTTGTTTTATTAACACTTGACTAATGTTAGTCCAGCATTGCAAAATAATGGATAACTAATTCAGATAGATTAAAAATCAACCTGAACTTCTCTCCAAATATAGAATCAAACCAAAATTTGCATATAATCTATCTATCCATCCCATCTTCATCGCCAAAATATTTGACACCCTCAGTATAAGGTCCCTCATATGTTCCAATTTAATATCCATCACACTTCTCCCCCCCGTCAGTTGGAAATTCCTGCCCAGCCTCAGACACCTATTTAAGAAAGTTCCATATTCTGGGACCAGCTCCCTACAATGCTCTCTCATGAGCTTAAACCTAAAACGTTTCATAGTTGCTATGGAAACAGGCTATCAAGGGAGATCATGGTCTTGAACAAAGATGCTTAGGCCAATACCATGGCAGGCTTTTGAGATAAATGCAACTCTATTTGTTGAGGGTAAAAAAGTGTAGTTAACCTTTCTTTTTTGTTATTATCTATTTTTCACCTGCCCATGTTAATCGTAGTTTGGAGTAAAGACAGAAGCAGAAATACAATGAATAAGATTATTTTCTAGGTAACTGTATTGAATTTCTTGAACGAGGTAAAACCCAAAAATACACAATAGAGGACAATTGTACATTGTCGGAAAGGTGGACGCGGTGATCTATGCCAATTAGAGAGGAACATTAGAACTTGAACTTCAATTTGGAACCCCTTTGAACGGTCTTTGATCATTCTTGAGAGATATGGTGGCTGTCAGATTGAAATTGCCACACTCAAACCCATCCATGTGAGTTTTGTTTCTGGATCAGATCCTAAACTGAAATATGGGAGAAATTTTGTGTAAAGAACTGAATTTGTGAGATTTTCACTATTTGGACTGAAATCTGATTAGACCAACTCGTTAGAGTTTGGTATCTATATATCTGAATCCGAACCCAAATCCTAGCCCTGATCTGGCCTAAAGCTTGAATCCCAAACCCTAATTAAAAAATGAATCTGGATCTGAACAGTACCTCCTCAGCCCATGTCTCGTGACAATACAAGATCCTTTCAGTAACTAGTTTCTAAGATTATGAAATCTCCTATGAAAAATATATTTTCAGCAAAATTCCCAGCTATATAATCCAAACCCATGAGAAACACTTGTCATTCATCTATGAGTAGTTTAATTCATTTGCTTCATCTAACTCTACTTTTCACAATCCTTTGGCTCCTGCATTCAAAAATTTGCATGCTACTTGCTTAAGATATGATCTGAACTCTAATATCAGCATGAGAGTATGGAAAAAGTAGAGAACATATAAACAGTACAATTCCATCACCTTTACTCATGCTGAGTAGTAGCTTATTCTGGGAGAAATCCTATAGAAATCAAAGGAACTACTTCCAGAGTAAGGTAACATTCCAAGTCAGTAAAGGTGATCTAATTGGGCCTAAAGTTAATTTTTTTAAAAAGTTTGCTACTAGATGATCAGCAGTCTCCCAAAAATCAGTAGACAAAGGTAGGACACAGTGGCCTTAACAAAATTAAAATTCTTTACAGGCTCTCAGTAAGTAGCATTAAAATCTATGTTCTAGGGTTACCCTTGTGGTATGGAATTCAGTTTTTTCTTAAAAGCATTTGTCTTTTTTTTTTTTTTTTTTTTACACTGCAGACCAGAGAGGCAGGCAGTTGTTAAACCAAAACATCCCCATAGGTTTGGACTGAAACTAAAGAATCAAAATCTTCCACATTGCAGAGCATTGATATATCCTCCCCGCTCACCACCACCACCCCTTGCAGACTTATTTCATAAAAATGTCAGCTATTAAGTTAACATTATTTAAAGGGCTTTAGGTTGTAGTTACTGAATGCAACCTAAGCTATATCCATAAAGGTCTGACATTGATCCCTGGTTGTATAAAACATGATACAGAGAGGCACTAAATAAATAATCTGTATACTGCTTCCAAAGCATCTCTATTTATCACTGCAGTAATGATAAGGATCTGATTTAAAGTGAACCCTGGTGAGGGTCAAATCCTAGCACAAGCTGTAATATGATCTGCAAGAGAGTGCTGATAACCTGAAACAATATGAAGAATCCCTGTCAGATAAATAAAATAAACTGGTTGTCCATTAAACAGCTGAGAAAGAGGCTAGCAAAACCAAACACAGACAAAACAATTTCTTTTCAAGAAGCACAAACACGCTGCACCTGAAATGCAAGTCTCTGCCTAAAGCTAAGCAAATAACATTGCAGAGAATAGCAGGGAATGTTCCTTATAAAAAAAATGTCTACAGCCACTTACAGAGAGTTTAGATGAGATGCTGCATCCCTCAGAGAGCCTAAGAATTTCCACTAGTTTGTAAATATTTAAACGGACTTTTTTTAGACATAACTCAATGACTATGATTCTATGACTAATGTGAACTTCATCACTGTGAGTTCTAAACGTAAATCTCTTATCTTTGGTTCTCCGAAGGAAGGAAAATAGTAATTATTGCAACCACACGCTATGGATGGAACTGCTTACTGACTGACTCACGGAGCCTGGTTCTCATTCCTGTGCACTGGCTGTGGCAGGGGTACCATGGAAAAAATAGAACGTGATCACGTAATTCAAGACTTTGTCATAATGCATATGCAAAAGAAGGCAAAAATGAGATTGCCGAGACAACTTTCATTCAGACATTTCCACATTTTTGAGTGCTTGACTTTGCAATTATAATGTTCTTTTAATGCTCTACTATAGTTTACATCAGCAAATACTAAGAGTGAAAAGAACAAGAAAGGATAAGGTCAAGGAATAGTACTCCGGAGTTTCTAGCTCCAAGTTGCATGATCAGTCCAATAAACCATGCTATGTTGAGAGACACATGAAACCTCACAACTATATTTTGATATTTTCTGGTGGGCCTGTGAATGACTTCAGTTTTTATTTTGAGATTAGGGCCTCATTGTGCTGGGTGCTATACAAACACATAGTGAGGGATGGTCTCTGCCCCAAAGAGCTTGCAGTCTAAAAAGACAAGGCTGGCAAAGGATGAGAGGGGAAATTGAGGCACAGATCATTGATCGAATCATAGCTCAAGCTTACAAGCTTGAAGAGGTTCCTCAGCCAGAATCTGACTCTCTGATGAAGAGCATGTTGCAAATTCTTTTTTAATGTTTCTAGTTAAATATTCAATAACAGACAGCCACTGTTAAAATTTAGAAAAACTCAGCGTAGACTTGATACTATCAATTATAGTGGGAAGGTGGTGTTATTGTGAATGACTGTGTATCTTATCTAGGTTCCACAGATATGTTTTTCTGCTAGATTGAAAAGCCCATTACCTAATATTAGTTTCCCATGTAGGTACTTGCAGGGTGTGTCTACTAGGGTGACTAGACGTCCCGATTTTGAGCTGTTTGTCCCGCGTCTCGACCGATCTCTGTCCCAATTTTTGTCCCGATATTTTGCGCCGCCGGGATGACTCGGCTTTTTTTTTTTGCTCGGCCAGCCGGCAGCACTCGGCTTTTTTTTTTTTGCCCCCCCAGTGCCCCGGTATTTTCTTCATCTCATCTGATCACCCTCGTGTCTACACAGCATTTTGGAGTGAATGGGAGCAAACCTCCCAGCCTGGATCAACAGACTTGAGCTAGCAGGGCTCGCACTAGTGCTCTACAAAGACCTTTACAGAAAGCGCTTTGAAGTTGCTGCTCGGGCTGGAGCTCGGATTCTCAAGCGCACCCCCTCCTTCCTAGGCTTTAGAGCTCAAGCCTGAGTTCCAGCTGTCTGTACAGCTATTTTCAGAGAGACCTAGTGTGAGCCCTGCTAGCCTGAGGCTTGCTCCAAAATGCTACGTAGGCATGCCCCTGGACTAATCAAAGCACTCCTTAACCTTTTCTTTGTTAAACTATTTGGAGCTCCTTGAATCTACCACCTTAAAGTGGTAGATGTGGTATATCTTATCTTTAGTAAAGCTTTTGATACTGTCTCCCATGACCGTCTCATAAACAAACTAGGGAAATGCGACCTAGATGGAGCTATTATAAGGTGGGTGCATAACTGGTTGGAAAACCGTTCCCAGAAAGTAGCTATCAGTGGTTCACAATCCTGCTGGAAGGGCATAACGAGTGGGGTCCTGCAGAGATCGGTTCTGGGTCTGGTTCTGTTCAATATCTTCATCAATGATTTAGATGATTGGCATAGAGAGTACACTTATAAAGTTTGCAGATGATACCAAGCTGGGAGGATTTGCAAGTGCTTTGGAGAATAGGATTAAAATTCAAAATGAGCTGGACAAACTGGAGAAATGGTCTGAAGTAATAAGGGCAAATGCAAAGTACTCCACTTAGGAAGGAACAATCAGTTGCACACATACAAAATGGGAAATGACTGCCTAGGAAGGAGTACTGCAGAAAGGGATCTAGAGGTCATAGTGGATCACAAGCCAAATATGAGTCAAGAATGTAACACTGTTGCAAAAAAAGCAAACATGATTCTGGGATGTATTAGCAGGAGTATTGTAAGCAAGACAAGAAAATTCTTCTACTTTACTCCACGCTGATTAGGTCTCATATGGAGTACTGTGTCCAGTTTTGGGTGCCACATTTCAGGAAAGATTTGGACAAATTTGAAAAAGTCCAGAGAAGAGCAACAAAAATGATTAAAGATCTAGAAAACATGACCTATGAGGGAAGATTGAAAAAATTGGATTTGTTTAGTCTGGAGAATAGACGACTGAGAGGGGTCATAACAATTTTCAAGTACATAAAAGGTTGTTACAAGGAGGAGGGAGAAAAATTGTCCTTAACTTCTGAGGATAGGACAAAATCATCATCATCATCATGTTCCTATTACGTATCAGAGGGGTAGCCGTGTTAGTCTGAATCTGTAAAAGGCTACAGAGGGTCCTGTGGCACCTTAGAGACTAACAGAAGTATTGGGAGCATAAGCTTTGTGGGTAAGAACCTCACTTCTTCAGATACAAGTAATGGAAATCTCCAGAGGCAGGTATAAATCAGTATGGAGATAACGAGGTTAGTTCAATCAGGGAGGGTGAGGTGCTCTGCTAGCAGTTGAGGTGTGAACACCAGGGAGGAGAAACTGCTTCTGTAGTTGGATAGCCATTCACAGTCTTTGTTTAATCCTGATCTGATGGTGTCAAATTTGCAAATGAACTGGAGCTCAGCAGTTTCTCTTTGGAGTCTGGTCCTGAAGTTTTTTTGCTGTAAGATGGCTACCTTAACATCTGCTATTGTGTGGTCAGGGAGGTTGAAGTGTTCTCCTACAGGTTTTTGTATATTGCCATTCCTGATATCTGACTTGTGTCCATTTATCCTCTTGTGTAGTGACTGTCCAGTTTGGCCAATGTACATAGCAGAGGGGCATTGCTGGCACATGATGGCATATATAACATTGGTGGATGTGCAGGTGAATGAGCCAGTGATGATGTAGCAGATCTGGTTAGGTCCTGTGATGGTGTTGCTGGTGTAGATATGTGGGCAGAGTTGGCATCGAGGTTTGTTGCATGGGTTGGTTCTGAGTTAGAGTTGTTATGGTGCGGTGCGTGGTTGCTGGTGAGAATATGCTTAAGGTTGGCGGGTTGTCTGTGGGCGAGGACTGGCCTGCCTCCCAAGGTCTGTGAAAGTGAGGGATCATTGTCCAGGATGGGTTGTAGATCACTGATGATGCGTTGGAGAGGTTTTAGCTGAGGACTGTAGGTGATGGCCAGTGGAGTTCTGTTGGTTTCTTTTTTGGGCCTGTCTTGTAGCAGGAGGCTTCTGGGTACATGTCTGGTTCTGTTGATTTGTTTCTCTATTTCCTTGTGTGGGTATCGTAGTTTTGAGAATGCTTGGTGAAGATCTTGTAGGTGTTGGTCTCTGTCTGAGGGGTTGGAGCAGATGCGGTTGTACCTCAGCGCTTGGCTGTAGACGATGGATCGTGTGGTGTGTCCGGGGTGGAAGCTGGAGGCATGAAGGTCGGCGTAGCGGTCGGTGGGTTTTCGGTATAGGCTGGTGTTAACGTGGCCATCGCTTATTTGTACTGTGGTGTCTAGGAAGTGGACCTCCCATGCACCTCACCCTCCCTGATTGAACTAACCTCGTTATCTCCATACTGATTTATACCTGCCTCTGGAAATTTCCATTACTTGCATCTGAAGAAGTGAGGTTCTTACCCACGAAAGCTTATGCTCCCAATACATGTTCCTATTACGTCTCTGGCATTTAGGGCAGTGATGAAGCTCCTCCACTCCTGTCTGTTTCTGTTTCAATGGTTCCCCAGCTGTGCCCCAGGTTTTTCAGCTCGGCTTCCACAGCTCTTCGCCATGTTTTTTCTGACGGCCTCATTTTAGCTTGCCTTCAGGTGTCTATCTTATTGCTACTCTGGTGATGGAATCAGTTTCTATCCGAAGCACGTGACCAATCCATCTCCAACGCCTCCTGCCAATCATGGTGCTCAGATCCTCTTGGCTGCACTGTATCAATAGGTCTTGGTTTGAGATTGTTCTGGGCCAAAATATATGGAATATTTTTCTGAGGCAGGTTGTATGGAATGAAGACAGTTTGGACATGTCATACTTTCTCATTCTCCAACATTCTGCACTATAAAGTAGTGCTGAAAGTACACAGCTCTGATAAATCTTGAGTTTGGTTTTGGTGTTGTATTTTGATGATATCCAGACTGTATTTAAGTTCCTGGCTTTATTGATTTTGTTCCAAATGTCCTGGCTTGTTCCACTCTCCTGGCTGATGGTGCTGCCCAAGTATGTAAATGTTTCTACATTGGTGAGAACATAATCTTCTATCTGCACTGGTGATGGTAAGGCAAGGCAATATTAAAGGTCATGATATCTGTCTTATTGCAGCTGATTTTCAGTCCAATTTGGTGGCTGGATGCGTTGAGTCAAGTTGTTTTTTCTTGTATATGGTGTTGTGTATGTGATAGGAGAGCGACATCATCTGCAAAGTCCAGGTCTTCAAGGGATGAGAAGAGTGTCCATTTAATGCCTTTGGGCACATCTTCTGTTGTGCGCCACATTACCCAGTCAATGGCAATGTTGAAGAGGATAGCAGACATGACACAGCCCTAACATATTCCTCTTTTGACTTCAAAACTGAGCTCACTTGTTTTTTTTTTCCAAATACAAAACAGAAATATCTATTGAACATATCCACGTTTTCTGCATTATTATTGATCATTCTTAAGGCTATGATTTAGTCACGAAGGTCGCGGAAGTCATGGAATCTGTGACTTCCAACGACCTCCGTGACTTTCAGTGGTGGGGAGCTGCAGGGTCCCCTGCTGCCGGCGGGGCTGGAAGCTGCGGGGTACCCCCGCCACCTCTAGAGGTCCCCACAGCTCCCGGCAGCCAAGGTACCCCCTGAGCGACATAAGTTACATGGACCTAAGTGCCTGTGTGGGCAGTGCTATGACAGTGGGAAAGCTTCTCCTGACACAACTACCACGGCTCATTGGGGGATGGATTACTTAGAGCAGCTACACTACATAGCTTGCATCGGTGCAGCTGTGCCGTTGTTAGCTCTCTAGCGTAGCCATAGCCTAAAAACATTCGCAGAAAGAAATTAAAAGCACAAACACAGTTGAATCAATATTTGCTCTCAAATCTGAATGAATATTCCTGGAGATTTCTCTCCCCCACACACCACACTATTTGCTTGGCTAAAGACAAGAGTAAGTCTAGTTTGCAGCAAGAGAGGGAAACCAGAGAGCTAAATAAAAAGGAAAATTGGTGGTGGATTTTCAGAAGGAAGTGATAGGAAGCAAGTAATGAAGGAAGGATTAGGAAAACAAAAAGGTGTGAGGGGTGAAGGCCATTAAGAGGTTAAAGCAGCATCAGGGATAAGTCAATTAGAAAGGGTTTAGACAGCAGGCAAGGTATAGTATGAAATATGTGCAGGTTACAAGAATGGGAAGAGGGGATTCAGGTCAGTGAATGCTGGAAAAATAGGAAAGGTTATGCATATGCAACACTTTTTTTTTTTAAATAGTAAATCAGTGGGGCCTGATTTTCAACTTGCAAGTGCACAAATGCAATCGTATGCCAGCTTTACATGTGCAGAATAGTACATGTGTAGTGAATCTACACAAGTTTACACTGGGAATTTATACAGTGAACATCTATGCCATGCTCTGGGCACTCTCACATAACTTAACTACAAGCACCAAAATCACACCATGGACTACTCTCCCACCATGACAAATATACAGCCAAATAAGACCCCATCATCATAAAAACCTCCCCACCCTAAAAGTGTCTGTAATAAAGTGTCATGACTTTTCTGTTTACTCACCCAGTTAGCAGATATTAGATCTCTATGGCAGGTGCAGTTTGTTAACTCCACCCTGACTATACACGAGGTGGGAATGACTCTGCGTAGCAAAGCTCCACATGAGGACTCCTAAGAAGAGCCAAGCCTGAGGAAATGATTTGGGCTGGGCCTTAGGCTGCATTAATATTATTTATCTTGTAGATAAACCCTAAACCCGGGAAGGAGTGAGTTTGACCTTAAAGAACATGTACAGACATCTGTTGTAGGAGATCACCGGGTCTCTGAACTCCTCCAACTGTGCCCTTCCCTGCTAAATTTCTCTAGAGAGAAGATAGTCTGGCAGACTTCATGGGCAAGAGGGAAATAAAATCCAGGCCCCAGAGGCCTTCATAAAGAACTTCATATCAACGTATGTTATAGAGCTGGAGGGAATGTTTTTCAAATTGTTTTGACCAAAAAAATTCCCCTTTTTCAAACCCAATATTTTTTTGCTGACAATTGTCAACATTGTGTTTTTTGTAATTTTTTTCATCATTTAAAAAAACCCAGCATCTTTTGCCAAAAACTTGCCAGAAGCTGGGAATGGCTGACAGGGGATGGATCACTCAATAATTTCCCTGTTGTGTTCATTTCCTCTGACGCATCTGGCACTGGGCACTGTCAGAACACAGGATCCTGACCATTGGTCTGACCCAGCATGGCCATTCTGATGTTCTTAAAATGGTTTCCCAAAAACAAAGCACCAAATTTTTGTTAAAACAAGAAAAAAAATATTGTGATAAATATTGTGAACAATTTAACATAAGGGGTCCATTTTGAATCATGCAAAACTTAAAACAAACGTTTTGAAATTTCTCATTTAAAAAAAATGTTGACTAGCTTTTTTATATCCATATTTCCATCTAAATGCTCTATTCAAGGGCTTTTCTTGGCCACACTTTGAGCAGTACCTTTGTCTCCAAATAGTCCTTCTGAACATTTTAAAGCAAGAAAAACTATAAAACTTGGGTATCAGTAGGATGAATTCTCCTCTTTCAAGTCAATGACAAAACTGTCACTGAGGCCAGTGGAAACAGGGTTCTCTCCCAAGGCTTACGGCCTGATGCAAGGCTTATTAAAATCAAAGGAGCTCTTTCCATTCACTGCAATAGGTTTTGGATCATCCCTCATATTCCATGCTGGCTAAGGCTCTGTACAATCCTATTTAATCAGTCTGGATATACAGTGTGTAATGCAAGGCAGAATGTGCTTCTGATAGTCCACAACGGGAGCAATCTGGAAGAAGTTAAACATGTTACACAGATATAGTATGTTTAGCTAAGTAACAATGCAAATCGAGAAGGGGTAAAATTCTGAGAGAACAAGAGTCTAGTTAAATGTAATGATAGACGGTCTTGTTGCTCTGAGCTGCGTGGCTATTTTGATTTTGTGTGTTTTATAGGTTGTTGTGTATGTATATATTTTGTGCCCTATTTTTTCCTTCAATTTTAAGCTGAAAAACAATAAATGATATAAATAAAAAAGAGTTTAATTCCCCAGTTCATTATTAATTTGATGTGAAAGTTTTTATGCCACTACCCATTTCGGTGGCAACAAGTTTTCTGCTGAAACAGGAGTTCATCTGGGCCCCACTGCTGTAATTTTCTGACCACAAATATATCACTTCATTCAGAAAAGATGAAAAAAGGGGTTTTGCATTTGGAAAGCTGAACCTTTTCGGATAATTCTGTGTTTACAAACTAAACTACGCCAATGTTACATTGTGAGGTAGATTCTGTCCAGATTTATGCAATGAGAAAGTCAGATTTTTTTTTATATCATTTAGACAAAAAAGTGTGACTGAATGCTGCTCTCCAGTGTAATTTATATGTAACTGGTATTCTGCCACCTGGAGTTTTGGCCTGGCTTTTGCGAGCAAGGTCTGGTATGTGACACGGACAAAGAGACGCTAAAGTGAGAGAGGGCAGAGGACACAGAAAAAGAGAATCTGGCTGAAATAAACAAACAAACTCCCAGACATAAAAGTTGGAGTATTAAAAAAAATATTAGGTGTGAAAATTAAAAATGCCCAGAGCAGCACTTGTGTAACAACCACCATAACCAAAGGCTTCAGTGACCTTCATCCTTCTTTCCTACCTACTTCCCTCCTTCCCTCCCAGTCACTTTTAATTAGCCTTATCCTTTGCCCTCCCTCAATTTCTCCCAACTAAAATCATGTTAACAAGAAGATGATTACAGATACTTTTGCTGAATCTAATGTTTCATTTTCTTAAGATCCATTGGAATCTTCTGTCTAGAACTTTCAAATTCCTCTGAGGTTCACTTAAGGCTGCACGTCTTGCTCTGAAGAGAGAGATCCTACAGGCAAATTATACTTGAACACAAGCTTTGTAAAAGCCAGTTCTCAAGCTCTCAAGCTTGACACTGGGTCCAACAGTTTTCTGTAGATTTATTCTGATTCCTGGCACACCTTGCTACTAGAGCTGGTTGGGAAACTATTTTTTTTCCCCCCATCAAATTTTTTTTCCCCCCCAACAGAAATGATTTTTTTCCATTTTTATCAAAAAGTAGATTTTTTCATGCAAATTTCTGTTTTAATGAAAAAGCCCTCTTCCAACGGGGGGAAGGATAGCTCAGTGGTTTGAGCATTGGCCAGCAAAACGCAGAGTTGTGAGTTCAATCCTTGAGGGGGCCATTTAGGGATATGAGGCAAAAATCTGTTGGATGATTTAGTTGGAGATTGGTCCCGCTTCAAGCAGCGGGTTGGACTAGATGACCTTCTGAGGTCCCTTCCAACCCTGATAGTCTATGATATTTTATCAAAAATGTTCCGATGCAAAACTTTTGTCCAGCTGTTACAGCAGGGGGGATACCGCAAAAATATTTGGTAACATCTGGTTGAATAAGAACCACAGACTCACTACAGTATCCATGACCCCATGCATTTACTTGTCACTCACATTTATGCAAGCTTGGCTGTAGAAAGAGCTGTAAACAAATCATGCAAAGATTCATTTGAATATGTATTCCTGCAAGTGTCTGTGCAGTTATCTGGAAAGTTCTTGGTGGGTTTAGGAGGCATCCAGTCAGGGAGCAAATACAGTTCCATGGGCCCATTCTGATACTCACCATGAATGGGGGGCCTTACTCCAGGAATAGTCCTAATGATTTCAAGACACTACTCCTGGAATGAGATACAATTCAACCTGAGTACTGCTATCAAAATCTGGTCCTATCTGACCTAACTGATCCATGGTGAGACAAATAAATAATAATAATAAAATGGTGCAGGGTGGCCAGTGAATTAGGAATATTGAACACTCAACAATAGTCATGACAAATATTTCCCACACAATCCATAAAGTAACAAATATTTGCACGAACCATCCAAGTAATTCTGGAAAATGAACAAACCTTTAAAACTCTAAGTCTGTCAGGAGATAATTCACAAACAGAACAAATAGCTAAATTGACAGAATACACTATTTGCTGTGAATACTTCCCCCAGCTTTATTCCCTGTAAGCTGTGTCAGCAAAGCACAGCCCTACACAAGGGTTTGTGCACCTGTTCCACCCTACGGAGCAAAGAGAGGTGTTGGTCCCTTTATGGGGTGCAGAATACTTCCCCAACACCAGCAAACCCCTCCAGGCAGAACTGTCCAGTGTAGGGTGGGGGAGGATGATGGCTCCACTTCTCCTTTCATGGATGCTAGGGCTCCTGTTGAGTTGAAGGGGTCTGGGATAGTTGCTAAAACTCCAGTCAGTTTATACACAAGCCACCTAAAGAGGGAGAGGTCCCTTCCTCCCTGTTCCCCTCAGCAAATGTTACATACAGGATTAGTATTACTAAAAGAATTTAGCTTTGTGTTGTTGTCTAATTATCGAGGTATACAGCATCTGTTTGTTTATTTGCTGTTCTGCAGACAGACACACACTAAATTCCACAGAGAAAACTCCTATTGACTGCAATGGGAGTTTTCCCTGAATAAGGATTTCAGAACCGGGCTCAATATGTTAGCAAGATGCATTGGAATTTTTTTTCTTAAATCCTGTTATTTTCAAACTCTAGACTCCCCGCAACCCTTATTCATCTTACAAGTCCTAACCATAAAAAGTCGCTAGTATTTAAAATACTTTTCAAATGTAAGTGATACCTATCAACATTGAAGCATGAAATTTAACAACTACTAACCAGACTGAACTCTGAATCTCTCATTAAAGTAGGATAAAGTTTTAAATTCTTTTTTTGTTTGTTTCTATGGTGGGAAGTGTTTTGAATACCAAATATAAATAATATTTAAATAATACAGAATAATTTTGTTAATGGGGAGGGTGGATTTGTTGTCCACACAGCTCCAAATCCATCCTAACATTTACCAAAGCACTACTTTGTAATTTCTATGCTGATGAAGAATCCCATGTGTTCATACTGTCACACTACAAAAGTAAATCAGTTGTGGATTAACTTCCATATGGTCATTTAATTGATTTAACAAACATAGCTAAGATAAAGATACTTATGCGGTATTGAAAAAAGCACACACTAAGACCTGACCACCTTCTGCATGTTTCCTGTGAGAGGAATACAGTCAGCAGGAGTTAAAAGGCATAGACCATACACAGAGTTCCCCCCCACCCCTTGTAATCCATTACATAAAATGCATACCATAGGCCCAGTACCTTTTTTTTTTTTTTTTTAATTAAAATATCAAAAGTCTCTTCCTTTTACAGTTGAAAATGACACACTGGCTGAGATTTCAACAGAATGTTTTCAAGCTTAATTGCCATGGTTTCACTTCCATTCCCACTTTTAATCCATTTTTAATCTCTTAAAGAGGACACCCTTCAACAACTGAAATCTGCTTTCTATACATCCCAATGAAATACAAGCCTTAAAGGAATATTTTACTGCCCCTCTGCTCCTTTCGGAGACCTGATCTCTACCTGACTAGCTGGCTTTAAGTTTTAATCTTTGAGTGGATATATTTGTGTTTCTTTGGCTGCCCTGTGTTACATGCTGAGACAGTGTCAATCTGTAGGAAATTTCTAGCCCTGTTTAGAATTCTACATTTTATAAATAAGGAGAGCAAATGTAAGCTGTGGTCAGTTACCTAACCTTTTACGGCTGAGTTTATTAGTCACCAATCCTTCTTGCTGCCTACCTCCTGTGCAAGTGTTCAAAATCCTATTCAAATTGCCAGAGCTAACTTCCTCATCAGAGAATGATACAAACTCAAAGGAGGACAAGTGTTGTTTATTGGCAATTACCATGAAAGTCCTTCCTGTAATTAACCCCAGCTTCATGGACACTACTATTTGCACATCAGCTCTCTCATAAACAGGGGCTCTATTTCTATTATTGTTGGGGAAGATGAGTCACTGGAGAAGAATGCTTATCTCAAGTCAGTTTTTAACTAGCTTTTGTCTGCATGAGATATTAGTCATTGGTACCTACACGATTATAAGAAAGTCAGGGTTTGGGGCTTTTTTCCCCCCTCCCTTCTTCTCCTCCCCTTTTTCATGCATTCAGGATGCATCAGTAACAGCATCAAAGCTGAGAGACTTATAAAATTCTCCTTTCAGTTAAACATACGCTTTGCCTGTATGATCATTGAATCATAACCAAGAAGAATTCCAGCTTCTGCTTGGCTAACAGGAGGTCTAAAACATTGAATAACCAGACGCTTGGTCTGTAGGCCATAAAGAGACAATGGCGAAGGATTCGTTTTAACATTTTTCAAACATTCAAAGAAAGCTGAGCTACAAGTCACTCGCTGCCTGCCCTGTCTGACATTTTCTGCAAAATGAAACCCCTGCTTACAAAGAAAAAGGAATATAAGAAAGCCCACTTCAAAGCAGTTTGATAGTTTTTTTTCTTCAGTTAGAAATCCTTCATTTATAATTGAAAAGTTTCAACAGTAGGAAATGCCACTAAATACGAAATCACACTGAACATGGATATATCTGTCAAATCATCCACGGAGTCAAAAGAAGGCTGCAATTCCTGTATCTCTTTTAGGCCCCAGTTCTGCAAGGAGATGCATGTAGGTGGGAACCCTCTGCCCATGCAGGGTCCCTTGGACTTCAGTGGGGGTCCATGCAGGAGCACAGATCGGCCTTCACTAATCTTATTGCAGGATCAGGACTCTTGGCTCTGATTCAGCAAAGCACTTAAGCTTGCACTTAAATGCTTTTCTGAATAGGGATGAAATTACTCATGTGCTTTGCTGAATTCTGGCCTTAATGAAGACTTATCAGTAACAGAGCACAAAGCAACCTAGCATGTCTCCTGCAGCATGACTACACATCATATACAATACTGGAGAAGATGAGAGAAAGAATTTCAGCTTGAACCTAGGTGTTCTTCAAAACTCAATTGAAGGGAGTTTTCATTTGTCTACTTTTATCTACCTTGTTATCAGATGTAGCTCAACTGAAAAACAAAAGCATTGCTAACTGGGATTTCAAATTCATGCCACACTAAATGTTTTGAATAGCTTCATTTTAGTCTCCTGAGTACTGATTCCAGGGAGTTAAATAAAATTCTGCAGAAGTTTGTATATACTGTGAGGCAACAGATAGGAATATTCCTCTAGTTTAGATGCAATTTGAATGGGTATTTGACATTTTACTGTTATTTTTCTCTTGTGGGAGATGGAAGAAAACAGCAGTACAAAGAGGGTTGGATTCTCAACATGCAGAAGGCTGTTTTTTAATGCCTACATTATGGTGAGAATATATATATTTACCACAAGTTCTTGTTTTTAAGGCTAAACCCCACATTTGACCAAAACCAAGATTCACTGCTATGCCGCTGACAAGATTTTTCCAGCACACTCAGTTAACTCTAACCAACTGCAGACATAAGTTGTGTAAAAGCTTCATTTCCCCCCCCACCAGCCCAGTGGGAGTGGCAACTGAAATCTGGACCTTTGCCACATCAGTTGTGCAATTCAGATCCCAGTATTTATAGAAGCAAGATGGTCAGTGCACCAGCATACTAATGCATTCATCCACCAGACTGGCCAATGTTAGCATTTTATAATTAAAGAAAAAATACACATTGACAATAGAGGCTACAGTTAAAGGCGACATGATGACTACAGCATCGCCTCTGAGCTTAATGTCTATTTAAAGTGCAGTTTAACTCATTTTTAACTATTTTAGCCAATTTAGCTCTGGTTTTGTTTTTAGTTTTCTCAAGCAATCTACTAAAATAAAGGCAAATGTCTCTATTATGCTGCTTTATTCCACTTCTTTCTGTTTTGCACATATGGATACTTCTTGAGTATCAAATGCACAATTTTTTTTCCTCCGAATTAAAATCTCTCGTTAGTATGAAAAAGAAAATTAACTGCTTTGTTTCAGGAAAGCTAGCTTAAAAACATGTTACCAGGACATTTAAAGAGTTGAAAAAATGTATGATGCTCCATCAAATAGATGGTTATTTTACTGAGACTTTTCTCTTAAGCACTTTCCTAGGGATATAAGCTTTCCAAAATGGGACTGAAATGTTTTTGTATTTTTTTAAATCTCAAAGTCAAACGGTGTATCTCTTTAGTTTGCCACACTGAAATTAACAAAACACCAATCTCCCAAAGAGAAAGAAAATGCAAGGCTTGCATTAATTTTTAGAAGTCTGATACTATATAAAGCTTTTGCCATGACAAATTTTGAATTCAAAATTTACCATGGGTAGGACAATAGAATTACAAATACTGGTATTTAAAAAATAAAATCCTATATGTGACACTTTTTGAGTAGAATGTGTTATAATTATTTGAATATAAAAAGTAAGAGATGTATTTATTAATTGTCTTGGAAGAGGATTCCCTTTTGCCTGGGAGTTATGGGAAGGGAACACCCTTTGCAGTTTCTAGGTACTGGATGGAACTAATTACATGCAATGGAGTTACTTTATTTTTCCTCCCCCGCTCCCCCTTTTGCATTTACAGTTTACTTTACTATAACAAAACGGTCCCTTGCTCTGTCAACAAGTTGTGAAGTCACTTGCTCAACCTTTTCCCTCTCATTCCGGCTGCTATTCCGCTTCTTCTTGGGTCCTGTTTAAATTTTTGCATTTCCTGATTTTTATCTTGGGAAAACAAAAGGCAGCTGCTCTAAGTTACATAAAACAGCAAAGTGACTCTGCTAGGTAGTGATTTGCAGGTTCTCAACAGTGAGTTGTGTGAACTGAAAAGGGGAGTGTCACATTGCAGAGCTCTTTTCTCTCTCCCTCTTTCTACAGCTGTATTTCTAATCAGCAGAAGATACATCTTGCTTGGAGTCAACCCTTCTTTCTCCCTGCACATTCTTAACCTTCTATCTTATACATGGATCACTGGTTAGCTTAGAAATGCACAGACACAAAAGGGGGAGCTGACATGTGAGGTTGGATGGCAATAATGGCTGTTTATAAGCCTAATCCATCACATTTAGTGGACACCTCCATTTTTGTCCCTCTGAAAAGGTATAAATAATAAAATGGTATAGCTTCAGCTCAGAGGTGCCTTGGTAAATATTTTAACTATTTACAAGATTGCACCAATAACAAAAGCAGCATCTGTACCATCCATATAGAGGCCTCTGAATCATTAGAAGAGAACCCAGATGGTTCTTACAATTCACCAACAATAAAGTGCCTTCACGACACAGCTTTTGTTAACATGGTTTACATTTTTTTCATATGATGTTCAATATTTCAAACTTATTCCTTTTTCTCTGAAGAATGGCTTTGTAAATATCCCTTCTGACTTTTTAAAAAAATAAAGTTAATAAGGGCCCATAAAGATGACGGGAAATGTACATTTCTGAGCACAGTTCACACAGAACTCCTAAGAGTTTGGAATCATTCATTCTAAATAACCCAAATATTTAGATTAGTGATGTTTTCTTTTTCACCCACATATTATCTGGAGCACTTCAAGGTTAGCTTTGTGTCAAAGCTCTCGATAAGCTCAAACTGCTACTTGGCTACTTGGGCAATGTTTATGGTTTTTACTTGATTTTACTTCACTTACAACTGCATCACATCAGATCAACAGCATATCATGCATGGTAGTAAAACGCATGCCAAAAAATTCAGCAGAGACAAAATTAATCTTGTGGGTTTTCCAGTTAAAAGCAGACAGGCCATCTCTGTTTGGGGATAAAATGATGGCTTTGCTGTGCATCACAAAGGGAAACTGCTTTGAAGTGGTAATATACCACAATTTAAATAGTGCTACAGATCACAGTTCGGATTTTCAAAAAATGACTATTGACTTTGGGTGCCAAATTTAAGACCCCATGAAATAGTCTGGATTTTGAGAAAGTGCTGAATATCTACCATCTGAACACTCGGTGCCCTTTAAAGTGTCTCATGTTGGGCACCCAGAAATTGAGACATTTCAAATTGTTAGTCACTTTTGAAAATGTTGGGCATGCATGTTCTAAATCAGATCATGCTTTGAGGGCCCAATTCTGCAAACAGGTCAGTAATGTTACTGACACAAGCAATGCCATTGCTAATGAGACTACTCACAAAAGTAATGTTAGTCACTTTCTTAAGTAGAAGCAGGATCAGGCCCTAAGAAACTAATTCATTTTAGGTCGTGAAGTTCATATACCTCTGATAAAACCTTTTTTTCTACTTAATCAAATGTTTGGACAGATTGTGAGAAATCAGTGGCTGAAAGTATGCAAAACCAAGCAACCCTATGTAGGAAAATTCGCACAGGTGAAAAAGAAGAAGAAATGCAAATCAGGTTTTGCTCCTCTTCCCCCAGCTTTTCAAGAAGGAAAAGGAAAGAATGTGAAACAGAGAGATTTTTAACCAAACACAAACATCTTGCCAAACATACAAGATATTGTTACATGGAGTTCAAATACATTCCAAAAACTATGCAAAATAGTACCTGAGAAACCAATCTATTTCAGAAGCAATCCCTAAATATTGGTGATTCCCATTTCCAAAATTTGGTCAATAAAATTAACAGCCGTCTTATGAATGGAACATCACACCTCTAAATGAGCTCAAGCTGGTGTTGTTATTGTCCAGTGGAATGTGAGATTTACATTTCACAGCTCCTCACCAAAGTAATGAATGAATCTGATCTCGTAAACAAACAATTCCAGTTTCATGTTGTTTCAATGGCCCTCCAACAATGTGCCTTTGCCACAAAGAAAAATATTTATCATGTTTGTGTTCGCCTCTGATTCTAAATGGGACCGTAATAAAACAACACCATAAAAAACATTTTCACAGCTGAGTTCGCAATTTAATAAACAGATGCAAACAGCAGTCTTCGGAGACCAACAGTTAAAAATAAATAAACGAGGCAGAGGTTCCCTCATATCACAATGGGAAAACACTTAAATAGTCCTCCAGCAACATGGAGAACAGACTGGGGTATGCACAGTGCCTTTGGATTTTTGTCCAGCATCTACCTTTGAAGTATGTTGTTTACTTGTTATCATGATGTCAATGAAAAAGCTTCAGTCAGATCTAATGATTTCAAAATAAGACCAAAATACACTGCATAGATACAAATTGCATAACTTCCTTATCACCACATATTGACACACTGGGCAACAAATATTTTCAAGCACAGAATTCCTATTGGTCAGGGCGAAATAATTCACTATTCAATTCTATTCCTGACTCTCCATCTTCTCAGAAAATGCCATCAGTATTTCTTTCAATGGAAAAGTTATTGTTTCATTTAAAGCTCTACGTCTTGAACACAAAAAAAGTATATTTATATCTTTGCATTACTATAGATTCCAGGTAGCCTAGCTCTGGCTTCCATTGAAATCAATGGGAGTTTTGCCATTGACTTCAATGATAGCAGTTAGGCCAAAGCTAAACACTATTGAAAAATCTCACCTTTCGTGTAATACACTAAAATTATATTTCTGAAAAAATGTGTACTGTAGCTGGCTGCAACCATCTACACCTTTTTTTTTTTTTTTTTTTTAAACTTTTACCAGCAGCCGCACCCAATAAACCCCACTTGCACTATTTGGATCAAATTCAGCCCTCGTGTAAATGGTTACGTCAGCAGATGCAGTTCCCACTCTATTTCTAACATAGTCTACACGCACTTGATATGGTCCCTTGTTTTTATTGCTAATTAAAAAAAAAAATCAGCTAAGCTTTCTTCTGCGCTTGGCTCTTTCTGGTGTTTTTCCATGCAGGAATCTTCTGTCACTGGCCATTAGTTGCCCCTGCCTCTGAGAGAAAATCAATTCCTTTCATAGTCACAGGTTGAAGTTACTAAGTCCCACCTGGTCTAAGTCATCACAGGTCTCTCCATAGCTGTACACGGTCCCAGCAACTCTACTCAATCCTTTATAGGAGTAGGCCATATGTTGGGCTAGTTTCAGCTTAATACTTATTTCACCAATATGTCCTAATAAGTACACCAATTAGTTCACTTTAAAAAAAAACAAACCCTCTAAGGTTTATTTATAGCCCCCCCACCCCCATCAAAACAGCAGTTTTTAATTGAAACACTGGAACACTGGGCCTGATACAGGGAGTTTTGCCTAAGCATGGACTGCAGGATTGGGTCTAAAGACAGATTTTAACTATAGCATCATGAAACAAAAACTGTCAGACACACACCTGTTTAACACACAGAGGATGCATGGGGTTTTTTTGCCATGGGGCAGTATTCAGTCTCATTGAAGGTAATTAGAAGGTCCTTTTTCATCACAATTTTACTGATTTATTTGATTTTTGAATTATCATCGATTTTCCTTGCTATATAAAAAATATCTGATTTGTTTTGAGACTTGCCCACCGGTTGACTTGGTGGTGCTAATCAGAACTACATGGAAAATAACTTTACATAGAAGAGTTCATAAGCATTTGGGAGGGACTTCTGTTCTCTAGGACAGAACATGCTGAGAATCTCATGCAGGGAATGCGCTTGGTCTCAGCCACATGTTGAGTGTCATGAATGTGTCTTATTGGAGGGGTGGCAGATGAAGACAGAAAGCATGGCAGCCCAGAATCACACATGCATCATTTTAAAATTGCCCAAGTCACAGCTCATTACCCTATGTTCTGGTTGGGAGAATCGAGATGGGACAACCCATGAGATGAATTGTAAGTGCCAGATTGTGAATCCTGCACTCAGATTGGTAAGTAGTTACCTGAGTAACTCCATTGATTTAAATGTGACTACATGGGTAACTGGTCACTATTGTGAGTAAGAGATTCTCTATTTGGTGCCAAGTGTGTATTTTTGGGGTCCCCTAATAATAAAGTTAAACAGCTGAGGAAGACTCAAACAAGAAAAATAAAGCAGTTTAAAAACAAAGGGCCAGATTCTGATGTCCTTATGCATGCTGAGCAGTGCCCTACTCCACACATATTCTCACTGATTTCAGTGGGACCGTTTGTGAAATCAAGTACAACTCTACATGAGTGAGGATCAAGAATCTGACCAACAGTAAGCACCGCATTTAACGGCACCTCTCTGGCTGGGGTCATTTCATTGTGGATTTACTCACAACTTGTCAATCAAACTGAATCCCTATTCTGGATTCTTAGGATGAGCATTTTGACTTAGTCATAATCAGGAACCATCTCAGTAACTTATGACTAAAACATGTTTCTGGTTATATCAGCTTCACAGAGCTCCAGTCTTACTAAGTGCAAATTTTAAAGCCACTGAAATGATTGGCTTTCTTCCTTCCTAAGAAATAGAACAAGTTATTGTTAATGGCATATTCATAATTAAAATATGGGTTACAACAGTGGGCCCTTGAGATGAAACAGAGTCTTCTTTGAGCATCTCCTAAATATAGTCGGTAGCTGTGACACAGAGGCCCATTTCTGGTTCACTACTCTGTGTCAGCAACTCTTCTGAGGCCTCACATATTCATAAGAGCATAAGGAGGCCATACTGGGTCAGACGAATGGTCCATCTTGCCCATAGTTCTGCCTTCCGACAGCCAGGTGCTTCAGAAGGAATGAATAGAACAAGGCAATTTATTGAGTGATCCATCCCCTGTCATCTAGTCCCAGCTTCTGATAATCAAAGATTTAGGGATATCCAGAGTATGGGTCTGTGTCCCTGACCATCTTGGCTAATAGTCACTAATGGACCTATCCTCCATGAACTTGTCTAATTCTTTTTGAACTCAGTTATACTTTTGACCTTGACAACATCCCCTTGGAACGAGTTCCACAGGTTGACTGTGTTGTGCGAAGAAATACTTCTGTAGGTTTGTTTTAAACCTGCTGCCTCTTGATTTCATTTGGTGACCCCTAGTTCTTGCATTATGTGAAGGAGTGAATAATACTGCCCTATTCACTTTTCCAAGCCATTCATGATTGTATATACTTGTATCCTATTCCCGCTTCTTGAGTCACTAAGTTAAACACTCCCAGTCTCCTCGTATGGAAGCTTTTCCATATGCCTAATAATTTTTGCTGAAGTTCTTTGTACTTTTTCCAATTCTAATATATTTTTTTTGAGATGGGGCAACCACAACTGCATTCACTATTCAAGGTGTGGGCATACCATGGGTTTATATATGATATTTTCTGTCTTCTTATCTATCCCTTTCCTAATAATTCCTAACATTCTGTTAGTGTTTCACCCTGCCTCTTCACATTGAGCAGATGTTTTCAGAGAACTATCCTTGATGGCTCCAAGATCTCGACTGGTCACAGCTAATTTAGACCTCATCATATTGTATCTACTGCTATACACGTTATTCAAACATGGATTTCTATCCATAGAGATTCAATGGTACTATTTGATAGTTAAGATTTTTACAATATTTGACTCTATGCTTTCTTTCACATACAGTGCTACTCCTCCACCAAGTTTATGTGATGCCTATTATACCAATATAATCATTTAATACCAGGCATTCAAGATCACCCATCTTAGTATTTAGACTTTTTGCATTTGTATACAAACACTTATAACGTTTTTGAATATTGTGTTGTCTGCCTTCAAGTGATGTAAATGAATAGGAGTCTTCTACATTTGACTATTTCTCTTCAGTTCCTACCTTTATTATATCAACTTCTATCCTCTTCTCTTTTCTAGGATATAGTGTATCCCCTTTAATAAATCCTCCCCTAAGGGATGTGCGTGTCTGAATCATGTGTTCCTCCACATTTGTTGGCTTCCCCAGCCCTTAGTTTAAAAACTCCTCTATGACCTTTTAAATTGTACATGCCAGCAATCTGATTCCATTTGGTTGCTTGCTTCCTGTACAGGCTCCTCCTTTCCCAAAAAGTACTCACTACACCAGTGTTCACTGTTGTCATGATTTTTATTCTCAAAAGATGGCATATAATAGCTTATTGGAAAACTAATAGCTCACTGATCATTAATAGTCCTGAGTGAGGTATATACAGGGTGTGTACAAAGACTTATGGATATGTGCTAGAATTATGTTCTTAAAATGTGTTTGACAAGCAGTGCATAAGCCAGTCTGCCCTAGACAAGGCATGTATATTTGTTTATCTGACCCACCTGGTTGTCAGGCAGAGACAATGAAGATACATTTACATAAAAGGTAAACACAGCCATCAAGTTAACAAGGGGAGAAGGTAACGACTCAACTATCACCAGTGGGAAAGGAACCAGCATGAAGTCTTCACCAGACCATATGGAGTCTCTTCCCAGAAGGTGAAAAGGAACTTTATCTGAGAATACATTTCAATGGTTTACTGCGTTAAAGATGGGATCTGAACCTCAAATGATAAGTAATTGAATCAACTGATTGTATATAATATTACTGTATTAGAAAAGTGTATCAAGTAAGGTCTTTTCTGAAAGCAAATGACATGATTAAAATCACTGAGAAATGTATGTATTAACACTACACGAGGAATTATGAATACTCACTGATATTATGATTTAAAGTCTGTGACCAAAGGGAGAAACAGATTTGCTTCCAAACAGGATGGACTGCAGCTCTCTACCTGTTTCCAATGAAACTGAGCAAGGTGTGACCAAAAACACCAGAAGCCTCATTTACATATGAATCAGCAGGGAAACAGGAGGTCCATGGGAAGGGAAGAACAGCATGAGGTCATCCTGAGACTGGGAACAAAACAGTGAGTTTGGGAAGATATAAGGAGAGAGAAGCCATCTTGGCATCCATCACTGGGGAAACACAAGGGGCCAGAGCCCTTGCAAGCTATGAAAGATGGGTCCTTCAACTCCTCTTTGGGAACTGATTATACATGAGAAACCTGCTCAAGCCAAGATCTTTCACCTGGGAAGACAAGGGAAAGCAGCACCTTGTACTTTGGTGGAAAGGTCCTAACAGAGGGAAAGTCAGCCCTTATACTTGAACACACGTAAAACCTCTCTCTTTTTGTTAACAAGCTTGTTCTACTTTTTATCTAAACCATCCCAGTGCTGTGTCTGAACTGAAGTGATTGTTAACTCCATTAACGCAATATGCTGTGCTTTTGTCTCTTTAAAGGAGCAACAAACCTTGTTACTTCCCTGAGTGTTCCAGGAGAGACTGGACACTTCAGGGCAGATGGTTTTGGGGAAATTTGGGACTGGGGATGTGTTGGGGTGACTCTGCACGTAGTAACCAAGGCAGGTGCAGACCAGGGTGGGACATCTGTATTGTAGGCAGGCTACTGGGGTCAGAGTGCTCAACCAGAGCTGCACAGCACAGAGACACTCAGGGAACTTCACGCGAGTCTACTGGCTGTTGGTGTCTGGGCTGTGAGCCGCAGCAGCAAAGCAGCTAAGATAGCTAAGTGTTATAGGAAAAGCAGTGACAACTTCTGACTGGTCTGAACTGAACCCCAGAACATGACAATAACTGACATCTGATTAAGCTAAACTATTAATTGCAATTATTTCAGTATGCAGAGGCAAAACCATCTAGTAAACTGGTTCTCAGGTGATTATTTAGGCTCTGATCCAAAGTCCAGTCAAATCAATGGAAGTGTTTCCACTGACTTTAATGTGCTTTGGGTCAGGCTCTCACAGACGCAAATGTTTCAATTCAACCACTATGTTAGCGCTGTTAATTATTGAATACTTAAGAGCCAACTGAACATTTCTAAGGCCTAAGATGCAATTGCCAGTCTCCATAGAAGAAGCTACTTTTTTTTTTTTTTAACGTGAATTTAGTACTTCTGCCAGGTGAGAGATCTAGAGTATTAAGTTGTATATTTTGATGCAGGAGGCTTGAAACAGATCCTCAAAGTTATTTAGATACCTAACTCCATTGAGGCACCTAATGATCTGGATCCTGGTCTTGTTCCTGTTGAAGTCTATGGCAAATCCCTACTGTTGTAAACGAGAGCCTGAATAATGGCACTCAAGGTTCTTCACTGTTCCTCAGTCTTGAGAGTTTCCAGCTGTGGTCTCTGTTGGGACTGTCTACATTGGCAATGGGAGTGAGGTTTTTTGTTGTTGTTTTTTAAAGAAGTTTGATGGCCAGTGTTGCGTGTTCCTTTCTGTGCCTGATCTACAGAGGATGTGAATTTATTACAGCACTCCATACACAAGCTAGGTCTCTTGCTCAAGCTGCATAGACTCATGCTTTTACTTGTGGAGGTCCCCATTTCAATCGCTGAGATATTGGCCAGGATTGTATTAATTACATGGATACTCCACCAATTGCAAATGGATGTATTAGATTCTATTCCCTCTTTTGCCAGAAGATTTGGGCAAATCAAGTTCTTCATGCCTCAGTCTGCCTACTACTAAATTGGGATTAATAATAGTACTTGTAAGAATCAATGTTTTGTGAAGCTGAATTTAGGAATGCTTGTAAAGCCCTTTGGGGTTCTACAGAAGTTCAATTATTAATCTTGTTAATTATGTGAAATAAAGGAGACCGCATTTTCTCAAATGTTGTCAGTTACTATATAGTACAACCCATGGACTACAAGCACTTTGTACACATATGTTTTATAAATTTAATTTACTGGTTGTGAGCATATAAATGTTTTAAATTAAATGTTTGCAAACTCAACAGCCCCTGTGCTGTCCATTTTATTGCTACGCTGTATTCTTGTGTCTGTACGCCTGCCAAGTTCATCTAATCAAACAAAACTATCTAACTGCAGACAAAGTAAGTGGGAGTATTTATGAACCAATCTACTGCAGAAAATATGAAAGAATACAGACACTGCAATATTTAATAAACACAACTGGGAGGGATCCAGAAAGTGGCATTTCCCTGCTTATTGTCTCATCTTTCTAAAACTGTGTGCTGCTTTTCTGTGCCTTGCATAATTTCACTTACACTTTTTTAAAGACGCATAAAGGCCAAATTATCTTTAAAAACATAGTGCATACAAAAAATTAAGATAAGATTGAAATTAGGAAATGCCAGAACAAATATTGCCTGTGCAATCTCGTTTGAGTCGCCCTCCTCAGCCTGCTCGCCAGCTAGTCCTAGTCTCTCTCCATCCCACTAGTTCCTTGCCCCAGGCTCTTTGCCCAGCCACTCCAAGGCATTTGGGGCCAGTTTCTGATCTCACTCACATCAGTGTTAAGCAGGAGTGACACTAGTGAATTACATAGGCATAAGTGAGACCAGAAACCAGCCCAAAGTGCAATAAAATGGGAATATTAGACTCAGGGTATAAAATATGCTTCAATTTTATGGGATGCTGTCTTCAGTTATGCTTTACAATTTTAACAGGACTGTCGGGCCAATTTCATCCTTGGTGTAACTTCAGTGGACTCTGACCTCAAACAGAGTTATGCCAGGGATGAATCTGGCCACTGTATAAGGTGATGGTCTCTTAAGTGGCTTCTGCCCCTGTGGTGACATTTTCCAACTGTCAGCATGTTTTGGTGCGTTGCTTTTAGCAAATTATTACACTGCCGTTAAAATGTTGAATGGGATCATCTGACCCCTTTTGGCACCATTTGATTTAAATGCTGTGGGATATCCTGCTAATTTACACAGAAGAGCTCAAGTTTCTGAGCAAGCTTGAGTAGCCTGAACTGACCAGTCAGAGGCCACAGTTTTTCTTCAGAAAGGGAATAAAATTCTGCAGAAATACAAAGGATTCAGTTCAATTGTTCAGCTCAGAAAACACTATGAAAAGAATCTACAAATATTAAATCATCTGCACTCTATGGGGCCAGAACCTCCTCTGGTGTAATTAGCATCAACTCATGGAAGATGACAGCGCTACAGAGGTAGGGTGACCAGACAGCAAGTGTGAAAAATCGGGACAGAAGTGGGGGGTAATAGGTGCTAATATAAGAAAAAGCCCCCCAAAATCGGGACTGTCCCTATAAATCGGGACATCTGGTCACCCTACACAGAGGATCTAACTCTAAATCTTATTTGTGATCAACACCAGTTTGGTTTAACTGTTTGTTAAAGATTTCAGGCTCTATTCTGTAGTTCAAATATCCCTTTTACTAGAAAAAAAATTGGATGGCTTGCTCTTTGTTTCAAATCCATTAAGCAACTCATCTTATCAAAATGAAAACAAAAGCAATTCTCTTTGAAATGGAAAATATTAACAAATAAGGCAGGGAAAGGGGCAAAACGAACATTTTAAAGACACATTATTTAGGAGTAGCTGAAACTGAAGCATTCAAGGATAAGAGAAATCTGGTAGATATTGAGTACGTTCAAGTTCACAGCAGCTGCAAACAGTTCAACTTCAACCCTATCATTGTCAGCAAAAACAAATACAAATTTGCCCTGAAGCAAAATAACATTAGAAAAATCAGGAAGAGGATAGACAGACAGACAGTAAGTTATGGATATAAAACTCTTTGTACCCAAACCAATTAACCCTAACCTAAGGCAACCCTTTTTCTTCTAGCCCTTCATTTAAAGGTTTTACAATTTATAGCCTGTGTTTCTCAGGGGAGGTCTAGCGCTGCTCTGATTTCACATTTCACAGCAGCCCATGTGTAATCCCGCTGCGTCACAAACCATACAATCTAGCTGAGATCAGGAAATCCACTTTTCGCAAGTTGGAATAAACTGGAGCTAAACTGCAGCCAAAATCCACTTCTAATCCAACAGGATAACCGAGTGTGCTATAGGAAATGACATCCTGAGAGTGCTGCTCATCGTAAGCAGCTGTTTTCTGATACGATGTCCTTTGGAAAGTTAGGTTACTTGTTTGAAACTGAGATGAATATTTAAATTCTGAGCTGGAAATGTGGAGTTGAGCCTATATCCACTTTTTGCACGTCATTCCCATTAGTGTTAATAGGGGTTACACATGCACATCAAGAGGAGAAAATGCAATATGGTCTCCCTGTAGTTTGTTGGCAAAGAATAGGGTAAGGACAGGCCAGGATTGTAATACCCTATCAGCCAAGTCAGCTGAAGTACCATCAAACCCTAGGGATAATTTGAATCTCCTGGTATCTGGGAAAATGCATGGTCCATGTTGGAAGCCCCAGGTTGGTATATGCAAGTTTCCAGCTTTGTGATAGAAAATCAGCTGCATAAACATTAATGTTCACTGCAAAAAAAAAATCTATAAAAAATCATTTAAGATCTCAAAGCAGAAACAGAATATATGCCTGCCAAAATCTGAGCTCAAGATTGTGCTTCTCCCATGCTGTGGACTAGGTTTGTCAATCCTCAGGCCAATGGAGAAGAAAGTGAAAGAATTCAAGAAAAAGAGAACAAAATGTAATTTGTTTTAAAGTTTGTTAAAGATAAGAAACCATCTCTCTTTATTTGCATAATTGGACTCTGGTTCAAAGGACAGAAAATGATATATACTGAGTTGAGTCATATTAAGAGTCACATTAATTTTTAAAAAATAATGTACTCAACATCAGCAAAAAAAAGCAAATTTATTTGTAAGTAAAAGACATTAAAAATCCTAAATATGTAAATCATTACATTTATGGCTAGTAACTGATCACTCAATTTCAATTGTTTCCTCCTTTCCCCCCTATGCTGGTTTGTCTCTCTCTATTCTCCCCCCCCCCCGCCTTTTTTTTTTTGCCAGGACTTTGCTTTTAAATTAAAAACATATAAAGATTGAGTTAGTTGTCTGATGCTTATCTGTTGTCGGTCTTGCACTGCTGTGATTTCAAGGAGCTTGATTCCAGAAACCTGCTTCTGCCTCAAACAAGCATCTCCTGCTTTGCTTGCTTCCTGTGCACGCTTTGAAACACCACCCATGACGCCTTGCAAATGCATTGAGTTTCTTCCCCTTCAAAATGGGAAGTGCTTGCAGATGAGCATACTATGGAACCAGGCATGGAATTCTGCTCACTTTTATCCCTGCACACTGATAACCAAGTGAGGAGAGCTCACTGGGAAGTAAGGTGGAAGAGGATATGGGAGGGGGAGCCTCCACAATTACTGGCTCAAAAGGAAAAGAAAAGTCCAGCAGGAGGGAGCAAAAGAATCGGCAACCCCAAGCGTTTGAAAATCATGAGATTGTAAAATTTGCATTCTTTTTATTTGCCTTCTGGCTTTTGAGCCTTCACATTGCACTCAGATCATGTTTCCAAGCTTTTCTCTGTAATTAGCAACTTGAAAACTTACTTGCAATTAGCAGCTTGAAACTTACTTTTTAAAAAATCTGTTGGAATCTCTTGACTCCAGGAGCTGGGGCTTTGAGAAAAGCATCAAATTATCACAAGATTTGACAACACTAAAGAAGGAAACTGCTGGGAGAAGCTTGATGCCCTAGGCCCCAATCCTGCAAGGAGTTCTCTGATGGTGGACCTCTATACCTATTTGGAACCCTGGTAAGGTCAATGGACCTCTGTGTTTATGTAGGGGACCACTCACTATGTAGAGTCCCTTGCAGGATTGCCACATGATCTGCCTATGGAACACTGCTCACCCTATGTATTTTGCAATGTGTGCAAAGCCACGACATAACTGATCATAATTTTGTTATTAGTTTAATGGGGAAAAATGACTTTGCAATAAAATAGGGACAGTCTGGCATTCGAACACGATCAAGTCAGGACATGGGATATTTCCTTGGAATTCAGGACAATTGGCAACCTCAACACGAACACCTAAAACAGAGCTTCCTGAACGCTTTAGGCATCTGCTGTAAAAAGGTAAAATTAGAATCCTGAAAAAAATGACAAATGCTTGTAAGTACTTTTTGGAAAATATCTATAGAAGCTAATAGGGATGAAAAGTAAAGTCTCTAAAATCCTATGGAATGTAATAAAGATTTGTATCCCTCCTCTAGAATTCTTTAGGTTGGTTTAAAAATTCTGTAGAACAGTTTGACTAAATTCTATAGGACTTTTACCCAAGGGAAAACAATATACTGAAAAATAGATTCCCCCATTCCTCTTTAAGGCCGTGATCGTGGGAAAGGCTTATGCACATGGTTGGCGTTACACGTTGTCCTAGGCCTTAATTCTGCACAGACATATGAGCATGCTTAAGTCTATATTGTTAGAAATTTTGCTCATCTGTTTCTTTTTTTTCCTCTTTATTTTTTATAGTTTTACCATGCTATCTTTGCAGCTCCCATTTTGAAAATCCTCTTAGAATACCAATCACTCATACGCAAATGAAGACATCCTGGCCTCACTGAAATCAATGGAAGTTTACTTATTTCAGTGGGGCCAGCGTTTCACACAAGGTCTTTGCATGTCAGCAGCCTTCTTTAATTTTACAGACTTTGAGCAGAAAAGATGTTCACCCGCTCCATAAATACAGAAACAGAGAAACATACCTACATGAACAAGGAAGCACAGATAAAATGGGGAGGGTTTTTTTTAGAATTCCTTGAGACAGACAACTTTACTATGTTTTATATTGCATCCCACAGCTCCACAGTAAATAGGTGGATATACAAGTTTCAGGATTATATATCCTCCCCCTGCATCACCACTACAAAAACACCTGTGCTAAATAACTTTTGTTTTCCCATTGTGAAAACTAGTTCTAAAATTGTCTTATTTCTTGGGAGGAAACACTCATCCCATGGAGGACTGGAGTAAAATACATAGGGACGCGCGTTCAAAGACACAACGATGTTTTGTTTAAATTGTAGGATGCCTACAAAGTGTAGCTGTGCCTCATATTATCACTATATACGTTTATTTCTGAATATACATTTTGTACATCTTAAAAGTGGGCATAAATCAAACCTCAAGGAGGAAACAACATTGTTTCCAAGTGTTTTTCTCATTATTTCAATAACACCTTTGCAGATTAAGTTAATAAACTCACTTTAGGGAACAAAGTGGAAAGTTAGCTTGTAAACTGTGACCTGTACTATCACCAACTATCCTGCCAGCAACTCACAGATGTAGATCATCGGGAAGCTGAAAATGAATTTGAAGAAGTCTGGGGGTAGATCCGCATGTATAACATATGGTACCCATCCCAAGATGTGATTTTGCATCTGTTGCATATTTAGGTGTCAATTTTCTCATAATCTATGGTGAAAATCTCTGCCCTTTGAACTCTAAAAGTAAATAGGGAAATTTGGCCCTAGTGTAAGCAGGTATAATTCTATTGAAGTCAATAGAGTTCCATGTGTTTACAATAGGGATGATTTTTCACCTAAAAAGAACTGGCAAGGAACTGTGCATTCAGCTCCCAATGTGAGTTAGAGCAGCTTCAGGAAAACTGCATCTTACAGCTGCCTGTGCTGGCTCAAAAGCACCATTGTGGCAGCCAGGAATCTCCAGAGAACAGTGTGCTCTGACTATACCCTCGTCCTCTCTGACACAGTCCCCGCACACCCACTGTGCTGAGGGCTGAAAGGAGAAGAGTAGGGCTGGCTCTCTGCCATCCAGAGATACCCCTATAATGAGAAAATCCCTAACTGGCCATTTACACCAGCTTTAGGGCTGCCCTATGTGACCAAAGTGGCCTTATTGTCGCTGCTGACAATGTCTGTGTCCGAGTACAAAGGTTTATAGGTAATTTAGAACTGTTAATTTGCCACAGCTATACATTCCTACTACAATATCCTCCCCCCACTCCCACTTAATTACTGATCGAGCTGGTTACACCACAAGCTCACCGAATGGATAAGCAGGAAACCAAGGCTGCCAGGGAAGCATTGGTAATAATGAAAGATTCTGAGATCTTGCAATCAGTAACTACTAACTCACCTTTTAGACACATGGAAAGGGTCCATTTTGGATCTTTGCAATGTGGATGGCAATTTAAGAATGGGGTGGAAGAGGTAAGAACATAAGACCACAAGAATGGCCATAATGGGACAGACCAATGGTCTATCTGGCCCAATACCCTCTCTTCTGATAGTGGCCAGTGCCAGATGCCTCAGAGGCAATGAACAGAAAAGGGCAATTTATCTATTGATCCATCCTCTGTTGTGAGAGGTTTATCTATTGATCCATCCTCCATCCTAGTGAGAGGTTGCCTAGAGTCTGAGGCTGAATCCCTGACCATTCTGGCTAATAACCACTGATGGACCTTTTAAGGCAGTCAGGCCCCCCTTACCAATAACAGACTCTGTCCATGCCCCTTCCTCCATTACTCCATTTAGTGGTGGAGTTGGGGGCAGAATGGGGAATGGGGGAGGAGCTGGGGCTAGAGGCAGAGCTGGTCTGGGGACAGAGAAGCAGTGAGGGCAGAGCCGGGCCTGAAGCTGGAATGGAGGCTGAACGGGGTTGGAGGAAGAGCTGGTCGGGGGGAGAAGCGGGGCTGGAAGTGTGGTGCTCCCTCAGTGGGGGCTGGCCCCAAATGTTCCTCCACACCCCCGTGAGTAGGCATGCCCCACTATTCGATAATCACGACTTTAAGGTAAAACCCTTAAATTCTTTAGACCTTTTTTGCATTTGTAGAGACAAGGAAGAATTGCCATCCTCTTCCCAAGCTTGGCTGTGCTGTGACTGCTATACTGAAGTCTAAGGCCAATTGCCCTGACTGGCTGTTTCTAGGGTCAGTCTCTTATGACCTGTCTGTCAGGAACTCTTACGCTTCTTGAGTGATACTTCTATCTCCCTTATGTCCAAATTGGGTGACAACTACATGCACTGATGATTTAGCAAAACCCACTTTCCCCTCTTCCCAGTGTGGGGTGTTTCAGGCAAACATTGCCAGCCCGTTACATCTGTCTGAAAAACAGCTTCATGTGAGTAATGGTGCAGGATCAGTGCCTAAATAAGAAAAATGACTATTTCCCCCCATTGCTATTAAGTTAGAAGCAAACGTTTATATTATGGTAGTGCCCAAAGCTCATCAAGATCAAGGCCCATTGTGTTGTTGGGCACTGTACAAACACAAATAAAGAGATAATCTGTGCCCTGGAGGGTTTATAACCTCTAATCAGACATGAACAGTTATCCTATGATGTTGATTTTAAGAGCAGCATTTATATGCTGCCTTTACGGAAAGGAGCAGCAACTGTTTATTCCGGAAAGTTTTTCATGACCATGACAAATGTTTGCCAGGAATTTATGATCACTTCTTTTGAAGAGAGACCTTTTACTGTACAAGGATCTCTCTGTTTATATTTGTTGCACAATTGGAGTCTATCCTTTTACTTTTTCCATCCTACTTCACCTGTTTTCTGCAGAAGTCTCCAATGTTTCACTATTGGTTTTACACATCCCTTATTGTTCTATTTTATTTATTTCAATCTCTCTACCATGCATTGATGAGTGTGTACCATTTTCTTCTCTAGAGTCCACGTGTCTGAGCTATATTCTTTTACCAGAAGCATATACCAAGTATAGACATTTTTCATATTAAGTGAAAGACTGAGTTTTACAATGTCAGTAGGCTGAGATTTTAGAAGAAGCCTCAGGGATCTAGGTGCCGAAACCACATTGAAATTCAGTGGGAGTCAGGTCCTTTGAAAATTCCAGCCTTAATCTTTTGGGCTGTGGTACTACACTGTTACGTCTCTTGAGATTTTTTCTAAATTTGTTGCACCAAAGTAGCTATCCAATGTAGATATATTCCACTTCTTTATCCTCCAGACTTCCAAGAGAGTTACTATTTACAATCCCAGAGGTCTCTCTGTAGCTGGGTGACAGTGAATATGGTCTTCATTCGGCACAGGTGGCATTCAGTCCCAATTTCCATTTGGAAATGTTTTGTAATTCTACTGAATGAGCAGGTTGATATCATCTCTGGATCTCAGAGAGTTTAGCCACTGTTTTCCTATGGCTCTATTTTGTTGGGAATCCTTAAGATGAAGTGTGAAGAGCTTTGTAGTAGAACCTCTCTGACTCCCAAATGTGAACATTTTTCTTTATATTTTGGCTTTAAATACTTATTATTGTGGAGCTGGATGAAGGATATTTTTAAAGAGTTGACTGATGCCATTAAAAACATCCTTGAAGTCTGTGTGCTAAATACCGATAGGGCACTGGGACAAGTCGCAGTAAAAACATGTGCCCAAGCTGAGAAATATGCAACAGAAGCCAAGTACCACAACCCCATGGCAAGGACTTAACTGCCAGAGGGAAATGTTCTGTATGTTTATGTTGACCCCTTGACCTGACACTGAACCCAGTGCAGAATATTCCTGCTCAGATTAGCAATAACCTGAATAAAGTTGTTAGGATGGGGTGATACGCTGACTCACGGCATTAGTGTATCTGATTTTGAGCCACGAAGCAGAGTTCCAGAATTTAGCCTCATGAATATAATGGATAGCTGCAAATTCCAGTTAGCCATTTTCCAAGTATAACTGATTTAACATACGAAGGTGGATTATCATGATAACACTTCGATTAGAAAATTGTTTATCAATTGGTAAGAATTCATACCCACAGTGCTTGACTTACTGCAGTTCAGTGCAAAAAAATCGCTCAGCTCACAAAACCTCACACAAAAAACTGTTATTGACACAGAGAGACAAGACTTTTATTGACACAGGCAGTAACATGAGAAGTTTGTTGTTCCTCTGGTCTCTTTCGTCATTTGTTTTATGTGAACACATCTACAATAACACTGTTCTCGGGGATGCTTTGTTTTGATGTATGTTCTAAAGAATTTTACAATGCCCTTGGATACTGTGCTTTCTGCATCCTTTGCATTGCATGGGTGAAGAAGGGGTGAGGGGAAAGATGGCATAGAAAGCCTCTTTCACCCTACAATCCATCAATGACACATACAACAGCAAAGTAGGATATATTCCTAACCTGCTCTTTAGTCACAGGTATACAGCAGTATTAAAATTACACAGGTGTACTAAAGCATTAGGGAATGTAATCTGCCAGTTAGAAAGGGTAGACAGAGTACAGTCTGGCTGCCTGCTAAAGTACTGCTACCAGCATCATATGCTTTCTGAAGCAGCATAAGAGGTGACACATTCTACATTCCCCAGGATCACTTTGAGCTTGCTCAGAGAACCCACATCTTAAATTTTGCTGCGCTCCCCTACTTATTATGACTTCTGGATGCTTCAGGATACTGGCTTTTCTGATTTTAAATAAATATCTATCTTCTATCTACTAGCCAGCTATAGATGTCTTGTCTATCTGTAACTACTGTTCCATCATTTTCCTTTAGGCAGAACATCCTTATCTTCTGTTTCTCCTGCCGGGTATTCTGCATTATTCTGAATTGTTTCCGGGTCTTTGTGCCTCAGCTATTTGCTCTACGCCAGAGTTTCTTATTTCTGTATACGTTTATTTTTGTTCAGTTTCTTGACACAACTTTCTTGACACAACTTTCTTGACACAACACCAAAACCCAGTGTTGCTGCCATAAGTTAATGGCCAAACTGAGTTCAGATGGGAGCAGGAGTCTGCCCTTTGTTTGCACTACCACCTTGTATTTCTCATTTAAAACTTGTGTTTATGTTCTTTATCCAGTGAATGGAATCTATTCTTCAGCTGGAAACTGTAAATAAACAGTACAGTAGAAATGTGAAGAAATCTAAAATTGCAAAAGGGGTATATAGAGGGTGCCAAAAATAAAGTAGGTTGGCAGAAAACAATTTAGCAAATCTCATAAAAATACTGTGCTACAAATCTTGTAAATCAACAGAGACTGATATTTAAAACATGTTTAATCCATGTACAAATTTCTAGAATATATTGGGGAAAGTTTTAGTATAAAATTACTGACAACTGGAAATTATCTGCAGAATTTTATAACTAAGTACTTACAGATGGAAATATAAATTACTTCTCAGACAACAAAGCTAGTGTAATGAAACTTGTGTTTAATAAAACATGAATGCAGTTTGTTTTTGCCAGGTTCAGAGAAACCATCAGTATTCTGATTCCAGAAAAAATGTAGCATAAGTTTAGCTTTCAACACCAAATTTTGCAATTGGGCATTCAGTCTAATTATTCTGTGTGATGTATATTTTGTTAAAAAAGTTTTACTTTTTTAATTCACAATGTACCGCATTTGAAGTTACTAAAAAATATGGTTCTTTCAACTATACTTTAAGAATTGCAGCTTTTAAAACTACCATAGAAAAACCCACCATTTAAAATGTTGAAATTTTTTTTTTAAATATTTCTTAAGCTCAACTTTTTTTTACATCAAAAACATTATTTATCACTTCACAACAATGTTTGGCTAACTTATTAGCTGTTGAATAATAATCAGCCAAGGCAAGTTTTGAACCAGGAGTCAAGAACTTGAATCTTCTGCTAATTAGAAAGAAAAGTTACACATTTTTGAAGGTAATATTTCAACTTTCCAGGAAAACCACTCTAGGTATGTTTCACCTACATCACTGATATGCTGAGTACACCTCTACCCCGATATAACGCAACCCGATATAACACAAATTCGGATATAACGTGGTAAAGCAGCGCTCCGGGGAGGGGGGAGGCTGCGCACTCCAGTGGATCAAAGCAAGTTCGATATAACACGGTTTCACCTATAATGCGGTAAGATTTTTTGGCTCCCGAGGACAGTGTTATATCGGGGTAGAGGTGTATTTAGGAAGCCATATGAATAGACTATGGGTAAGGCTGTGAGTTTGTCATGGAGGTCACAGAAGTAACGGATTCTGTGACTTTCCGTGACCTCCGTGAATTCTGCAGCAGCTGGTGCAGCCTCGGGCCACCACCCCTCCCCAGCAGGAGTTTGGGAGAGGGGCTCAGGGCTGGGGATTGAGGTGCGGGAGGCAGTGAGGGCTCTAGGCAGCGCTTACCTTGAGGAGGGTGGGGGCGCTCCCCGGAAGTGGCGAGATCCCTCAGCTCCTATTGGGACATGAGGTCCAGGGCCTCTGCAGGTTGCCAGCCCCGCCAATCTCCACCCAGCCTAGCACCAGTGTTGGTTCCGGGCTTCATGCCGGCGCCCCCCAGGACCAGTGCGGATCCTGGGCCGCATGCTGCTGCCCCCTCCCCCAGTGACAGCTCGGGTCCTGGGCTGTGTGCTGCCACCCACCCTCCCAGCGGCCACAGCGCCCCGGGCTGTCCCCTCCCACCCCTCGAGCACCCACAGCACTCCTGGGACACCCCTCCCCCCCCAAGTACCCATGACACTCCCGGGCCGCCCCCCTCCCCAAGATTTAGTCAGGGGTATATAGTACAAGTCATGGACAGGTCACGGGCTGTGAATTTTGTCTACTGCCTGTGACCTGTCCATGACTTTTACTAAAAATACCCGACTAAAACGTAGCCTTAGCTATGGGTAACATGACCTGGGGAATAAGGCATCACAGTAAAGCATCATGGAAGTTAGAACTCTATTATTAATATTTGCAGGCCTGGGTTGCATGTTATTCCAAACATTTATATTTGTATATTTCTAGAGGATTCCATTATTTCCCCTCTTGAATGTAAAACCCACTTTTCTATTCTATTATACTCTATAACTGAAAGAACTGGTGTATCATAAGTAAGAAGGAAAGGTAGCAAAGTTATCTATAAAGTTACAGTCTGGCATTTCTGCTCAACTAAGATTTATTCTTAGTGATCTTTCTGATTGTATGCTTAGTTTTTGCCATATGCTAGAATTTCAGACTAACTTGCTTGCAAAATGTGGCAGATGCCCTATATCTATATCAGATCTGGTTAAATTCACTCTCACTGATGTTTCAATCATCCAATAAGAGAGCAGGAACCATACACTGTGACTATTGGGCAACCACACAATGAAGAATGAACAGGAACTTGTCAGAATGGATAGTTTGCAAATAAACCAACAGGCCACTTTAGCGAATACTTAATCATGAAGGAAAATCAGAATGAGTTAAAAAACTGAATAGCCAAAAAAGGGAGTAGATTTGTAATGAAAATTTTCCCTGTTTGACCAGCTCTAATAGTATGTACACACAATGACTGAATATTACTAAATAATCATGGCCCAAAATTACTAAAGCATGTAAGCACATGCTCAATTTTAAGCATACAATTAGGTGCTTAATGTTAAGCACGTGCTTATGTTTTTTACCTGATCGAATCTGCCCATATTTGTACCTAAAAGGAACTGAAATTCACAGCTAATTTCTGTTACACTGACAGAAGCAATATTCTGCTTCCCAATAGCCTAACACTTTTATAATCATTACAAAATTAGAATCAGATAATACAAGAAACTAGTTCAAAAGCCACATCCAGAAACTGGGCAACAGAAGAAGACAATAAATACTTTTAATTTTGCGTTTTGTTTTTTTTGTTTGTTTGTTTTTTGGCAGGGGCATATGACATTTGGAGTTTAGCCTTTCATAAAAGCCCATATCATTTTGTTGTTTACCCTTTCTTCTTTCTATTCAAACATCCCTTATCTGCAAACAAAGTTACTTGGAAGTTCATTTGTTTTTTAACCAAAAGTATCACAACGTTTTGAAAAAAGAGATTATTTGAGATAGCACAAATAGAAAAATATAATCCTAAGGCAAAATATTGTATATGCATAGAATGCAGAACTGTTGCATTGAATTTCAGTTATTCTATATATTTAACCATCATTTTTTACTACAGTTTTCAATTGACTAAACTTTTTGGACAAAGAGGCAATGTCAGATTTATATAGGCACAAAGGATATTGCTCCCCAGGCTATTTCAGTAAATACAGTCTACCAAAGAAATTACAAAGCAACTACGGTACTTGTTTTAATTGTGGAAGAAATACACTCCTGTGTAGTAGTAACTCACAGCTAACTCAAACTCTCTGTGAGCAGTATACCTCACACATGAATTAAAGTCCCTAATGGAAGGCATCCAGAAAAGCTGAAGTAGGATAATGAGAGCTTTTACTGAGGGGTTCCTCCTGAAGCCTATATGCCCTCCTGCTCCCCCCCCCCCACACACACACACTTTTTTTTTGTGTGTGGAGGGAAATATTTCCCAATAAATATTTGTGATGTCCTCTAGCTCCATACTTTTCCTCAGATATATTAATCAGAGACTAATCTACTGCTCAGAAAAAGCTGGGCTGGGGTAGATCTATTACTTATTCCTTTTAGAAGTGCAATTGACCAAACAAAAAGATCACTGGTTTCAGACTAGCAGCCGTGTTAGTCTGTATCCGCAAAAAGAACAGGAGTGCTTGTGGCACCTTAGGCCTGGTCTACACTAGGCGTTTATGTCGAAGTTAGCGCCGTTAAATCGAATTAACCCTGCACCCGTCCACACTGCGATGCTATTTAGTTCGACATAGAGGTCTCTTTAATTCGACTTCTGTACTCCTCCCCGACGAGGGGAGTAGCGCTAAATTCGACATGGCCATGTCGAATTAGGCTAGGTGTGGATGGAAATCGACGCTAATAGCTCCGGGAGCTATCCCACAGTGCACCACTCTGTTGACGCTCTGGACAGCAGTGCGAGCTCGGATGCTCTGACCAGCCACACAGGAAAAGCCCCGGGAAAATTTGAATTTGAATTCCTTTTCCTGTCTGGCCAGTTTGAATCTCATTTCCTGTCTGGACATCGTGGCGAGCACAGCAGCACTGGCAACGATGCAGAGCTCTCCAGCAGTGATGGCCGTGCAGTCTGGGAATAGAAAGAGAGCCCCAGCATGGACTGATCGTGAAGTCTTGGATCTCATCGCTGTGTGGGGCGATGAGTCCGTGCTTTCCGAGCTGCGATCCAAAAGAAGGAATGCAAAGATCTACGAGAAGATCTCTAAAGACATGGCAGAGAGAGGATACAGCCGGGATGCAACGCAGTGCCGCGTGAAAATCAAGGAGCTGAGACAAGGCTACCAGAAGACCAAAGAGGCAAACGGACGCTCCGGATCCCATCCCCAGACATCCCGTTTCTACGAGGCACTGCATTCCATCCTCGGTGCTGCCGCCACCACTACCCCACCAGTGACCGTGGACTCTGAGGATGGGATACTGTCCACGGCCGGTTCCTCAGACATGTTAGGGGACGGGGAAGATGAGGAAGGAGATGAGGAGGGCGAGGCAGTTGGCAGCTCTCACAACGCTGATTTCCCCGACAGCCAGGATCTCTTCATCACCCTTACAGAGATCCCCTACGAAGCGTCCCCAGCCATTACCCCGGACACAGAATCTGGTGAAGGATCAGCCAGTAAGTGTTGTAAACATCTAAACATTTATTTTTAACAAAACAGGAATATTAACAATTAAAAGAATGGGTTGTTCATGATTAGTGTGCCCTAGGCGCTTAACGGTTTAGTAAGGGGCAGTGCAAGTTTTGAAAAGAAATCTAGCAATGTCCGGTTTTCAGTGATTGTCCTGCACAAGCCGCTCTACTGTGTATTCCCTGCTACTGCAGCTACAGTAAAATGCGGTCTATATGTGCGGGGATAGAGCAGTAATCCTCCTGGGACATCTCGATGAAGCTCTCCTGGAGGTAACTTGAAAGCCGTTGCATGAGGTTCTTGGGGAGAGCGGCCTTATTGGGTCCTCCGAAGTACGACACGTTGCCGCGCCACGAGATTATCAGGTACTCGGGGATCATTGCTCTGCACAGCAGGGCGGCATACGGCCCTGGTCTTTGGAGGCTTTCCCGGAGCATTCTCTCTTTGTCGCTCTCGGAGATCCTCATCAGGGTGATGTCGGCCATGGTGACCTGCTTTTAATTAGGTAGGGGAATGTTAGTGTTGGGACTGCTTTCCCGTTCCTTTACAGAACTGTCACCGCTGGTTTGCAGCCACGCGGTGGAGGCGGGAGAGGGGCAGCCGAAAGGGATCATTCCCGGGGACAGCCGCGAGGGGGTGGGACAGGGGCAGAGTTCCCGCTTGCCGGATTGCTGGCAGCAGGGACTGACATTGATTTAAATGTGAAATGAGGCCAGTGGTAATATAAAAGTTTTAAACTGCCACAAGTGTACGGCTTACCATGTCTGCCTGCAACAGAAATTCCGTTGTGCTGCCTCGCTTCTCAAATGTGCTGTTCAAGACCCCAGGCACAGAATGCGAAGGCCGAGAATTCGACCTTGTGCTGAGTGCGCATGTGAAAGGTGCTGTGCATGGTCTTGTTCACAGAGAAAGACTATGTTCTTTGTTCACAACTACATTTATCTTTCAGAGGAATTCACTCCCTTTTTCCCATTTCCACAGCCCCGTCTGCGACTGTCTCACAACCTAGCCTGGAATCACACTCCCAGAGGCTAGCGCGGATTAGGCGTAGGAAGAAGAGGACACGGGAGGACATGTTCTCTGAGCTTATGGCCTCTTCCCAAGCCCAGGCAGCACAGCAGACCCAGTGGCGGGAGAACTTGACCCGAATGCACCAAGCCAACATGGATCGGGAGGAGAGGTGGCGGCAGGAAGACCAGCAGGCGACTCAAACGCTGCTTGGACTACTGAGGGAGCAAACGGACACGCTCCGGCGCCTTGTGGATGTTCTGCAGGAACGGAGGCAGGAGGACAGAGCCCCGCTGCAGTCCATCTCTAACCGCCCTCCCCCGCCACCAAGTCCCATACCCACCTCACCCAAAGTGCAAAGAAGGAGAGGCGGCAGAGTCCCTGCTAACTCTCACTCCACCCCTGCAGAGAGCTCTAGTAGCAGAAGGCTCTCATTTCCCAAAATTTGAAAAGTTCTTTCCTTCCCGCCTGACACAAGCCCACGTCCAAGTTTCACCTCCCAATGCCATGTGTAGTTGATAATAAAAAATTCGTTTCTGTTAACTACTGTTTCAATCATGTTCTTTTGGAGGAGGAGGGGAAAGGGGGTTGGAAATTGGACAGGACAGTCTCCTTTGGCAGGGTACATAGTCGGGGGCAGGCACAGCAGCAGGGCACATACACAGTGCAGTGATGCAGTGACTAGTTGCCCCGGTTAGTCTGGGAGGTTGTTTTGATGTAATGTTGGGGGGGGTGGGTTGCTCTGTGACTTTGTGGCGGGGGAGGGCAGTTACAGATCTTAAGCGCCGGTCCTTAGACAGGATCACAGAGCCACACAGCATGGGATCTGTAACCGTCCTCCCCCTGCCACAAAGTCAAATAGACCTCCCATACACACAGTCCCGATCAGGAGGGGTGACAGGCTCCGTTGAAACAAGCATCCCACCGCAGCGGAGCCTGTCAATCCTTGAGTTTAGAAGCTGCATTCGCATCACAACACTAGACCCGCCCCGCACCACAGTCTGCGTCCCAGTTTTAAAAAATTCCCGCTAAAACAGTATTAAAGAAAACGGTGTGCTTTAACAAAGTAGAACTATTTTTATTTCGACACGTGTGTTGGAGGGGGGGTGAAGGGGGTATGTAACTGGATAGGATAGTCAACATTACCTGGGTAAAGAAACGGGGGCAGGTTTAGCTTCTCAGTACACAAACTATAAAATCACAGGTTACCCTGCTCACTCAGGAACTTTGCTTTCAAAGCCTCCCGGATGCACAGCGCTTCCCGCTGGTCTCTTCTAATCGCCCGGCTGTCTGGCTGTGAGTAATCACCAGCCAGGCTATTTTCCTCAACCTCCCACCCCGCCATAAAGGTCTCCCCCTTGCTCTCACAGAGATTGTGGAGCACACAGCAAGCTGCTATAACAATGGGGATATTGGTTTCGCTGAGATCACAGCGAGTCAGTAAGCTTCTCCATCTCCCCTTGAGACGGCCAAAAGCACACTCCACCACCATTCTGCACTTGCTCAGCCGGTAGTTGAAGAGTTCTTTTTCAGTGTCCAGGGCGCCAGTATAGGGCTTCATGAGCCAGGGCATTAGCGGGTAGGCTGGGTCCCCGAGGATGACTATAGGCATCTCCACATCCCCAACAGTTATTTTGTGGTCCGGGAAGTAAATACCTTGTTGCAGCCGTCTAAACAGACCAGAGTTCCTGAAAACACGAGCGTCATGAACCTTGCCCGGCCATCCCACGTAGATGTTGGTAAAACGTCCCCTGTGGTCCACCAGTGCTTGCAGCACCATGGAAAAGTATCCCTTTCGGTTAATGTACTGGGTGGCCTGGTGGTCCGGTGCCAGGATAGGGATGTGAGTTCCATCTATGGCCCCACCGCAGTTTGGGAATCCCATCGCTGCGAAGCCATCTATGATCGCCTCCACGTTTCCCAGGGTCACTACCTTTGGCAGCAGTACATCAACGATTGCCTTCGCTACTTGCATCACAACAACCCCCACGGTAGATTTGCCCACCCCAAACTGGTTCGCGACTGACCGGTAGCTGTCTGGCGTTGCAAGCTTCCACAGGGCTATGGCCACTCGCTTCTGTACACTCAGTGCAGCTCGCAACCGGGTGTCACTGCGCTTCAGGGCAGGGGACAGCAACTCACAAAGTTCCAGGAAAGTTCCCTTCCGCATGCGAAAGTTTCGCAGCCACTGGGATTCATCCCAGACCTGCAGCACTATGCGGTCCCACCACTCAGTGCTTGTCTCCCGTGCCCAGAATCGCCGTTCCACGGCATCAACATGACCCATTGCCACTGTGATGTCCTCGGCGCTGGGTCGCCTGCTTTCTGACAGGTCTGTGCTACTCTCAGACTTCAGGACATCACCGCGGTGCCGTAGCCTCCTTGCCTGACTTTTCTGCATCTGCCTCAGGGAAACCTTTATGATAAGCTGCGAGACGTTGAGAGCGGCCACAACTGCAGCGATGGTCGCAGCGGGCTCCATGCTCGGAGTACAGTGGCGTCCGTGCTGTCAATGACTGGAAAAGCGCGCAAACTGTTTTCCCGCCGGCGCTTTCAGGGAGGGAGGGCGGGAGTGATGGACGGATGACGACAGTTTCCCAAAAGCACCCTCGACTCATTTTGTTACCCAGAAGGCATTGCCGGCTACACCCAGAATTCCAATGGGCAGAGGGGACTGCGGGAACTGTGGGATAGCTGACCACAGTGCACCGCTTCGAATGTCGACGCTATCACCGTTAGTGTGGACGCACAAAGTCGAATTACTGTCCTTAGTGTGGACACACACGTTCGACTTTGCAATATCGATTACAAAAATTCGATGCAAGTAAAATCGAACTACTCTCGTAGTGTAGACAAGGCCTTAGAGACTAACAAATTTATCTGAGCATGCTCAAATAAATTTGTTAGTCTCTAAGGTGCCACAAGTACTCCTGCTCTTTTTAAAAAGATCACTGTTACTTTCCTTTAGGCAGAGAGTTATCCCATCTCCAATGTGCTTTGAAACACTTTTCAGCCTCCCTATGTGATTACCCAATAGGATGTTAGATGTCTAATTACCTGATAAGCACGCACTGCTGTGCACAAATCCAGTTGGGGCATGCAAATATACAGGCCTCAGATTGTCCTCCCAATCACATGGTTGTGCAAAACTAGGATCTGATTCATCAACCACTTATTACTGATTGCAGCGCCACAAGGAATGCCACTGAAGAAGTTTCACAGCCTTATCCAAACAGGACACTTTGGTGAATTTGACTTTTTACCCTCACATGAAATTTTCATGTACCATAGCTGTCTGCATAAATCTTTCTTCTCAGACTTGTTTCAATTGAAAAAGCCAACAGGTTGGACTAAATTCTAACCTAATTGAGGGTCTGTTTCTCCTACCACTGAAGTCAAGGGACTTAAATAAGAATAGGATCTGGCCTTACTACTTTGCAAGCCAAATCCAAAGGTTAAACAAATCATGTGTCTGCTCCTCAAAATCATACGATTGGCTTAAAAGTCATGAGGTGTTTTTTGTTTTGTTTTTTTGTTTAAACGTCATCTTTATTATTTGTCTTCAGGCTTTTGGATCTTCAAGATGCAGGTCAGGTCACATTTTTAAGCTTTCCTCGACTGTTAGGGCTAGAAACACGGTTGCTTCTTTTTATGAAAGCAGAGAATCTCATGCGATGATTTGTCTCCAAAAGCTGGAGCTTTAATAAAAACGTCAAATATCATGAGACTTTCTATAAAATTCAGTGGAGCTCTATGGATGTAAATAGAGGCAGAAATTAGTTCAATGAATTTACGTAGTTCTCAATAGAGAAAGTAACTTTTACACTGTTTTTACAGCATGATCTTTTTAGCAAGTTAATTCTGCTTCAAAATGTCATTTGCATTAAAATTCCCATCTAGTGATATCCTACTTCAGAGAAATGTGGTAAGTTACATTCTGCTATTTAAAGCCAATTGCTAACTACACGTATAGATGTGTGCAATATGTAACTATACTGTAAGGATACATAAAGTATACACAAACAACCACAGGACATTCCGTCCATTATTGTATGATTCTCAAATTACCTATCTTAAACAACAATAACTATTCTGACAAACTCGATTTGCTTTCATAAATGTACTAGCTTTCCCTTTCTTTCTAAAAAATAAACTGCAACTAGTCCTGGTCACTCTTACACTTCCCCTGATGTATGTCCCTTTAGGAATCTTAGTTTTCTCTCAGTTTTAGTATTTATAGTCTCTTAAAAGCACAAGCCTGCTCTTCTGAAGAAGCAGTCATAACATGGTATAACAAATTATCTATTCCAATATGGTTGTAATACAATAATATACATTGATATGAAAGTGCTCCAACATGTCAATCCTCAGTCCTTTTAAAACTTCCACTATTATAATTTTTGTACTATCATATCAGAGAATCATTTACCACCAACCAGTAAGCCTTTGAGGACAAGTACAATGATTTTCAGATGTAAGGAATCTCCTTGGCAAAGCACTGCTGTAAGTAATCAGCTGAAATGGGTTCAGATGCATCTCTTTTGGGACTTACTATAGGCATCAATGATGCCGATTTCACCTACATCCACTGAACTGACAGTGGTAAAGGGATTCACAAAGCTCACATTTGCTCATCTTCCCAGGGTCCAGGTATTGCCTTAAGACATTCAGTATTAATGCCCTCACTTTATAAGATTAACTTCCAAGTAATAAGTAAAACTGAGATTTATTTTATACATTTGCAAGTTAGTATGACTCATTGTACTGTGAATATTAAGTTGGATAAGATGGCCCAGGTACTAGTTATGACAATCTGAGCATATATGTCAATTAAGGGTTGTACTGGGATCTAAAAATAATTTAAGCAAAATAAATCAGAAATTGTTAACATGGGATAAATTAATAGGACCAATTTAATTATTTTACAATGAGAAAACATTGACTTAAAATCTTGTTTTATGGCAATATCAAAGTCCCCCTAAGGCAGTGGCTCCTCGGGCTGACATGGTTAAGGCACGTCAGTTTCATAGGCAGCAGTACACCAGGTAGTGATTTGGTCAGCAACATGTCTGACTGCCTTTGATTGCCCTAACCCAATAGATCAGGTACCTATTTTGCAGCTGGGTGAACTAGAGGTGGCCGTTCAGTGTGAGATTGAGCATGACTTGAACCCAAGACCTTCAGGATTGTTGTTGAGCACCTTAACCACTCAGCCTCTGCACTTCACATGGGAGGTGACAACAGCAGCTCTCATACTTTTTACTCCTTGTCTCTGCGGCAGGACTATGTTTCTCTGTTTTAATCAGTACAGTAGCTGTTCAGTCGGTCTCCTGTGATACTTTTTTACATTAAAATATTCTGTGGTGGAACTGGGTGACTCAAATATCTGGAATGGACTATTGAGACTTTTACCTCTAGTCTGTAATGTACAGTAAGCACACGGGAACACATCTCGTCAAAATTGAACATTTCTGTTTCACAGGAAATTTCAACATTTCAAAATCTGTTTTCATTCCGATTTGGAACAAACCATTCTGTATTATTAGGCAGATAATGGAATTAAGCCTTCAAATCTGTCAATCTGGAACTCACAAATACTAATTCATGAAAATTAATTAATATGCAGAGGAGAGAAGTTGGTCTGCTGCTTTTAAAGTCCACCCAAACACTACGTTTGAAATCTGACAGTGAAATGGAACTTTTTAAAGGCCTGTGTTTGATGTGTGTGGAAAAAGCCTTGTCCGCATAATGGTCAGAAAGTTCAACAACGAGGTAGGTGTCTATGTACCTGACCTTCAGCACCAGAGTCTTCAAATCCAGAAAGCACTTACAGTCTCTTAAGATCCAATAAACAATTCTAGTTAACAGTGGACCTGAAGGGTTAAATGAGTAACTGAAGTTAAAGAGTAAAGGTTTTTAACCGAAGTTAAAGAATATGAAGATTTATATTGCTCAGCAAACAAAACATTTACATTAGTCAAGCTATTCAAACAAACAGGTATGTGAGGAAGCAGTTTGCAGCTATCTAGCACATTTATGTGTGGCACACCATTTTCTCTAATGCGCCACATAAAACAGCCAAGTGGATTCTCCCTTATCTTCATTTTTGTACACAAATATGTGGAAACAATCGTGTGTGTGTGTGTGTGTTCCTGTTCAAACACAATTAAGGGACTTAATGATGGGTACCTGATCATTTGGGGGCTGATTCTGGGAAGACTGGAACCTTAGTTGGACAATTCACCATTTCACTAGCAGAAGGAAATGTTTTTACATCCTCAGATTGAGCTCCCTGGAAAGATAACTAAGCATGTAGGTAGCTACTTAAGTAGAACTGGAGGTGTTCGGTTACCAGGCTTTTTTCTTCAGCACCCGAGGGCAAAGAGCAGCTGTTAATGACACACTTACCGGAAAGAAGGTTAAGACTGTTGACACTGAACTATTGGCAGTATTACACTTCAACACTTGGCCTGCTCTGACTCAATATATTTATGCCAGTTCATGTTTTGCAGCTTCTCAGAGACCTGAAATTTAGACATCTGTAGTCAAGGGGGGGGATGATGAATCATGTAAAAAAATGAAATACATCTTTAACATGGCTACCCCCGGATACTTGAAATACATCTTTGTTTCTCTGATTTAAATAATACATGGAGCCCTGAAACTTGAATGTATTAATTACAGGTGTTTCCAAGCAAACTATAGCTTGTGGGATGTACGTGTAGCTTTACTGAGCATGTTAACAATATGCACAAAGTAGACACTCACAATAGTCTGAACATGAAGGAATGTTTGGAGTTGAAAGACAACAATTTATGTGAGCTGAAATCATAATTAAAACATAATAGAAATGAACTCCTTCTCCAAAGGAAAAACTTCAATTCAAAATAAAAGACAATCACACTCCCAATCTGCTCTTATCAGCAGCATCTAACTTTCTTGCTGGAACAAAACTCCCTTTCTACCAAAGTATACATCTAATCTTTAGCTACAAATAAACTGTAGAAAATGGGGGAGGAGAATAGTAACCTTGTATGTACGCTAGTCCTTTCAAAAAAGCATGTGCTTTCATTTCATACTGTGCTTCCTTCTCATATGTCTGTGATTAAAAAATATTCAACAAAACACCACCAATCCCCACTCCTCCCCTCCCTCATATTTATAAAACCCCAAGCCCATTTCCCATCACCTTCGTCATCCTCCTACAGGAAGGAAATGGGCAGCGTTAGCCACATAAAACAGTGAGTGTGTCTAGCTGTGAAGAATCTAATGCCTTGCAAAAATGAAGCTGATGGAGCGTGTGCTCTGTTCTCTTTAGAATGTATTATTGGATAAGTCAAAAGACTATTCAGCCTCCTTCATTTATACAATAGCTAACGTGCAATACAACATACAGTTACATAGCCACAGCCTCATATTATGGAGAGGAGGAGGTGCAATACTGTGGACATGCACCTCCACAGCACATAGGCACTGTAGACAGGAGGGATGGGGGGATAAGGGACATGGGCAAAGGGTCATTGCCCCCCCCCCCCAACGCACACTTTTGAGAATCTGAAGTAGTCAGGCCAAGTTTGGGCGCCTTTACAACCATGTGCACAAGGTCACAACACCACTCAAATTTGGTCTGGATGGAGAGACGACTAGGCCAAATTTGAGCGAGTGATGCTGTGACCTGTACACAAAAGATTGCAACTGCACTCAAATCTGGCCCATTTTGGGTTGCTTTCTCATTATCTCGCTATCCCCATTTTTGCAGTCCTTTTGGTGCCCATGCCACAAGCAGGAAACCTGCAAGCTTCAAGGCCCACGGGAGCTCCCAGCTTATACATCATCTTTAAAGAAGGTGCAGAATTTACTCCCTTCTGCAGATGACCAGCTACGGGTCTGCCACTTTCCCACTGCATTTTTGCACAGTCTAATTCCTTTAGTCCAGGGGTGGGCAACCTATGGCACACGTGCTGATTTTCAGTGGCACTCAAACTGCCCAGATCGTGGCCACCGGTCCGGGGGCCTCTGCATTTTAATTTAATTTTAAATGAAGCTTCTTAAACATTTTAAAAACCTTATGTACTTTATATACAATAGTTTAGTTATATATTATAGACTTATAGAAAGAGACCTTTTAAAAACGTTAAAATGTATTACTGGCATGTGAAACCTTAAGTTAGAGTAAATAAATGAAGACTCGCACACCACTTGTGAAAGGTTGCCGTCCCCTGCTTTAGTCCTATAGGTGAGACCCTCAGATTGGGTAAATCAGAATAGTTTCACTGAAGTCAATGGAGCTATGCCAGTTTACATCAGCAGAGGATCTGGCTCAAAGATTTCTGCAGAGATTTGACATAATCTGGTCTACAAGAAATATTACAAAGTTTATGATGAAAAATTATTGCCCCGTCGTGGACTGAGAAAGTGATTGACAGTGGTAGGCACATGAAATATATTTTTCACTCTAAACTATAAAAATCTTCCACAATTTTACATCCAATCCATCTTAAACTCACCAAGCTGGCTACTATGTTGCAGGTCTCACAGGTCTCTGGGCTCATAGAGTTTGGAATCTACCATATATTAGTGAAATGAGCCAAATCAGAACCTATCACCCTCATCTGACAGTTTATTTTTCATAAAAAAAATAAGATTAAGAGAAAGATGGGGTGGGGGAGAGGATAGTAGAAATTACATCAATAAATAACTTTGGGACAGGTTGTAATTGGTAATATTTTTTTCGGAAAGCTTAGTTCCAATTGATGACCAGTGCTTGCCGATAGTGGAGGGGCCGAGAGAGGCAGCTGGCTTCAGCAATGTTACTGAGCATGCTCAATCCGTGTGAGCATGCCTAGTACAAGCCAAGCAGCAAATCTGACAGGCATGTGACTCCGCATGCCCCCCCCGCCCCACCATGCATGGCCTACAGAACATTTGGTATGAGTTAACACTGAAAAGTATTAGAAGTCAGTGGTGTGAAGGTGCTTAAAGATTTTCTCCTCTCTGCATGATGCAGTAAGAAAAACAAAGAAAGCAGGAAATGCCTTGGAAGTTAAGTTATAGAAGTCACTGCACTAGTGACATTTTAGTACTAGAATAGAATATTTCTGGGAGGATCTGACATTTGATGGACAGCCACTACAAAACAATCATACAAAGTTTATGCTTGAAATAAACAGAAGAAAGCAGTCAGCCAGATAGCCAGCGTTTAGAAGTCTTCTGGGAGTCTACCATAGACAGTGATACCACGATTACAGAGCCCTGTTCGTAGCATTGGCTGTACAATTTGGAATCATGGATAAAAAGAGAGCTGAAAAGAATCCTGTTGAAAACCTTGGTAAACAAATATGATGAAACTTGTCTCTCTGTCATGGTGCCCAGCTTGGAAAAAGAAAAATATGATTGTTTGAAACTTTTCTCTTTTTTTTTTTTCAACTGGGAGCGATGGCAAGTGGAGATCTGGCATAGGGTGACCAGATGTCCCGATTTTATAGGGACAGTCCCGAATTTGGGGGCTTTTCGTATATAGGCACCTATTACCCCCCCACTCCCATCTCAATTTTAACACTTGCTATCTGGTCACCCTAATCTGGCAATACCCACCACCCAGTCTGAGCTCTTATCTATGAGTGAGAACTGGCAGAACTAGTTCTGTTATAATTCAAACGACTTGCATTACTAGTGTTAAGAAGGTTTTACGTCAGAAGCCAACATTTTTGAACCTAGAGGCCTAGAGTTAGGCTCCTAAATCCATTTTTGGCACCTAAATAAAAGTGGCTTGATTTTCAAAGGTGCTCAGCACCAGCAGCAAAAGTTGGTCAGTTCCTCTAAAAATCAGGCCAAACTTGTACTGAAGGGTCTAAATCTGAATTTATGAGTCCTATTTTAGACACCCTCGTTTGAAAATGGGGGCCAGAATACACCCAGGAAAGGTATCTATAGCGGTTGCAGATTGCCCTGAAACTATTGTTTCCTAACTATTGTTTCCACAAGTTGTGTGGTCACTGAAAAGGTCAAAAGCCTACTGATACCATGAATTTGGCTAACAGTTATTTCATCCCAAGTTCCACAATGGCTGACAAACTACTGCGACAGAGGTGGTAACCGAATGGATGGATAAACCAATGAAAAGGTGTGGCTGAATTTGCAAATGAAGTTTGGAGTATGCTATAGGGCAAGCCTGCTACTCTGACAATCTGGACAATCTGAAGGGATTACTTTACAGATAACAATAGAGATTAACAAAAAGCATTTCTCCATGGGAACAACCACAACTGATTCTTTAGGCACTGTTTGACTAGCAAGCATTTTAGCAGTGCCTGTTATGCAATTTCTGTATAATTTGAACAGTATTTCAGGACTTTCTCTGCCAGGCAAATACAGGAAGAACACAGACAGGCATTAATGGGGGGGGGGGGGGGGGGAGAAGGAGACCAGAGTTTTTCTAACTTCCAGAAAAAATGTGGGTTTGAATTTTGAGTGGAGGTTTAGGTCACATAAGATGTTACTTTATCAAAACCAGTTCAACAATGCCCAGGCCCTGCTCCTTGACTACAGCCAAGAAGTGCTAGGCACAGCTCAAGAGGTTCCCTTTACTCAGCATCTCCCCACCCCCAAACCTGGACCCTCTGGGCATAGGTTCAGTCCCCAGTGTAAATTAGAGCAGCCATCAGTTAAGGGATCATTACAGCAGCCTGGGGTTGCAGAGGTACAGGGATGCTCGAGCCACACCTCTTTTTCCTTAGCCACCCTCTCTCTGTGTCCTCACTGTGCAGAGATGTCACTGAAGCCATTAAACCTTTGGTGTAAAGTTGTTCAAAAGGACCTGCATGTGATCAGGTCTCTGTTTCTTTAAAGGATGTACAGAAGAGTTGTTATTCATCTCCAAGATGAAAAATCCACAATGTTTTATGACAACTTCTGTGAAAGTTGTCTAAATAAAGAGCACTACTGTGTGCAATGGTTCTCTTGCAAGCTAACTACCCATCAAGGTTAATTTATAATCTGTCTGAATGTACTGAATTCTTGGTAGAACAAACACATGCAAGTACATTTGTATGTTAAAAAATATCCTGCCAGTTTCTATCTATCCTATGGTGTTACACAATTGTGTTCTGAGTTATAAAATTCACTATTGTAAATTACAAATGCAAGCAGTAATTTACGGGTCATAAATTAATCTTTAACCAAAAGCTCAAACTTACATTGACACACAGAACACTTAAGAACAACTTAAATAATTAATTTGCCAGTCTATCACTTTGGACTTGCAAACATTTTATGCATTTGGCTTGCAAAAAATGAGCATCTGCTAAAAGAGGATCTGGTCTCTCATGAAGGAATGCTTGATTAGCCCTTTCACCTGACTGTATTTTTAATCCTAATGCTTCTGGAGGTTTAAGGGATTAATAGAACAATTTGTTATTGTTTGTTATTTCTGTTTTACTCCATTAACTGAGCTTACTGCTATTATCATTATTACTTCGAGCAGCATGAGGTACACATATATTTTATCAATAAACCTGTTCTTGACAATCAAGTACAGCATAGTGTTATAATGCCATGAGCCATAAAAAAGCAATGTTCATTGCAGCAGAACTTTGTGTTAGAAACTAGCACATAGAAGCCTTACATCAGCAGCAAATTTTAACCACAACCTATTTAAGACGGGATTATTTGCATTAGAGTAACCTAAAAATCAAGACACTGTTTTCCTTTTTTGTTATTGTTATTGTTCAAATAGGCCAACAGCTTTCATTTGCATAGGGAATTTCTGAGAGTGAAAACGAGCACTGAACTACCTTTTGCCTTCTCGTAGATGTCTGACTCATGCTATATCCTCAAGTTAGCCACCACACTTTTTCAATGAATAAAAGCTAGTACCTGGTTTCCGCACTTCTCAGTGGAAAGATAGGCTGCTTGCTGGGGGAAGGAAGTGATTAACACGAAAGAATAATGAATGACCATTCAATTCACTGTGATTGCAACCACAAGGTAGTCGTTTGGATACTTTGAATTTAGATCTATCCCATCTAAAGAGCTGCACTTAATTCTAGCCTACTGTGATTTTAGTATGCAAATAGCTTGTGCAGGAGTCAACAGGATGAAGTAAAAATATGCCACAGACAACTGTCCAATGTACAGCACATACTGTGTGTCACCTCGGTGAAAACAATTTGTGGTGTAACATTTTAAAAATGGAATTGTTTTAAAATGAAAATCGTGTCACAAGGTTTTATCTTCTGTGGTTATTTTTGAAGTAATTAGCCACATTTTTAAAAACCATGATGCACACCTTGAAGGTTACTTAAAATTACAGCTCCAGCTAGTTGACAAAATATCACCTAGCTCTCTGTTGCTCTTCTCCACACACACAGCAGTCTTACGTCCATCATCTCTAGTGGAGCTAAGCATCTTTCAAATGCATTAAAGATGATCTTATATAGTGGAAGTCAGCGTATTTCATAAAGCTGGTCCATATATTTTGAATGTGAAATTTTTTTATCATCATTTTATTTAAATAAATGGGGGAATGAAAATATTTTCAGTTTTTTGGGGGGGAAGGTTAGAACAAGATTTACAGCTGGTTGAAATTTATCAGATTTCAAAATGATGAATTTTTTCAAATTTAAAAATGTTTACCTTCCCCCCCAAAAATAAATGAATGGGAAAATATTTGGAAGTTTTTGTGATTTTTTTCCTCCTGTTTTTCTATCAGCTCTAGAATTTCAACAATTTACTTTTATGTTAGATGAAAAAGCTTATCATCCTGTCTGTTGCTGTTTCACTTTCATTTCTGAACAACATACCAAGCAGCATGCCTTCCAGGACGACGACTCTGGAAAAAGTATGATGTCAGAGACAGAAACTACTTAGATTATTTATTCTTCGTCTGGAACTGTCTCACTGAGATGCAGATTCCAGAGCTAACATTCTCCCTACAGCCCAGTGGCCACCATTGCAGCTGCTGTAAAACTATTTGACTGCAAATACTTACATGAAAAATAGGACACACTAATGGTTTCAGTTTTGCAGATTTCACCATTGGCCACTTTCCAGCAAAAGCTTCAGTCACTATAGTAACAGCATTGCCAACCCCAAAGACTGCCTAAAAAAAAAAAAAAAATCACAAAACTGGGCCAAAAATCACTTTTTAAAAGATTCTATTGTGGTTTTGGTCTATCTTTTGATTTTTGAACTCTCCCCACTCCCAGGATGTGTGTAACAATTCATGTCACCAACTCTCCCAGATGTACAGAGTAAAGTGATTTTGCTCGCCCGCTCTGCAAGCCCACATAAATCCTGACCCCCAGATCCCTCATCAATTCTGCTCCCCCTTCTGCCTACCTCCCAGCCCCACATCAAATCTGTTCATCCCCATGACATACTTTTCCCCTGAATTCACCTCTTGCACCCTATTCTAATAATCTATGTACAAAGTATGCCTTGTGAAGTATCATTTGAAAACTCATAATTTGCTGGTAATTATTGTCCTGATAAAATACGTGCGGCAACATGGTATGCAAAGTTATAAGATTCCACTGTTTGGTGTTACTAAAATAAGTTCCAAGTGTGTGGAGTGTCCAAACCAGGTCCTCAGAGATGCCCGACGCCTTGGCCAGGTGGAAACAAGGTCAATGGGCTATTACCTGCTAAGAGGCTGTTCATTGGCAGGAAAAGGGGCATGTGAGAAAATCTACTTCTTAGCAAAGAAACAGCATGGGGTTCCCATGCACACAGTCTGCCTGGCACCATAATCCCAGCTGAAAATACTTCTCAAAGGGAGGACAGGACTATACAAAGAAGGACCCCAATGGACTCCACCCATCACCCTCTTCCCCCAACCCCGTCCATTGAATCACTGCAAGAGAAGGAACAAAGGAAGCAGCCATTACACAGAAGAAGGGGTCCTGGCCTAAGAAGTTCAGCCAGTAAGAATACTGAGAGCATGTGGTGAGAAAAACTTTACTTTGAATTTAACATAGTTTGTTAAGTTAGGCATTAGTTGCATTGTATCTTGTAACCATTTCTGAACTATTATGCCTCATTACTTGTATTCGCTTAAAATTGCTCTCTTTGTAGTTAATAAACTTGTTTTATTGTTTTATCCAATTCAATGTGTTTGAATTGAACTATATCGAAAAAACTCCATTTGGGGTAAGAAGATTTGTGGATATAATTTCTATTAACGAAGTCATGGACTTTATATAAGCTTGTATTGTTCAGGAGAGGGCTGGCCAGTATAGGACATACATTTCCTGCGGTGTAATTCAGGCTGGTAAGAACCAAGATGTGACTGGCAGGCTGTAGGTACGTACAGACCAAGCTCGGAGTGACTTACTTACTGACTGGAGGCTATAGCAGCAAAGCAGAGTAAAGGACACCCCAGGCTACAGGGCAGGAGTGGCACAACTACTCTCTAGTCTAGATTGTACTCTGGGTATGTCATACGCCCCCCACTCCCAGCTTCACTTCTGCTCCTCCTGCAGCTCCAGGGGTTCTTCACCTCCTCTCCCAGGAGTGGAGAGCTGCACAGGGTCCACTTCTCCCACTTCCAGGTTGGGGGTCAGTTGAAGGGGTTCTTCACCTTCCTCTCCCCATTCCCAGGCTGGGTGTTGTAGGGTGAGACAGAAGCAGAGGAACTGTCCTGTACTCACAGGAGGAGTAGGGGGAGAAGAGAAAGGAGAACGGAGAAGGCTCCTGAGGCAGCCCTGATTGGCTGCTCTTCCCCAGATGGCAGGAAAGGCAGCCAATCAGAGGGCATCACCCATTTCCCCACCAAGCAGGACTGAATTCTGGTAGCTTGATGGAGCTTCTTGTGTCATTAAAAGACTATCTCCAGCCCTGGCTGACATCCATTGACCCATGGAAAAATTACAGGGGTGAATGAGTTTTAAACAATTGGTTTAGTACCTTAATGTTGCTAAACCCATATCAGGAAGTGGGCCATTGTTCTTTGGCCACTCATATGAAAGGATTACTGACAACCTCTAGAGACTCCACTATCAACTTTCTTTTCTATCCTGTTCTAATATGAAACCATTTCTCAAGTGTCAGATTTTCCAGCAAAAGTTCTTAGTTGCTGTCATTACGTCATAAACACAAACCTTAGAGGTGTCACCACAAAGTACGCCGTCCCTTTTGACCTGCTGTACAGTTTTATCTGTTACCAGTATAAAGGATAAAACTGCACAGTATGAAGATTTTCCCCCAACACAGATCCAGTATAAAGTGGAAAACAAACAAATGCATCCTTTTCTTTATGTAAACAAGGTTACAAAAGCTATCAACCCCACGTTTGGAATTCTATCAACAAATTAAAATGAGCTGGATGTGGATAGCCTAGATTGACACAAATAAAACAAAATTGGGGTCCTGATTTTTTCAGAAGTGCAGAGGACAACTCAATTTGAAATAAGTGGAAACTGCAGATGCTCAGTACTTCTGAAAATGGTTATATTTATTATTCATTGCTGCATAATTCAAATAGGTGTGATAACAATAATGACATAAAATCTCATGGAACTATTTTTGTTTTTTCACTATATTCTTCCAAAGCATCTATTAAGTTTACAGTATCGATCAAATCCCCAGAAGTTCTCCCAATTAATAAAAGGGAGTATTATTAATCTCTCACAAGAGGAAGTGAAAAAACTAAGGGAGAGGTGATTGGAAAGTAAGAAGGTACCTGGATTTCTGCTTGATAGATGTTTGCTGTGGAAACAATTTGTTCAAATCTAATGAGCATTTATATCATCAAGAACATTCTCTGCCATCATTTCACATTAGCCAATCTTAACTTTTTAAAGCTTTTTGAGTATTGAATTCAAAGTTATTGTGCAGAGAAAACAGGTAAAATTGCTTATAGAGATTATAGAGATGGTACAAAAGCTGCAGAGGGAAGACACTCAGAGATCTTAATAGGCGATATCCCCCCACCTATACTTCTTTATTGCTAAATGGCAGGTTTCAGTTCTGATGAAAGGATGAAAACCAGCCAAGAAGGTATAAAACATTTTAAAAATATTACTTTTTAACAATGCTGAGAAATAGAATGGTACTATTTTAATATCCATATGTTATGAAGTCCATTTTTTATTTAGGAAAATCTATTTTAAATTAAACATCGTAAGGCCACGAGCCATAACAAACAATATTTTTACCATATGTTCTGAGTTATTACAAAGAAAACTGTTACCCTTCCTCCCCCTCCTTTAGACTGCCATAATATACATGTGTATTTGTGTCTGTCTGTTCAAGCTGAATGACGGAAACCACTACACGCCATTGTGTTAACTAATGGAAACATACCAGAAAGGATGTGTTCCCTTGGGGTACTTTTTATCCCACATCTTTCACCAGCCCATTTTCCATATAATCCCTTTCTTGCAGAAGCTCCCCATAGCAAACCCCCAGTGATGATGACCATCAATCCAGATGATGTGGAAAGTTGCTATAATTTCTTTCATCTGTTGTTTTCCTGTGTTCATGTGCTATATGGTTTGATGGCAAGTTCCTTATACCAGGTGCTAAGAAATGGAAACTCAGAGTGTGTGTGTGTGTGTGTGTGTGTGTGTACAGACAAACATGAGAGCACTGACCTGCTTAATGTTGGCAGGAGAATTATAGACTCCCTCCCTCTAAATTGTTCAGCAGCAATGCCAATAATTACTTTTGAAGAACAACTTTTGTTCTGCAGCCTTTGCAGTGCAGGATATCACTGAAATATCAATGCATGGGGACACTGTTGGAGTTTTAAAAAGTCTGGAAACACTAATGATGGAACTGCTTTTGGATTTCTTTCCTTTTTTTTAAATACAACATGTAGAAGATTTGGGGACTGAGTTAATGGTTACTACAGGTGCTCAGATCCATGACTGTGCACATCTAATAGTTTACAAGAGTGCAGTGTTAAAGTGCAGATGGTAAGCATCATTCACAATGGGTTGCCCTACAAGCAGAATTTAGTTGCCATGGAACTTTCAGAAAGAGAGAATAATTTCAATAAATTAAGGTTTTTCCATAACAACTAAACATACAGCAAACATGCTATATACTAGCTCTGCCACCGTTTCATTTAATACAGCTTCTAGTACTCTTTCAAGAAGTTCAATTTAGTACAAACAGAAAGCCATAATGTTTAAAGGTGGAATTCCAGATATATTTATTTATTTTAAAGAGGCTGGAATTGAAATTTATAGTAGGAATGTCTGATGCCAGCCCTGGTGCTGGATAACTAAAATTATCATGCGAAAGGGCAATTAACAAAAGTCTGAAAAGCCAAAACATGCAAGACATTTAAAGTAAAACTTAGTGGAATTTAACAAAAACATTTCTGGATTGCTCTGAATTTTATATAAACAAACAGAGCACAATCCACCATGTGTTCTTTTATGAAATTTACATTAAAATTATATACATGTTCAGTGTGGGGACAGGGTGAAAAATTACTGAGAATCCTATCTTGCTGGAATATGCTGTAGGATACATATTAGACTACTGTATTGATAATGGTGGCTACTTATGTGAAAGCAACCTTGATTTCCTGGGAAAACCTGGAACATATTGATAAATTACAGAGACAT